>NC_068933.1:36378181-36681212 GCF_023091745.1 Budorcas taxicolor | reverse complement strand
AAAGCAATACTATGAATAATTTTATGTTCGCCAGTTTGATAAGCTAGATAAAATGGACCAGTTCTTGAAAGACAGAACCTGCCCAAACTCACACAAGAAGAAACAGACTACCTGATAGGCTTGTATCTATTAAGAAAATTAAGTCAATAATTAACAATCTTTCAAATCAGAAAGCACCAGGCCCAGATGGGTTTACTGGTGAATTCTACCAAGCTTCTAAGAAGGAAATTATACTTGTCTACAATTTCTTTCAGAGGACAGAAGCAAAAGGAATACTTCTTCACTCATTCTGTTAGGCCAGCATTAACCTAATCCCACAACCAGACAAAGTCCTTAAGGGAAAACTGTAGACCAGCATTTCTCATGAAAGGGACCAGTGAAAGTGAAGTCACTCAGTCATGCCCAGCTCTTTGCAGCCCCGTGGACTGTAGACTACCACGCCCCTCTGTCCATGGCAAGAGTACGGGAGTGTGTTGCCATTTCCTTCTGCAGAGGATCTTCCCAACCCAGAGATCGAACCCAGGTCTTCTGCATTGTAGGCAGACTACCGTCTGAGCCACCAGGGGCTCCTAAGGATATGCTAGTATCTTAGGGCAGTATAGGATATGCTAATGATGGATACATGTCAATTTGTCTAAACCCATAGAACATATATCACCAAGAGTGAACCCTAATGTAAACTCTGGACTTCGAATGATTCTCACGTGTCACTGTGGGTTCCTCAGTTGCAACTGATGTTCCACTCTGGTGGGGATGTTGTTGATGGGGAGACTTAAAGTCTTAAATAAAGTCTTAATTTTAAAAAAGCTGTGGAACCCTCCCCCCCAAAAAAAGACAGTGTGTGCTTGTCAAGAGCCTGAGTGACAGTCATGGGTCTCAGGGAGGGGTGAGCACCTGAGTGAATCCTAAACTCACATCCCAGTTCTGCTTCCTGCTAGTGACATGATTTTAGCATCAGTTTTCTCATCAGTAAAATAGGAGACCAATGCCTACTTTGCAGGGTTGGCCTGAGAAATAGATATGTTTTGTGGTTCCTTTGTTGGGAGGCTGACATGGTTGCCCCACACTGGTAATTGATGTTAGCAGCTGTGCTGACAGTGAAAAGGGAAAGAAATAAAGGAAGGAAGGAAAGAAGAGCTTGGTTTTTGTGTCCACTTCTGATTTTTCAGCACTTTAAACATGACAGATCTCACCATCATGAAGATGGCTACTGTAAAAACAAAGTAACAAGTGTGGGCAAGGACGTGAGAAATTGGAACCCTTGTGCACTGTTGGTGGAAATGTAAAATGGTGTGACCACTGTGGAAAGCAGTCTGAGGGTTCCTCAAAAAATGGAGCAATTCCACCTCTGGGTATATACCCAAAAGGATGGAAAACAGGGCCTCAGAGACATCTGCACACCGCACACCCAGTGGGATATTCTTCCTTAAAAAGGAAGGGCGTTGTGTCATATGCTACACCACCGATGAATCTTGAAGGCATTCTGATAAGTGAAATAAGCTAGTCATGAAAAGACAATACCGTATGCTTGCACTTCCGTGAGAAACCTAGTATAGTCCGTCAAATTCACAGAGGCAGAGTAAACTGGCAGTTTCTGGGGGAAGGGGGAAAGGCCAAGAGAACTCTCATTTAATGGGTATAGTGGTTCAGATTTTCATGATTAAAAACTTTCTGGAGGCCTGTTTAACAACAGTGTGACTCTCCTCAACACTGCTGAACTGCGCAGTGGCAGCGGTTGCTCAGCCGCTCAGTCATGCCCAGCTCCTTGCCCACGTGGACTGCAGCATGCCAGGCTCCCCTGTCCTTCACTATTGCCCCGAGTTTGCTCAGATTTATGTCCATTGAGTCAGTGATGCTATCTAACCATCTCTTCCTCTGCCACTCCCTTCTCGTTTTGCCTTCAGTCTTTCCCAGCATCAGCGCCTTTTCCAGTGACACTTAAAAATAGTCAATGGTAAATTTTTGTTTATTTTAGCCGTAACCCCAAAAATGGCTAAATCGTTATCACTTACAGATTACACAGGCAAACCACAAATGCGGTACGATAGGCTGTTCTCAAGACTGAGAAGTCATTGAATGTTGTGTACAGCATCATCTGTACGTATGGACATTTGTACAATTTACTTTTTTTTTTTTCTCCTAGTAATGCCATCGGGCCCCTGGTGGCTCTGTGGCTGATTTATGAACAAGGTGCGGTCCTACAAGAAGCCGCGACTCCCGTCTGGCTGCTGTTTTATGGAGGGGTTGGAATTTGTACGGGCCTCTGGGTGTGGGGGAGACGAGTGATCCAGACCATGGGGAAAGACCTCACCCCCATCACGCCGTCCAGGTGAGCGGGGGTGGGGATGGGGGGTGGGGAGCAGCCTCGGAGCAGGTGTGTCGATGTTCCCCTGCACAGCCTGTTCTGGCGCGGGGCGGGGGGGGGCGGGGCGGTCCCCAGAGTGGGGCGTCTCCAAGCACCATCTCCCTCATGCTCTGCTGGCCCCCATCCACGGTGGCACTGAGATGGGGCAGACGCAGAAGGGAAGAGAAGATGCGAATCCACCTGCAGCCCCTGTTCCCATCCCACGGGGTGTCTTACCGCCTGAGGTCCGGAAAACCAGTGGTAAAGGCGGGGCCAGGACTGCCTGTCCCCACACTCTGCTCACCGGCTCCACCTGCTGCCCGCAGGGGTGATTGCCTACATCCTTCCTGGGCTGCCTGGGCTCAGCGGGTGGGGTTGGGGGTGCCTTGCCCTGGGGTGGGGTCTGGAGCCTCCCGCCTGGCTTCCTGTGGTCCTCCTTTGGAGATATTTAGATATATTAGGGGTTAAATAAATCCACAAGAGAGTTTTCCAAGTACAACTAAAATTCAGAACTACATATTTTAAGGGCTTCTCTCATAGCTCAGTTGGTTAAGAAACTGCTTGCAATGCAGGAGACCTGGGTTTGATTCCTGGGTCAGGAAGATCCCCTGGAGAAGGGAATGGCAACCCACTCCAGTATTCTTGCCTGGAGAATCTCATGGACAGAGGAACCTGGCAGGCTACACCCCTTGGGGTCGCAAGAGTCAGACACAACTTAGCGACTCAACCACCACCACCACCTATTGTAAAAGGTCTTGAAATTCATTTTAACAAAATTCATTTTAACGAAAGATTCTAGCATTGATTTGAAAAAAAAAAAAAACTAGTAATCTGAGCAAAAAGTCACTCCTTTATAATAATAAGAACACATTTTTGAAACAAGAGTGTGGTTTTCCCTGTGTCCATTTAGAAACGACGTGTGTACAGTTTTCCTTGCAGCAGGTATTCCTGGCCCAGCTCCTTCAGGTGCGGTTTCTGAAAACCCATCAAGAAGACAGGACTTGCTCCTTAGGGCTGAGCGCGGCCTCGCAGCGAGTGCCGTGTGATGCTGCCGCGATGTCCTGGCTCTGGTGCCGTGAGGCCCAGTCCACCCGGAGGTTCTGGCGAGCCCCTGGCAGTGCCCTGACGGCCTCCCGTCTCCCCCACAGCGGCTTCACCATCGAGCTGGCCTCGGCCTTCACCGTGGTCATCGCCTCCAACATCGGGCTGCCAGTCAGCACCACGCACTGCAAGGTAGGTGGGCTGGCCTGGTCACCAGGGCGAGGTGGTGGGGGTATTCGGGGCGGCTCTGGGTGTGCACTCAGGGATGGGAGAGTCACTTGGGGTCTCCCAGGGAGGGCATTTTCTTTTCAGCAGCCCCTCTGGGCCCTCCCCGCCCTCCTTCCCTGTGTCCTGGTTATCTCACTGGGGGTTTTGCACTGAGGTCCTGTGTCCATGAAACATGCTGGTAGGCCTGGGTAGGGTGTGGAGGGGTGCATCACTCAGCACCCCCCCCACCCCCTCTGAAGGCCTGGGAGTGGGCAGGGGACAGACATAGGCACAAATCGCTCCTGTAAGTATAAGACGTGGTTGTTTCAGTTTTCTCTTCTGTATGGTGGTCAGAGCGACCTTATTGCCTTCAAGTTAATTGCAGATGATATTAACCACTGTTACTATCAGGCTCTAGAGCTCAGGGTGAGAGGGAATTAATTCCTTGTCTAGTGCTGAGATGTTGGAGCTGCAAGGAGCCTTAAAGATGAAGAAAGAGGAAACAGGCTCTGGGAGTTGTCCAAGGGAGCCCCAGGGTGGGCCAGGCTGGAACCCAAGTCTGCTAACCCGGGGCTGCCAAATACCTAGGAGAATTCTGAAATATCCCCAGGGGCCTCCGGTAGACAAACATAGCCACTAACTTAAGCAAAACAGAGGCCCTTGCAGATTTTCCTAGGTCCAGTGACTCCTGTCATTCAAGAAAAACTCACCTGTTCTGCTCTGTGTGCAGTGCTGTTCTGGGCACCGAGGGACCACGGGGACCACGACAACACGGCCCCCCACACCCAGTCTCAAAACTCCCACCCATGTGTCTGCAAACAAGTACTGCTAAGTGTGAAAGGCTTACAAAAAAGAGTGAAATAAGGCCATTTGTAGCAACAGGGATGGACCTAGAGGTTTTCATATTAAGTGAATTAAGTCAGACAGAGAAAGACAAATATTGTATGCTATCACTTATGTACTGAATCTAATTAACAATGATACAGATGAACTCATTTACAAAACAAAAACAGACTCACAGACGTAGAAAAAGTTACGGTTACCAAAGGGGTAAGGGAAAAGGAGCGATAGATTAAGAGTCTGGAATTGACAGATACACACTACTATATATGAAACATAAACAGAGGCCTACTGCACAGGGAACTAAGCTTAATATGTTATAATAACCTATAGCAGACGAGAACCTGTATGTGTATATATATATAACTGAATCACTTTACACCTGAAACTAACATAACATTGTAAATCAAATTCAAATAACTACAAACAGGATCACTAGCCTCTAGGTTTCAGTTACCTAATCTGGAAAATGGAGACTACCTTAGATGACTTTAATACAGATGCTGTCTGGTTCCCCTACTTCTCAGTAATTCTGTTGCTGTTAGTGCTTGATGATGAACTTAATCTGGAAACATACTCAAAAAGTTGAAATGACAGCAGAGAATACCACCTTATATCAACAAAAGACCTCATTAATAGTGAAGCCATGGGACTCCGGGCCCTTGGTGATCCAAATAACGTAGCAACTAAAAATACAAGGCAAAAGCTGTTAGAATTCAGAAATTACTATGTCTAAGTCTGTGACAAATGAAGAAGACAGAAGTACTTGGGAATGTAAAGGATTTGAATAGATTTTAGTACCGTGACTGGGCTTCCCTGGTAATTCAGATGGTAAAGAATCTGCCTGCAATGCAAGAGACTTGGGTTCAATCTCTGAGTCAGGAAGACCCCCTGGAGAAGAGAATGGCTACCCACTCCAATGTTCTTACCTGGAGAATCCCCATGGACAGAGGAGCCTGGCAGGATACAGTCCTTAGGGTCTCAAAGAGTTGGACACGACTGAAGCTGCTTAGTATATATACTTAGCAAGCACACATGACAAATAATATGAAACAAGAAGTGGGGAGGGGGAGCAGAAAACCTGATCAGAACAGTAGGAAGAAAGTAAGGAAGTTCTCCAAAAACAATTCTCACTTGAAAAGGCGAAAGGAGGAGAATGCTGCTTGACTCTAGATCTTGACGGAGTCGCTGGTTAACCTTTTCCATCTTAGAAGAGAAAATTCTCACATTAAATGAACTTGCCATAATATAGGAGAAAATAAAACAGGAAGCCCTCCAATTTGTTCTGTGAAACATATACTGAATAACCTAATAATGAAACCTGATTGAAAACACCACAAACAGTCAAAGCTGTATTTCCAGATGTATGTTGATTTAAAAAAAAAAAAAAAAAACCTTTAAGTAAGATGCTAATAAATGACATCAACACTATTATAAAAGAACATTTCAACAGGACCACACTGATCTTCTGGGTTGTCAGAAAGTCGGCTCTGAGCAGGACAGGTTTTAATCTGCTGCCGATACCTACATGGGGCAGGCCCCTCACAGAGCTCAAGAAATGGGTGTTTACAGATGTCTTCAATATAATATGGTTCATCGATCCATTAGAAAACAGCATATGGTTGTCTGTTGAGCTCCACTCCAAAAAGACATTTAATAAAATTCAGCATGGATTTCTAAGATATTCCTGGAATTCAGTAAAAATGACCAAGTTTGCAATCAAAAAAAACACACAAAAATTTAGAACTTTTGCCTGTCAGCAATAGCCAGTACGAAAATGAGATAAAAACAAAGAACTCTTCCATAGTTGGAACAAAAATAAAAGGTACTTCAGAAAAATCCTAATGAAGTGAGAGATGTACGTGGAAAAAAGACAAAGCTTTGCTCACAGGTCAAAGAAAACCTGGGTATGAGACACACTGTGTCGTTGGGTAGGGAACTAGGTTTTATAAAGATGTCAGTTCTCCTCAAACACAACGCCAACCAAACTCTTACAACTTTACAAACTAAGGCTGCAGTTAATTTTGTGGGCTAAATTAGCAGGAATATAAAATGATCTACAAAGAGAAACAATGACGAGGGAACAGCCTGGCCAGATAGGAAGTCTGTCACAAGCAAACAGGAGGCAAGAGGATGGGGAGAGAGGGCAGATGGGCAGAGTCTCAGGACTGTACACGTAAAAATCGTTAGCATGACAGATTTTTGTGTTGCGTATTTTACCACAATATTAAGAAATTAGATACTTGTATAAAAAAGTAGATACAACCTAGTACATATGAGCATGTAGTTTGAGGAAGGAAAATTTTGACCAGTAAGTGATGTTGGATAACTGGCTTTCCCCCCAGAGAAATAAATTTAGACCCACAGTTGTCAAAATACATGCTTTACAACGTGCAAAATCTGATGGCTTAAATAATATTTTAAAATTACTTTAGAATAAAATAGAATTTTATTTTAGAAAATTTAAAATAAATGAGAGTTACGGGCTTCCCTGGTGGATCAGTGGTAAAGAATCCACCTGGCAATGCAGGAGACATAGGTTTGATCCCTGATCCAGGAAGATCTCACCTGCTACAGGGTAACTAAGCCCATGCGCCACAACTCCTGAGCCTGCGCTCTAGAGCCCGGGAGCCGCACCTACTGAGCCCAATGGGCCCTAGAGCCCGTGCTTCACCAACAAGAGGAGTGACCATAATGAGAAGCTTGTGCATCACAACTAGAAAGTAGCCCCATTTGCCGCAACTAGAGAAAAAACCCACACATCAACAGAGACCCAGCATGGCCAAAAGTAAGTATTTTTAAATAAAAGAATGAGTTAAATATCAAATATCCAAGCCAAAGATAAATCACAGGAAAAAAGTATAGCATATTTTAGTGTATGAAATTAGAAATTTTAAAATGAAAGCAAAAATCCTGGCTTGAGAAAATATTTGCATTAAATATCAGTTAATATTTATTTAAACAGCACATAAACAAATAAGATCTTAAATGACCTGGATAACCATGATGTGTAGTCTCTCAGAGCCAGACATCCTGGAGTGAAAAGTCAAGTGGGCCTTAGGAAGCACTGCTGCCAGTGAAGCTGGTGGAAGTGATGGAATTCCAGCAGAGCTATTTCACATCCTGAAAGATGATGCTATTAAAGTGCTACACTGAATATGTCAGCAAAATTGGAAAACCCAGCAGTGGCCACAGGACTGGAAAAGGTCAATCCTCATCCCAGTCCCCAACAAAGGCAGCACTAAAGAGCGTTCAGACTGCCGGGCAGCTGCACTCCTCTCCGCGCCAGTAAGGTATGCACAAAATCCTCCAAGCCAGGCTTCAGCATTATGTGAACCGCACACTTCCAAATGTTCAAGCTGGGTTTAGAATAGGCAGAGGAACCAGAGATCAAACTGCCAACATTTACTGGATCATAGAGAGAACATTCCAGAAAAACATCCACCTCTGTCTCATGGACTACACTAAAGCCTTTGACTTTGTGGATCATAACAAACTGGGAAAACACTTGGAGAGGTGGGAATACCAGACCATCTTAGCTGTCTGAGAAACCTGTATGCAGGTCAAGAAGCAAGTTAGGACCCTGTGTGGAACAACTGACTGATTCAGTCAGGATTGAGAAAGGAGTACAACAAGGCTGTTTATTGTCACCCTGTTTGAATAACTTATATACAGCGCACATCATGTGAAATACCTGGCTGGATGAAGCACAAGCTGGAATCAAAAGAGTGCCGGGAGAAGTGTCAGCCTCATATGCAGATGCCCCTCTAATGGCAGACAGTGAAGAACCAGAATCTCTTGAGGGTAAAGGAGAAGAGTGAAAAACCCAGCTCAAAACTCAATATTAAAAAAACTAAGATCCTGGCATCTGGTCCCATCACTTCATGGCAAATACAGGGGAAAAGGTAGAAGCGGTGACAGGTTTCCTCTTGGGCTCTAAAATCACTGCGGATGGTGACTGCAGCCGTGAAATTAGAAGACCACTGCTTCTTGGCAGGAAAGCTATGACAAACCTAGACAGTGCGTTAAGCAGCAGAGACATGACTTTGCCAACAAAGGTCTGTATGGTCAAGCAATGGTCTTTCCAGTAGCCATGTATGGATGTGAGAGTTGGACTATAAAGGCTGAACACCGACGAACTGATGCTTTTGAACTGGGGTGCTGGAGAAGACTCTGGAGAGTCCCTTGGACTGCAGAGAGAAAACATGTCAGTCCTAAAGGAAGTCAACCCTCAATAATCTTTGGAAGAACTGATGGTGAAGCTGAAGCTCCAGTACTTTGGCCACCTGATGTGAAGAGCTGACTCACTGGAAAAGACCCTGATGCTGGGAGAGATTGAGGGCAGGAGGAGAAGGGGGCAGGAGAGGATGAGATGGATGGCATCACCAATGCAGTGGACATGCACTTGGGCAAACTCTGGGAGATGGCTGGGGACAGGGAGGCCTGGCGCGCTGCTGTCCGTGGGGTCTCAGAGAGTCAGACACAGCAACTGAGCAGCAGTACATCGAGACACATTCAGATTCCAATATGTAAACGGGCAAAATACACGAAAGACCTTCTGTTATCAGGTGTTATTTCCTCTGTTTTTTAATATAATCGATGTAAAATATTGTAGTTTTAGGTGTACAACATAATAATTTGGTATTTTTATAGATGATACCCCATGCAAAGTTATTATAAAATATTGACTATATTCCCTATGCTGTGTATCACATCCTTGTAATTTATTTTATGCCTAGTGTTTTGTACCCTTTAACCTCCTTCACCTATTTTACTCCCCTCTGGTTACTACTAATTTGTTCTCTGATTCTATGACTCTCTTTTTTGTTACACTTACTTTGTTAGATTCCATATATAAGTAAAAATATACAAAATTTGGGTCTCTGACGTATTCCGCTAAGTGTAATACCTTCCAGGTTCATCTATATTGTTGCAAATGGCAGAATTTCATTCTGTTTTATGGCTGAGTGATATTCCTATCTCTGTGTGTGTGTGTACACCATTTCTCCTTTATTCATTTATCTATTGATAGACACTTAGGTTGCTTCCATATCTTTGTTATTGTATGTAAATAATGTTGGGGTGCACAGGTTTTCAAGTTAGTGTTTTAGTTTTATTTCGATAAATACCCGTGAGTGGAATTGCTGGATCGTATAGTAGTTTGTATTTCCAATTTTTTATGGAACCTCCCTACCGTGGATACATCAATTTACATTTCCTCCAACAGTGTACGGGAGTTCCCTTTTCTCCACACCCTTGCCAGCATTTGTTATCTGTGGTCTTTTTGATGATAGCTGTTCTGACAGGTGATGGCTCATTATGGTTCTGATTTGTATTTCCTGATTAGTGATGTTGAGCAGCTTTTCATGTGGCTGCTGGCCATCTGTATGTCTTTTTGAGAAAAATGCCTACTTAGGTCTTCGGCCCGTATTTTAATCAGGTTGCTTTTTATATTGGATTGTATGAACTGTTGCCCTCTTCTCCTGCCCTCCATTTTTCCCTGCATCAGGGTCTTTTCTGGTGTAATCATGACATTGTTGCTACTCCTACTCCCTACACCCTCTGCAAGTGTTTTATCTTCCACAGACTGAGCCACATGGATTAGATCTTTGCCAAGATCTCCAGCTCCAACGTTTTATGATGCTTTTATTCTAGGAGAAGGGTGACGTTACTGCCATTTCATTGTGTACTTAAAGGGGGTTCACCACTGTAATCAAGTCTCCTGCCTGGAGAATATTCAAAATAAGGGCCATCACAGCTGGCTGATGAAGCTCAGGGAGAACAGGAGACATTTACTTGGCTGAGCATCCATTCAATAGAGCAGAACACACGTGGAAAAGTGCTTCAGAACTGTCCTCTGGACAGAGTGATCCTAAAATAATTCTAGCTGAAATCTAACAAGTGTCTTTAAAAGCTTCTCATCAGATTTAGGGGAAAGAACAGGCCATCTTATGCTACTGGTTGAATGTAGATTGCGTCTCACCTCGGTTTGCTTTGACATGCCTGTGTCCCTCCAGGTGGGCTCGGTGGTGGCGGTGGGCTGGATCCGCTCGCGGAAGGCCGTGGACTGGCGCCTCTTCCGCAACATCTTCGTGGCCTGGTTCGTGACGGTGCCCGTGGCCGGGCTGTTCAGTGCTGCTATCATGGCTCTCCTCATACACGGGATCCTTCCGTTCGTGTGATCGCTCCTCGGCGGCCAGCAAACGAGGGATGGTCCGGGGCGTGTGCGTGGGTGGTGTGGGCTCACAAGCACACGCCGTGCCCACGCACGGGCTGTCCCCTGGCCAGCGCCTCCACGCCCCTCTCAGATGTTCCAGACCACACTGTCCACCTAGGCGTAGAGTCATCGTCCAGAGCTAACTACTGTACATAATACTGTGCGTTCAACTGGTATCGTGGTGACATAACATGGTGCGGTTACTTATATATTAAATATATATTGTATACATAGAATAATAGCTAGTATTATTTCAGACATGCTCGAGATGGGAGTGGAGCTACCTGCCTAGATTTCAATATTCAACAAATCTTTGTACATACCGATTTCGGCGGCAGATTTTAAGAACTTTTTAAAAGGAAAGTGTAGATTGGAAGACGGTGTTTTTTTCCCCGTTTAATATACTGTAATGTAAGTGAGACACAGGATGAAGGAGGCCTGTTTGGGAAGGTGTCCGTGTGCTGTTGACTCATACTGGAACAGGAGTTCACAAGTGCTTTCACTGAAGAATTTGTTCATATACTGTGTATTGATTATGTAATATATCATGAATTGCTTCTGTAAATACTTAAAACTGTAATTTTTTAATGGTGTGCTCCCCTTATACTTTTTTGATCAGAGAATTTTGGAAAGTACCAAAGAAGCAGCGGAATAGTTTGCCAGTATTATATTTTCATACTGTTTGTGCCCCCCCCCCCGGCCCCCACTTTCTCACTAATCCCAGCATTAACCCTGGGGGCGGCGAGACCACCACCTGGAGCAGGGTGTATGGTGCGATGCCAGCCCCCACCATGGGCACGTCCCCCTTCCGGCCCCCCACTGCGGCCCGTGCCAGATCCTGGCCCCTCGACAGTGTCAGCGTAGAGGAGGTACCGACGCGAGGACGCCTGAGCGAGCACTACACGTCAAGTCCAGGTTAAACTCCCGCCCCCTCCTCCCCTGCAGCCTGAAGAATGGGGCTCTGACCTCAGTCATGAGGCAAGTGCTCTGGCCTTCTAGAAATTCGGGAGTGGGGAGGGTTGGCCTGTTAGGCAATACACTGGACTTGAGGACTGCCTTGAGGAGGCGGAGCATCCTTCACGGAGCGGAGCATCCCTGGTTGCTCTGCTGTGGTCCCCACTGGAGTCCTCTTTTTTTTTTGATAGCGGGAGGAAGTACGACTAATGCAAGAGCCTGAAACTATGGAAATGCTGCTAAACTTTTATATTGACAAACACTTTCTCGGTACTTCATTGTGATTTTTCATTAATCAACCATATTAAATTTATAATTAAAAATGCCCCTCAAAAGTTTGCCTCTGAAGTCTTTTTCTACATACCTATGTTTTTTCTGAGTTTCCACAAAAATAAAAGCTATAATTCGTTTGCTTTTATTTTTCGAATACCTTTTTTTCCCCCTCTTATTTTACTACTGTTACCTGTTGGTGCCCAAAATACACAAGGGGAAAGAATGGCCCACAGCCCGGCCACGCATTCTCACACTCTGGGCCTTCAGTGCTGAGCCGTCTGCCAAGAGAGCTGGTCCCCGATGGGACCTCTGTCACACTCTGCTCGGTCTTCCCACTTCATACTTTTTTTTAAAAGGAACTTCTCTAAAACTGTTCTTTATGTTTGGTTACACTGGGTCTTTGTTGCTGCATGCAGGCTTTCTCTAGCTGCGGCGAGCAACTAGACTGAACCTGTGCCCCCGGCGTTGGCAAGCGGATTCCTAACCACCAGGGAAGCCCCCTGCTTCACTCTTACGTCAGCCAGACTCAGCAGCACTGGGGCTGCAGCTCGCCCGTCTAGGGCTGAGGACCTGGCCAGAGCCCACGTCCTGTCTCCCTTCTTGGCTCGAGCAGCCCAGAACACAACAAGGACACAGCTCCCTGGAGCCTCAGGACCTTCAGGAGGAAACTTCCAGCCTCTGCGGCAGAAGCCATGCTCTCTGTCTCCTTCTGGGGCCGGGAAGGTAGGGGAGGAGGGGGGCTGGCCAGGTGGAAACCGTTCTTCCTCTTCACAAAGAGACTTGCCTGCCCTGATTTTCAACTGGTACTTCAGGCCTTTCATGGCCCTGCTTTAGATAGAACTATAAAGAAAGTTCTGTTTCCTCCTAAACTTTATAAGAAAAATGGCAGCACAGCACGGTGTCAGCCAAGCTGAGTCCTGGCAGAAGGGCTGCTGTCTCAGTCTCACAGCCAGGGTGACAGAGGCCCCGATACGAAGCAAGACGAATGTCACAACCCCACGGGGCCCTGCAGGAGAGTCGTTTCAGATGGAGACACACAGGCTGCAAGGATGGAGAAAGGAACTCCCTACAAATGGAGACAGAAAGCTGGGAAAGCAATACTCCTATCAGTCAAAACAGAATTCAGAGACTAACAAAAAAGACAAGGACATTACATAATAATCAAGGGATTCATCCAAGATCAATTCAAAAAGATGTAACAACTGTGAGTATATACGCGCCCAACACAGGAGCAGCGCACTCCAGAGTGCAAAGATTAACGGACATAAAGGGAGGAACTAACATTAACATAGTATCAGGAAGGGACTCGGGCACCTAACTTACATCAATGGATGGACAGAAAATCAACCCAGAAACACTGGCTTTCGGGCCAGTCTCTGCATTGTTGTTTATATATATAATATTCTATCCCAAAGCAGCAGAATACACATTAGTTTCAAGTGCACAAGTAACAATCTCCAGGACAGATCACAGGCTAGGCCACAAATCAATTCACAGTAAAAATTTTACAAAAGTGAAATCCTGTCAATCCTCTTTTCCAGCCACTGCACTGAGACTAGCCAGTGACAAAACAGCATGCAGAGACAAGCCTTGCCTGCTGCCCCATCCCCCTGCCGCCCCCGAATTACCTAACTGGGATGACCTCTCGCCCCCATGAAGGCAGAGGAGGGACCCTCCCAAGGGGACGGGATGCTGACAGTCTTTGCTTTGAGTTAATCAGCCTCTTCCTCTAAAAATGCACACACTTCTCAGACCAGGGACCCTCTTGCATCCCTGACATCTTACTGTGCTGAAGTTTTGTCCACACACACTCTGCGGTGCAGAGACAGGGGCGTGGAGCTGAGGGGCTCCTGGGGAATGCAGCCTCCCAGCCCAGCCTCCCGTCTCTTCAGGGCAGAGCCTGCACGAAGCACAGGCTGCAGACCATCAACAGAGCCAGAGCAGGATGCGTTTGCTAGTCATTTCCCAAGGCCAGCAATCCAGAGGCTAAACCAAGCTGAACGTCAGTTCCAGACTGTGAGCTGGGAGGTTATTGAGGAAGAGAGGGAGGAAGTCAAAAGGAACAAGACAGACTGACCTCCAGGGCAGGAGGTCTGGACCCCACAGCTAGACTGGCGCCTTCTGCTGGCAGACAAGAGTGGCACCCAGTGGTGTCAAGTGTAGTTGCAATCATGTCCATCTTTCCAGAACCTTTTTAAATTGCAGCAGTGAAGTCACCTCACAGAGTGTTTATTATATCATAATTCAAAGAGTTGTCAGAAAGGTCAGGAGTTATCTGTGCCGCTTTGATGGCCAGAGGAGTACCTGCCAGAGGAGAACCTCAGTCTGGATGCAGAAAACCCAGACCAGGCCCACCATTTACTCAGGCCCACATTCACTGAATAAATGTCCACTATGTGCCCATCATGTGCCAAGTGCTGGCCTAGCCACAGGACACAAGGCGGCAGGCCTCTTGGAGCTCATCCTCAGGGGAGGTGGGTGAGCAAAACAACCAACACGAGGTGTGACTGGCCCCCCGTGGGAATGTGCCCAGGAGGCAGGAGCTGGGGTGGCAGGGGGGCTTTCACAGAAGAGGCAGAATGTTGCCAGAGACACCAAGAGCACCAGGATGGTGACAGCACTGCTTCCCTGGGGAGATGCTGTTTCAGAGCCCGCAGAGCAGCTGAAAAGCACATCTGACAGGCCGCTCACAGCAAAGGTCTGTAGGTGGTCAGCCACCCACCGGAGGCCAAACAAGCTGGTCAGAGAGTGAGGCTGCAGAGGCGAGACTGAGGATGGCGGCAGGGTCAAGAATCAATTGATGTTAAAAGGGAAGGTCAAATAATGGTGAGGCCACAGGAGTTGTAAGGCTAACAGGGGCCGGGGGTAGGGAAGGAGAGGAGGGGGACCTGGGGAGCAGAGGGGAAGTGCTGAGGGGCATTTTACGGGGGACAGCAGAGCTGGTGAGCATCTCAGCACCAGCGCACTGCGGAGGCTCCCTCTCCTGGGCAACTGCACTCCAGATGCCCGTAGTCACCGTGAGGGGCCAGCACAAGGCTTGGCACAGATGTTCAAACGTGCTCTCCTTTCTGCTACGACTGTTGTGACGGGGGTACTCAGATCACAGCCCAGCAGCTGTACAATCCAACGGAGCTGCGGAATAAAGGCTGAACTCCACATCCTTCTGTTCATGTCTGGGTTACCGTATCAACACAAAGACTGGCTCTTCGGCTCTACAAGAAGAAATCACTTAAAAAAAAAAAAAAAACGCGCAAGGAAGGGAAAAAACACTGACCTGCAGCAACCTTCCCACTTACCTCGGGCTATAAATACAACTACCCTCATCAGACAAGTTAATGAAGCGCATGAGGGAGCATCTCCTCGGCGGTTTTCTGCATCTCCTCGGACGCCAGCATTTCCATCCCCTGCCCTTACAACTGCCCGGCTGAAGAGACGCCCACAATGACAGCCTCTAACCCCAGGAACCACCAGGGCGGCCCAGCCAGCCCAGCTCAGTGTCCCATCCACACTCAGGTTGCACAGAGTTCTCCCTGAAAGACACAGGCATCCCCTACACAGAATGAATTCGTCGTTTACCCCCTCATCCCTTCTCCTTTTCTGTTATAATCTCCTGTGAGGGCGGTTCAACCCACAGAGACAATGAGAAAATAAAACTTTATCGTATGGCTGGTATCACAGATGATACTTGACATTAGAAGTGGGGGCTGGAATCTGGATTCTCGTAGAGAACCTGTGGTGGTGGCAGGGAAGTGCCCTGCAGCACCGACATTTTCCAAAAGCAGTCGTGTCCAGCTGTTCTTAAGATGACTGACTTGGGAGTGAGGAATCTGAACACGCCAACCGGAGAATTGTAAGTATCAGTGGACCCATGAAAACAGCCCCGTCTCACTGGCCATTAGGGAAATACTGTTGAGACATTTTTCCTCTAAAAAGTGGTAAAAAAAAATCTTTAAGTCTGTTAACATTCAGCGTTTTTGCGGATGCAGCGGAATAGGCACCCTGACCACCACTGGTAGAAACACAGGTTGGCACCGAATTTCTAAAGGGTGACTTTGCGCTACTGACCAAATGGGCACAGTACCTACGACTCAGCACCTAACTGCCAGACACTGACCCTGTGGACTGGCACTAATACAGCAGCCACAGTTGTGCACGCGGCTGTGCGATTTTATAAAAAACAGAATTAAAGACAGCCCTTCCGCTGACCTACTTCATGCTGCCGAATGGGGCCACGTGGACATACACCATCTTCGTAGTCACAGAAGGCTCCACTGGGCAGTGCGCCCTGGGGCCACTCACGGCGTGGACAGAGCCAAGTGGACAAAGGTACTCAGTGCAGCACCATCTGCACAGCAAACTGAGTACAGCAAAGAGGGGAGTAAATGAGCACCACAGATTCAGAAGCATAAAAACGAAAAATACAAGGCGCAGCTACAGATAGAAAAACTGCCTTGTTAACTTGAGCAGTGTGCTGCAAGGCAAGACACGCGTTTTCACATTTTATAGACACTGACGTCGTCACTAAAGACACTGGACAGCATCCACAAGGATGCATGTCACACCGTTAGTGACAGCGGGAGGGGCTGGAGGGCGGAATGGCAGGGTCCACCTTTACTTACAACTACACTGACTGAATCTGCTGCAGCGAGCAGAGTGTTAAAAACTTTTTTTTCCCCCTGGAATTCTACTTTTAGAAAGACAGTTTACCA
This sequence comes from Budorcas taxicolor, assembly GCF_023091745.1. Lineage (NCBI taxonomy): Eukaryota > Metazoa > Chordata > Mammalia > Artiodactyla > Bovidae > Budorcas > Budorcas taxicolor. The sequence goes on along the minus strand of NC_068933.1, from coordinate 36,664,627 downwards.
GTAAGCCCTGAAGATATCAGTCTCCTCATTCCTCTTCTGAACCGCTATTTCCATCCTCTGGGCATCAGTTTTCTAGATCAAAAGCCTTGTCCCCAGGCCTCGCCCTGGCAACATTTCCCCGCTGCCCCCTCTCCACCCACTGACACTCTCGCTCCTCCCCAGGGACTTCACAGAACTACCAGGAGGACAGACTCTCTCACTGCAACCAGCAGCGAGGAGCCCAGCAGACGTGCCCCGGCCCAGCAGGACGAGGCTCGGCCTCACCCAGAGCAGCAGCAGCAGCAGCAGGAGGGAGGCCAACAGAAATGGCGGCGACAGGCAGGAGCACAGACCCGTTCAGACCAGAGCCCGCCTGTGAGAGCGCTCCTCACAGCAAACACGGCACCGGCACCGGCAAGTCCAGTCGGTTTATGTTCCAAATGTGATGGGTTTATTTTACTCTGATGCGAAACCAAAGATTCTACTACCGTACAGAGACCAATATATTACAAGGTCATGAACAGTGGTGTGGGACATGCAGGACGCGATGGACAACTGGAGGGGCGGGTCGTCTCCTCTGAACATGACCCTACACCGTCGCTGAGGAACACATTGAAAATAACACTGCAGAACTGAACTGAAATGTGGCACGAACGTGACAACTTCCGGGCATGCCTTCAAGCACCTCCCTTAGGGTGGACTCGGTACCTAAGCTTCAGTGTGGGGAGGAGTACAATTCTTTGGAAGAATAAAAAGTTCACACTTTTGAAATTTCACAGAAGAATTTTAAGGCCAAAACATAGTGGGTTCATTTCTCTTCACCTCCAGGGACAAAGCTGATGCTTTATTCAAAACCACATTAAGCTTCTAGTTCAAATCCCAGACCGACCTTGTGCCCTCCTGCATTGAAGTTCTTTCCATCAATTAGAGCTGACAGGGTCAGTTTCACTCCTGAGAAGAAGAAGATCACAATTACTTGTAACGAGCATCACAATCAGGTTCTGTGTTTCCTAGAAACCACGGGTGGAGTCAGCGGCATGGGTTCAGCTGGCAGAGAGATTACAGCTATTACTAACTTAACACTAGGGATCCATAACCACCTCATCTGTAAAGCAGATAGGACACACTCTACTTGGAGTTCAGACTTAAGAATAATGAGTGATCAACCAAACTCACAAGCCAGAGGAACCAAGTTATAATTAGAAATACACACACATATTTTTAAACAAAAGCAATGAATCTATTTTACTTTGAACAACCGAATGTTACACAATTGTCTGAATTTCCCTAAAGTGACTACAGCTTGTCTGTAATTTTCATTATTCCTCACTCACCTTCTCCAAGCCCACTGTTATTCATTCTATTACTCACCTGGTCGAAGGGTCTGAGTGTAACCCAGTCCAATCAGGCTGGCATTGTTTACTTTAGCCTAAGATAAAGAGATCAAACAGAAGCAGAAAATCAACTTCGTAATATGCAAGGCCAACACCACCACGTCATGAATCAGATTTCCAAAGCGGAAACACCTTCGGACCAATCCCCAGTTACTGAAACTGAAAGCTAAATTAATAAAAAGATAAATCTTTTAAGAAGTCAGTAGGACTAGTAGACACAGAGGGGACCTTGAGCATGCAGCGTAAAGGCCTCGAGCAGAATGTTAAAACACCATGTGGCCAAACATCCCTCCCTGTACACCGGATTCCTGAGATACCAGTTTTATGACCTCTGACAGGGCTAAGAGGATGAACTCTAGTGACAGAGCGATCTGGGATCAAACCCTGACACTGCCTCTGACTGAGCGACCCTGGGCAGCCACCTGACCGCTCTGAGTCTCAGCTCCTTTGTCTGTAAAATGGGGGAGGAGGGCAGTATTATTCACCAAACAAGAGCAGTTGTGAGGATTACATGAGATGATACATACAAAGTCTTAGCACAGGACCTGAAATTGAAGAGCCCAATTAGCACTGTAACCAGAATTACTAATGGCAATTGGGCTTCCCTAATAGCTCAGTTGGTAAAGAATCTGCCTGCAATGCAGAAGACCCCGGTTCGATTCCTGGGTTGGGAAGATCCCCTGGAGAAGGGATAGGCTACCCACTCCAGTATTCTTGGGCTTCCCTTGTGGCTCAGCTGGTAAAGACTCAGCCTGCGATGCGGGAGACCTGGGTTCGATCCCTGGGTTGGGAAGATCCCCTGGAGAAGGGAAAGGCTGCCCACTCCAGTTTCCTTGCCTGGAGAAGTCTATGGACTGTATAGTCCTTGGGGTCGCAAAGAATCAGACCCAACTGAGAGACTTTCACTAACGGCAACAGAAAAAGTGACTGAAACCCAGGAATCTATAGATAAGAAAATTTTGAGGCCAAGAGATAAAATGACTTGAGAAGGTCAGACAACAAATACAGGAGGAACCAGGATTGAAACCCATGTTTCCTGACTTTAGGGAGATGCTCCTCTCACTACACAGTGACCAGCTCAAAGTTAATCAAGAACATGCAAACCAGGACCACATCACAATGTCCACTTGGAACTCAGCACATCCTTACAGAGAGAGAAGTTCTGCAGTCCAGCTTGTACTTAGCAGCAATGCCGAAGCGAGTGTTGTTACTGCCGGCTGTCCACGCGAGGTTTATCGACGTTTCAATCTTCTCATTCACCTTCTGGTAGATCGAGCCTCCAAACTCGGTGCCATCATTCCTGTTTTCATGGCACAAGAAAATCTCCTTAAGTATCTAGTTTGTTACAATATGGAAACAAATTCCAAGACTATCTAAATCAGGGTCTTGTTTTATAACTACAGATTTCAGTAAACTTCTAGCATAAATGACTGTCAAATAAGTTATATAATTTATAACCACGTAATTAAAGCACAGTAACATCTGATTCATTTACGTGGCTCCCCCACGATATAAATTTCTTAAACAGCATTTGACTAGGCACAAAGGCAGACACCAAGAAAATATGATCTGTATGTCTCTCAGTTGTTCATAGTACTTAGAAACTTCAAAATAGAGTTCTATGAAGATTCTGTGAAAAAATATATACAGTAGTACAAGTCAATTCTGGATTTCATTCAAAACACAATCCTAGCATAAGAAAGTGCCTTCCATGCAATAGCTACCAGGCATGACCCAGGGTATTGTCTCACAGCATCTCAGAGGTCAGCCCCTGAGCTCTGATGACTTTCCTGATAATACTGTTTCACCAATTCAATGTCTCTGTCTACACCACTAGGGACTTTAGTCATTGTAAGTGGATTAGAGTGTCGAGTGGTCGGCAATCTGCAACACTTCAAAAACACAGAGCTAATCCTTCTCTTTCTGGAACACTGTTAGTGCCCAGTAGGCCAAGGCATGAAGTAACAATTTCAAGTTCAAATTTATGTAGCCAACAGGGTGCAGCCTACAGACTTGAACCCAGGACTGCTCTGGTGACCCTGCTACTTCTGAATACAACACAGATACCTGGGGTCACACCAGGGTACCTGAACACCTCCACAGAATTACACTGGTGCTGCTCCAGGACTCTCTGATCAATCGGGGTTATTCCTGATCCAAACAGACCTGCTTCCAGAAACTGCCAAGACGAGCAGGGAACCAGAGGAAGCAGCAATACCTCTCCAAAGGACCCCTCTTATCAAAGGGAATCCCTGCCCTCGCTCTCTCCATTCCGGGCTCAGAGACCTGCAGCGAGCACCTGCGCCAAGGGCACCACGCCCCGCGGTGCTCTGCTGACTTCGAGGACAGCAAAGGAAGGCAGGGCGTCCACCACAGCTTCATTACATGCAGGCACCACGCCCTGCCAATCTGCGCAACATGCTCACGGCCACCGTCCTTCTGGGCGGCTGCACCGGCACTAAAGGAGGAACTCTGAACCTGGGACACTCACACATGAGTGTGCAGCTGGAAGTCTGCGGCCTTGTAACCCAGGGCGAAATTATTCTGTGACAGTTTGGATTTGGCTGTGTCAAAACTCATCTGATAGCCAGCAAGCCAACCTTCAAAGGCCAACACAGCCCAGCCATAGATGGTTGGTCCTGAAAAATCTATATCAACATTACTGCCAAGACTGAAACAATCTCGTTTATATGAGGCCTTCAATTTCCCACTCTTCTTTCTGTAAAACAAACAAAAACAACATGAGCTTTTACTGCCGTCTAGGAATCTCGAGAGTAAGATCCCTTTTCTCCCCCAATGTAAATATTATTTTGGGAGAAGGCACAAACAGACTAACAATGTTTCAAACGACTTAGCTCTACAAATGTAATTTTGCTAGGATTTGAAATATATATACTGTTTTTTACCTATTCTCTACATTCAGATGATAAGGTATTTCATGATTAACTTCATAAAAGTATAAAAAGGTGCAAGGTATTTCAGTACCAAATTAATAACCTGAATGCATATGTACATAGACACACAAAAAACCAAATTTCTTTAAATGTTTCCAAATGGTACAAAAGGTAACACCCAACAAAATTTTACATTATTGACCTGTCACAGAGAGAAATGTACTTTATTTTTTGGTAAGCATGTTTATTTTCCTCAGGTCAGTGTTGTCTCCCTGGACAATGTGGGATAGAAGAGTACGCGTCTGAAGGACAATTTTGTGAAAACACAAAATTAGTCCTGAACAGTCCAGGGCGATTGCAGTCAGGCCTCTTCTGGGAGCCTCGCCCGGGACAACACAGGTGTGCGGCAGGAGGGGCGAGCCTGCCGCGGCTCAAGAGGACCGCACCCACCAAGCCGCTGCTCCTGTAGAGACAGGCAGGCAGGAAACAACAAAATCCTCACTTTTCAGATGAAAACACTGAGCCAGAGAAGCTGGGGGATTCACAAAGGCTAAGAAATCAAGTGAGCAGAACCGCTCTTTACATTGTGCTGCTGCCAGGAGACGACACACTTCTCTAAAGATGTTAACTTCCCAGCAAGACCTCACATCCAAGCATCCTCGGGAGAGCTTAAAAACATCTAGTCTCAGACCCTTCTCGCTCCTACATTTTCCCCACAATGTGCCTCTTTGAATTAGATTTACAAGTTCTTGTTCATCTGCCCAGATTTCAAATGAAAACTGGCCCCTGCCTCCGGCGGTCTTCCTCCCCGTCTCCTGCACACACCGGTCTCTGCTTGCCTCCCCTTCTGAGCTCCTCCCGCAGCCCCCTCCTCTAAACCTTTCCATCCCTTCAAGAAACAAGACCATTTCAGAAAACGGGGTTGGGATAATTACCCTGTGTTTGGTACAAATATGGTATCAAGAGTCAGTTTCAACCCTTCAGCCAACTGAAAAATAAAGATTTAAATTGAACAATTAGCATTTTTCAATTCTTTTCTTGACTTGAGAAACCAATTCTAAAGTTTTCTCTAACTTATTCGCTAATAAGGAAGTCATTAAAGAAAGACAAACATTAGATTATTTCATAAATTGCCTCTTCTTCCTTTTCCCTGCCCCCACCCCTCTCCCCTCACCCCAGGCTTCATCACGATTCTCACCAAAAAACGGGCTAACACATACAGGTCAGATCCAATTATAATGGCCAGTAATGTAAATTAAGAGTACGAAACAACACAATCCCAATGCGACAATCGTGATACTCTTTTGAAATTATTATGGTAACTGGACAGTTAACAAACCAACCTAAGTAACTTATTCAGCTATACAGATGCATTATCTATATATAATAATGGGCATACAGACATACCTCAAAAACTAGTGCCCTGAACGTAGCAGGCACTTGACAAGCATCGGCTGAAAGAGTTTCTTTGAAAACATTAAAGAATTTTTAGAAACATTTTTCTGTGGAGTCAGTTTTGCAATGATTACAAAAGCAAAATTAAATCACTGCAAAGAGCTTGGTCTGCTCAGGAGACGCCCAACTGTATAACAGTAAGTAGAACTGGTCAGAACAAAAGATGTCATAATTATGTACTGACCAACAAAATCTTACTTTATAGAAACATAAAACATACCAAAGAAGGCCACATGCAGAGAAAAAACATGGCAACCAGACCGTGTGCAAGACTTCGCTCAGATTCTATTTGGACAAAACATATTCTGTGCACAAACTGATGACAAAGTCTGTTCATCAGCTCATCCCCAGGATAAGTTCACCCTGCAAATAACTTCCAACACTCTCGTACCTTATTCTCCCAAGAGATTTCTGTCCCAAGAGTATTGTCTGTGTTCCACTTCTGGGTGAAGGTCAGTCCATAGTTACAGATCTTGTATTTGGTCTCTAGGTTGCCTGATGCTTTCCCTGTATCAGTGTAAGCATGACCAGAAGTAGAAAATTCCTGGTAAGAAAAAAGTAATTAAAATCAGCTCACCAAATAGAAAATATTCATTCCAGAAAACAGCATTCAATGCAGCAGAAACCAATGCAACTGACTTTCTATCACAACCCTACTCTGCAGCAGCTTACTTCCTGCTCTCCTCCCTCCCTTCTAATCTCTAGATATTTTAACCAGTTTTGCAAACTTCACATTACTCCACCTCTCTTGATGATATTTCTGTTCCATATACCCTCTTACTCAAACGGGAATCCCAAACTCTCTCTTTTAAAAGAAAAATATCTTTACTGAAAATCCCTTTCCTAAAAAGACAAAAACATCGAATCTTAAACATTTACTTCATGACATGAAAAAGACTTGGTTCTCTATCAGACCTTTTGAACTGTTAGTTAAAGTCTTTAAAAAATCCCCAAACACTGGAAGCTTTAGATTCCCTCCTTTTAATAGGGCCAGAACTTTACTGCATTAAAAACTTTTTAAAATTTTCATTGTGGTGAAATACACTTCACATAAATTAACCATTTTTATGTGTACAGTAAACTGGCATTAAGTACATTCACTCTGTTACAAAAAATGTGTTGCTCTTGCTCACAAAACTATCTGTAAGATTTTCAGATCTGTAAACAATTTCAATATTTGAAAGTATCTCGCCATTTTTCATAACAAAATGGAATGTTGTAAGTTATCCCTCTTCCTCCCTCTCCCCTGTCAAATAGTTACTATGAATGGCTCAAAATAAATCCTCCTCCCTAGTTAGGTGTCCCTCAGTCATATGACAGTAAGCAATTAGAAATACATCTCCTTCTAGGGGGAAGCACACAGTCAGCACCTGTCACTGACAGTCTAGGAACTGTCAAGGAAACCACATTTCTGATTGGCCCTGTTTTTAAAGATCATCTCGGAAATATTGCCAACAGTCATGAAACGCCAGCAACTCTGCCCCAGTTGTCTTACCACCTGCAATATGAATCCTTCCTCCACCAAACACCCTGCCCCCTAACCTGCATTCTATAGGCTGATGACACTACTGGGAAACTGTGATCTGTTTATCTATACGGCACAGCAAGTTTTCAAAGAGACTATCACACTGCACACTAAGGGCAAGGCCTTGGCAAAACATGACAAAACGCCAGCCATGTTTTAACGACTCACATCACTTTCTTTTAGTAGATCCAGCTACCGAGTGTTTTATTTTTCACATTTGCCTTTTATAAACTTGTAAGTAGAGCAAATATAAACCTTAATTTTGGTGCAAACAAGGTAGAAGCGTATTTAGTCTGTCTTTCTTTCTTATCATCACTATTTCTTCGTCTGAAGCTTTGTCAAAAATCTAAAATACCAGAGCTCCAAATCTCAAACACAAGGCCATAATTTTCCTAAGCTGAGTCTCAGGTTCACAATTACTCCAATTTTTGTGTAATTTCATAATTAGCTCAAACAATGCCAAACATTTATAACATGCACATAACATCTACAGTTCTGCTGTAATGCTGGTATGCAACAAAAACAGTCATGGAAATGGCGCTGTTATCAGTGGCACATCACAAAAAGACCGAGATACGATCTAGGCAACCCGGGGCAAGGGATGAAAGACAAAGCACACAAATATACTGCTTTTCTTACCATCTGAATGAATATTCACACACAACAGCAGCATGAAAGGGAGATAAAATTTTAGTTGTTGATTTTCTCAACACAAAACTACCTTGAGCAAATCTGAAATACTAATTAAAATGAGTGTGATTTTTCTGTTTTAATAGACTACATAATAAAATCCCATCTTACGAGGGTAGTTGCATAAATATTTACTACTAGAAAACCCAGGGAAAGAATAGTGACAAACCAGGATTACACGAAGTATGAGACAAAGCACCATAAATACTCCACATGCTTCTTGCCCTTCTAAAGAAATCATTATATCCAGAAATAAAATTTGCATTGGTTTGAATAGGAAAATACCAAAGAAAAAAAGATGCAGCCAATATGGATAAATCAGAGAATAAGGTGAATGTAAATTTGATCTATTTGCTGAAACTTATAAAAGCTCTGGTTAGTGATGCTCTGATAATATGGTGATATATCCTTTATTTCCTAACTTCCAGGAAAAAAGACTTTATGAACATTAATAAAAGTTGACTAACCTTCTGCATGTATTTCTACATTTGTTTCAACTAATCGTGATGGGACAGAGACTAAAATTAGTTTGTTTTTGTAAAAGGGCAACAAAATTTGTATGAACCCAATAAAAAGGAAGCAAAGATTTTAGTGTCCACAAACATATTCACAAAAGTATAAAAATACAGCATAAAAAATATATACACACACATATGTATACACATGTATTCTATATTTTCTGAGACTAAGACTCAGAATACTTTTATAATGACAAACAAAGATCTCCCCCCAAATTCAACCTGATTGTCCTTGGGCTCAAGTGGCTGAGTGGCTCTCTGAAATCTGAGAGGAGGACAAAGCTGTAGGGAAGACAGCGTAGCACCAAAGGTATGCTGTTTCAAGTAACTTGACTAAACAATGATTTTCAAACAGGGTCCTTTAATTATGCTACATCTATTAGCAGTGTATTAAGTACTTACCACTCCACTGCATGACTTGGTTCTCAGATCTATTTTGACCATGCCAAATCCTAGAGACACACACACACACACACACAAAATAAGTGATGTACAAAATGTGACATGCACTCCAGACTTTGCAATTTAGAAATTATGAAAATAGCCCCTAGTACACTTCATATGGAAAATATTCATTCCTGTTAGGTGAGATTGCCATAAGAAACTGAATTCTAACAAAATTCTAACAAAAACTGAATTGTAACCAAAAATTACAACAAAACGGTAACAAAAATTAAGCGTGATTTTTAAAGCCAAAATAATACAGACATATTTTACAAATATAAGTTAAAAAAACCTATGGATGAAAGAAAAATGCACTATTTTAAGAACCAAAATTATTAGAAATTATACATATATACAAACTTAAAATACATAATTAATATCACTAGTTAATAAAAAAAATCAAATGTGTATAGCACAAAAACTTTAAAATTTCAAGACTAAATTTTTAAAACCAAAACTAAATGTCTACTTGGTTTTAAATACTGTATGTTCCTCCAAAGAAGTCAAAAGCTGGGTTTTCACGCTCATGAAAACACTGCCATTATTTGGAGGAGGAAAAACACTCCCTGCTTTAACTGTCCCCAGAGCTAACCAAAGGAGGCACATATATTACAGATTTACACTATTTTACCCCACAGATAATATTAAATATGCAAGTATGTGTTTATGTACACAATGGCTTTTAACGCTTGTGGCACTCCAGCTCTATAAAAAGAAGTCTAGTAACCTGCTAATAGTTATCCCCTTAAATCTTGTGAAATAGATTAATGTTGACTTAACCTCATTTTACTGAGCATGGTATCTCCCATATCTTAGGCATTCAGTATGAATGCTTACCCCATAGTGGCAATTTACAATAGCAGACTTACCATATCCTTTGTTGAAGACATCTTTGGCAGCCTTTCCTAGGTCACAGTAAGTCGGTGTGTTACACATATCTTATAAAGAAAAATAAGGACAAGGGAATAAATAATATTTAGTACTTATTCACTGTTCAAGTGTTTAGTTCTGTAAGAAGTATACAATGTTTCCTGCTTTGCATCATTAATGCTTAACCCGTAAGGCAAGCAAAGTTCAGAGAAAGCACACTGCTCCTTTAAAAAGAGCTTTCCAGAAACCTGAAGAATGAAAGGATGTTTCTCATGAGATTCATGGAGGTCATCTTTCTGATTGCATTTCAAAGAAGAGAAATTTCTTGAAGGCTGAAGCAGATGTTCTGTTAAACTGGACTTTCACTTTTTAAAAGAATGCAAAAATGTACATTAGTAAAACATGTCTTGAGCAGTTGTAAAGCCAGAGAGCTGTATAAGATGACAAAGTAAATTTTCTGAGGATCTGTAAAGCAGATGGACTTTAACATCTTCAGGGTTAACATTTTTGCCACTCTGAAATTCAGTTCTTAAGAATTACCACACTAACTGAAGTGTATTCATCCAGAATACACCCTCTCTCAAAACTCTTCTTAAAATACAGTGCTATAATCTAACCTATTAACCAGAGAGAGGATAGATCCTACCTGCAGTAGTCTGCTTACCAAAAATCAGTATACACTCTAAAAGTTACAGTCTTCAAAAACGCTAGGTGCTTCACTTCATCTTGCCTGAGGATTCACCCAGCTTCTCTACTGCCAACGTGACCCTCACTTCAAAATTCTGAGGCCAATCAACACTGCTGAATATACCATTCCTTTGCCCTTTCTGCACAACAGGAAATCTCTTCCAGCAGCATCCTCAAAAGTCACGCTGGAGCACCTCAAGCAACCCCATTAGCCCCACTGTGCATGCTAAGTTGCCAGGCTCCTCTGTGGGATTCTCTAGGTAAGAATACTGGAGTGGGTTGCCATTTCCTCCTCCAGGGGATCTTCCCCACCCAGGGACTGACCCGGCCTCTCCTGCGTTTCCTGTCTTGCCAGGTGGATTCTTTACCAATGAGCCACCTGGGAAGCCCCTGTTAACCCTATTACTACCCCCAGTAAAATCCAGAGCAGCAGCGAGCCCTTGCAATTCCGATGCCTCAACCACCTACACGTTCAAACCTATTTATTTCTATTTAGCGGAGCTCTTAGCCTGGCCTCCTGCTAGGAAGTTTCTGCCTATTCCACCACACCTGAACACAACACACACTTTATGGTGCACTGCTTCACTGTGAATTCATTTAAAATGTGTTCCTTAACCTAAACCTGTCCAATACAACAGACATTAGGATATGTTAAGAGAATAGAGTTTAAGAATATATGTAAAGTGGAAAGACTAAAGATGAAGAAGATAAATGTACTGAGTCATACCATAATAAAACTTTGTTCTAGGCCACAAGGTGTCCAAGCTCCTTTCCAGAGCAATTAGTTTACAACACAAGTCCTTTGTGTCCCAACCATCAAATTGAGACCTTTTACACACTGCCAACTGCAATCTGATATTACTCTTTACGATCACAAACGACGGTGGTACCTGTTGAAATTCTGCCTGAAGCCCATAACTTGGGAGGTGAAGTATAAAAACCAGGCACTACGTACTCAAATATTAAAAACGTTAAAGCTTTACTGTTTGCTCTTTTTTTAAAATTTAAAAAAAAAAAAAAAGGAAAGATACACTTAAGTGTTTGGAAACCTCCATCTAGGGAGCCATTACAGTCTTCTAGCATTTTGCTTCTTTTTTAAAAGCACTTGCTAGACACTCTGCAAAAGTCGCGTTGGGGGAGTGGGGGGTGGGGGGCGTCATCTGACCTCAACTGTGCCCAGTTCAAGCTTTCTTTTCCAGGCCCACGATCCCGATGGGAAATGCACTGCTGGTATGAGCAAGCAAAAACTCGAGAAGCCCCAGACACGTCACGTTCCAACACACTGCCGCGGCTCTGCCGATGCACTCTTCCGTGGACGTGCACGGCGCCCCCGGGCTGCGGGAGCCGCAGGCGGGGGCGGGGAGCGAGGGGAGGTGCCGGGGTCGGGGGTGGGGGAGCGGCGGCTACAACAGCATCACCGTGGGGACAGCCAGCTCGCCTCGCCCCCCTCAGCTGGACGTCCAGCACCCTCCCCTGAAGGGCAGGGAGTAGAGGGGCCCCCTGATGCTGGATGCCGAGGCCGGAGAGGAAGCCGGGGCTCGGGGGTTCCCGGACCCGCCTTCCCTCGAAGCCAGCCTCCCGGGGACCGGCCGGGCCGAGGCGCAGGTGGCGGCGCGGCCCGCCCGTCCCCGGAGGGGCCGGTTCCCGCTGCCCCCGCCCGCGGGCCCGCGCCCGGTTCGGCGGCCTTGCCTCCGTTAGCCGCCTCCCGCGGGTCCCTGCCGGCCGGCCGCCCGCCCGGCCGGCCCCCGCCCGGCCGCCAGCCCGCGGCCCCGGCTCGCCTCACCTCCGACCGGAGGGCCCTGTCCGCTCCGCTAGGAGGGGCCTGTCCGCTCCGCCAGGGCACCGCTGAAGGTCTTCTTCGGACCAACGCCGTCCGCGCCTGCGCGGCCCCACGCCCGCGGCGCCTGCGCGCCCCGAGCCCCGAACCCCGCGCCGCGGCTGCGCCGGAGAGTCGCGCCGGGGGCGCGCGCCGCGAGCCCGAGGCGGCCCAACACCTCCAACTGTCCGAGTGCGCGCGCGCGCCGCGTAGGGCGGCGCGCGGGGGCAGACGGGGTGGATGTGAGCGCGCAGGCGCAGGGCCCGCGCCTTTATCCCCTGAGGGGCCCGCTCTCGCGAGAAGGCGCGGAGCCCACTGGCGACCCTTGCCCGCGGAGAGGTCGCCCCCTGCCGCGTCTTTCTCCAGCGGACGCTTGAGAGACCTGTGAGGGGATTCCGTCTCAGAGTGACTGAAATTCAAGAATGTGGCCCTTAGGTCACCTCATCTTAACGATGAGAAACATAGGTCCCCAAGGGGTAAGTGGCATGACTTAAAGATGTAATCCAGAGGGAGAGAGGAGGTGAATGAGGGACAGCTCTCCTTTAGAGAAGAATTCCGACTCATAAACGTATGAGAAATTACAGAAACAAAATCCCCGCTTTGGAGCCACCAAGAACTGGGTCACGCAGAATTCATCAATAGATGCTGGACGGTTGAGGATATTCGTCCAGTTCCAAAGTATTATCCCACAGATGACTTAGTGAAGAGAAAAGGGTAACCTTCACATCAAACGCATCACCTAGACCGAGTGATGGAACTGTGCAGCGCCAGGGATGGTACAGACTGACGTCTTGTGTGAGAATGACTCGCCGAAGAAGTGCTTTCTCTCCGTTCCGGAGGAAACAGACAAATCCAGTTGAGGGACAGTTCTGCAAAACAACCACCTGGTCTCTCCTAAAAACGCGAACTTCATGAACTGTTAAGACTAGTCAAGTGTTCTAGATTAAAGGAGACAAAAGAAAGATATGACCCTGAGAATCAAGTAATCCTAAATTGCACCCTGGATCAAAAAACAAAAAGCAGCTATTGAGGGTCATTATTGGAACAATTGAGAAAATTTGAATGTCGACTGTGTTAGTATTGCAACAATGTTAAATTTCCTGAGGGTAATGATTATATCTTGATTATATAGAAATGGGGACTTTGCTGGTGGCTCAGCATTAAAGAATCCTTGTGCAATACAGAAGATACAGAGATGCGGGTTCAATCCCTGGGTCAGGAAGATCCCCTGGAGGAGGGCACCGGCAACCCACTTGCTTGGAGAACCCCATCGACAGAGGATCCTGATGGGCTGTAGTCCATGGGGTTGCAAAGAGTCGGATGCGACAGAACTTGCATGCTAACACGCATGTATGGATAAATGGCCTGTTTTTTAGGAGATTAAGTTATTCATCAGTGACATAGCGGGTATCTGCAACAAACTCTCAAATGGTCAGGAAATAAACATTCAAAATGTGAACAATTGGTGTATCTAGGTGGAGGATCTATGGATCTTCATTGCATTATTCTTGAATCTTTCTTGTAAGTCTAAAATTATTTTTCAAGATAAAAAGAAGAAAAGAAAACCCCACAAAGTCTTTGATACTCAGAACATAATACCAGGTTGCTTCTTGAAACCAGAGCCAAAGATGATTTGCCTGCTGTGTTTAAGCATTTCAGGCTAAGAGAAGATAAGGAAGACGCTTGCTCCCAAAGGCCTCATAATGTGAGACTTGGAAAATGAGGCAAAAAATGATCAATGTCATTGGCAAAGCAATATAAGTTTAGTGGGCTAAATAAAATGAGTTTTGGAGTCAAAAGATGCTGGGTTGGCACCTCAGACCTGCCAACCCTGTGGTTGTTGGCAAACAACTCTACGTCTCTCTTTCGACATCTGTGAGACAACCAAATAAGGTCTACTTCAGAGGACTGTGCTGCTGCTGCTGCTAAGTCGCTTCAGTTGTGTCCGACTCTGCGACCCCATAGACAGCAGCCAACCAGGCTCCCCCATCTCTGGGATTGTAGTCGATAGTAAAGACAGTGATGTTTCCAGAGTACACAGTGATCCACCTGGCACATGGAAAATGTTCATTAGTTAATAACACATGAAAATTCATATGCTATAGGCGATTAAAAGCCATGCAAGCCAACTTAGATTTATTCACATCCAGACGAATATTAAAATTACAACTCCAACCTGCACTTTGGCACAGACCTGGCCTTTGTCAGGCCCAGCAGGTCATTAAAGTCTATAAAAACCACTTCCAACAGGAAGTTGGCAACATTCCTTCCTTGGGCTTCTTCATCCAAAATCTTTCCTTCTGAAGGGACCTGATAATACCAGTCCCAGTTCACACACAGAGGACCTCCCCTCTCTCCCAACATGCAGGAAGGCGGTAAAAGAAATTGTTCTGGACAACAGCAGCTGCAGAGGGAATCATTCCTTTGTTTCCCATCGCTCTGACCCTGCTGGCTTAGCAGGATCCACAGTTACTCTCAACATTCACATCAAGCCTCTGGCCTCGGCCACCTTCAAACTACAGCTAGTTCTCACACCCTGCCCACTCACACTGGGTTCTGAATCTTGGGAGGCATAGAAAGGACTTTCTCAGTCCAAATCCTAATCACCTGGCATCCTTTTTTCTATAAAATGTCTAGAACCAGAATTTTAGGGCAGGGAAGGTACTTTAGATTCCTTCTTTTGTGGGACATTTGCTAAGTGCTTACTGCGTACAGGGCACCATGCTCAGAACTGACGAATGAGCACAAACCCGGAAGCGTCTATTCTGTGTGTGTCCAGAGGCCCTGGTGAGCAGGTTTCCAACACAGGTCACCTGCTCTAGTCAAGATAACCTGGTCTGTCTGCCTTTGTTACCTTTGTGAGAGAAAATCTCAAAGGGTTAGTATAGTTTTACTCCCAAAAATGAAAAAAAAAAAAGAGAAAGAACAAAAAACGGAGAAAGGAAACCCTACAATGAAGATTTGGTATCTCTATTGCCCTAAGTGTAAGGAAAACTAAGATTCTGAAGCCAGCAACGTTATTTAATTCTGTTTCTTTAAAGAAAAGGGGCCCACTTGTTTGTTTTCAGTTCAGTCACTCAGTCGTGTCCAACTCTTTGTGACCCCATGGAATGCAGCATGCCAGCCTTCCCTGTCCATCACCAATGCCCGGAGCTTGCTCAAACTCATGTCCATTGCATCAGTGATGCCATCCAACCATCTCATCCTCTGTCATCCCCTTCTCCTCCCACCTTCAATCTTTCTCAGCATCAAGAAAGCATTGGTCTTTTCCAATGAGTCAGTTCTTCGCATCAGGTGGCCAAGGTATTAGAGTTTCGGCTTCAGCATCGGTGCTTCCAATGAATATTCAGGACTGATTTCCTTTAGGATGGACTGGTTGGATCTTCTTGCAGTCCAGGCGACTTATCAAGAGTCTTCTCCAACACCACAGTTCAGAAACTTTCAAGGACTCCAGAATTGTGATGAAGGGTGAGGACCCCTTGGCATCTTTGAAGAGGAGATACTAGCCCTGTCCGTGAGCCTCCTCTAGGGGGCAGCAGATCTCGGGGCCCCGGAGGTGAAAGCCCTTTACTGTGCCAGGGATGGGTCAGGTTAAGGAGGGGAATGGCTTCCAAGGCACAGGGACAGAGAGGCAAGACTGTGTTGTTATATGTTTAGGGTGTATGTGGTACCCTTAATCTCCAGGTCTGACAACTTGCCTCAAGGCAATAGACTTGTGCAGAGGTTCATCTTGAGTAGCTTGAATGAATTACAGCAGCAGGAAATTAAAAACCAATTGATGCTTTTGAACTGTGGTGTTCAAGAAGACTCTTGAAGAGTCCCCTGGACTGCAAGGAGATCCAACCAGTACATCCTAAAGGAAATCAGTCCTGAATATTCATTGAGGGCTGATGCTGAAGCTGAAACTCCAATACTTTGGCCACCTGATGCAAAGAACTGACTCATTGGAAAAGACTCTGAAGCTGGGAAAGATTGAAGACAGGAGAAGGGGATGACAGAGGATGAGATGGTTGGATGGCGTCACCAACTCGATGGCAATGAGTCTGAGAAAGCTCTGGGAGTTGGTGATGGACAGGGAAGCCTGGCGTGCTGTACTGTAGTCCATGGGGTCACAAAGAGTTGGACATGACTGAGCGGCTGAACTGAGTTGAATGGCTGACACTTAGAGGATTCATTAAATTGTAATACACTCATATTTTGGGATATGGTTCAACCATGTGTTCTGCTAGTATCTGGTAATCTGAGGGAAAGGCCCAGTTTAAAAAAGTGGGGTTAGGGGGACAAAAGTTTAAGGACAGTGTAACTCCGTGCATGTGTGTGTATGCATGTGTTACAATTTTACTTAAAGAAAAAGCAAGGTCTCCTTCACTGCAGGCGGTTTCTCTACCATCTGAGCCACCAGGGAAGCCCCATAGACGTGGACATTGGCAATGGCTTAACTCTGGACTGGTGATAGATTGATAATACATACATTATATATTAACTAAATAGATGCTGTATATTTGTGTGTGTGTGTGTGTGTGTGTGTGTGTGTGTGTGTGTGTATGTGCATAGAAGAAATGTTGGGAAAATGTTTCCAAAATCTGACAGTGACTCTCTGCTGGGTCAGAGTATACGTGATTTTTATTTTCTTCACACTTTTCCGTATTTTCCAAAATTTCTAAAATTTGGAAATGTGTTTGTTATAATTAGAAAATTAAACTGACTTTCACAAGGTGGGAAAGTACCTAGGTTCATGAGAAGGGGACTGCTGTGCCCTGGGGAATTTCCACCCAAAACTGGGAACTGCAGCTGAGATCAGTCCCTGGAATTCACTTTGGGCCTTCTGGGCGCTCATGTCACTCTTGACCACAAGGGGGCACAAGGAAATGAGGTAAAGAAAAGCTGACCCTGCAGGTGAGTGCTGCAGATGGGAGTCAGGGTGATGAGCCCAGCCCTTCCCTTGCCCCCAGAGCCTCATCCAAGCTCTCCATACGATTGTGAATACAGTTATGGGGCTTCCCTACCCAAGCTAGAGTCCAAGTTGAATGTCAAAAGGGCAGGAAATATTTACAAATTGTTTTTATGAGGAAACCAATTTTGTCAATGTTCCACTTGTGGGTTTGGGTACAGCCTGGCTTACACAACCTGGAAATTAGCTCATCTTAACCACTTGCTAGTAAAGCACTATGATCACTTTACACAAAGGATAAGTTAAGAAAAAGGAGGGTGACATATTCCTATGTAACCTGAAAATAGAAAGAAGCAGTGTCCCTTTGGTGAATATATAGCTATGTTTCAGGGAACTTGATGTTTTGGAGAATGGCCTTTGGTTAGTGAACTGTGGAGTGTGGTGTGCAGGAAGGAATGAACTTGGGAACCAGAACATTTGCGTTAAATCCGAGGTCTGCAACTCACTAGCTGTGTAAGCTTCGGCAAGTTACCTGACCTCTCTGAGCCTCGGTGTCTTCACCTTTAAAATGGAGATTCCCCAGAAATAAACCATCTGGATGAGGCCCGCCCAAGGGGCCCCACCACATGGCTTTCTGGTCAAAGTTCTGAGGAGGCTTGGACCACTCCCAGGGTTCACCTCAGGCAAGAGACAGATCACACCCCGTGAGTCACATACAACACAACTCCCAGGTTGATAGAAAAGCCAGAGGCAGACTCACCGTGAAGGGGTGCAGAGTCTGGACCCTTGGAAGGGATTCTACTACTTGGGATCCCTGGAGAGCACCCCAGAGAGGGTCAAGGCCCACAGCCTCTCCCCGCCAGTGGGGACTCTGTGTGCAGAGCTCAGGACAGCTTTATTGAGGTGTAATTGACATGAAACACTATGTAAGTTTCAGGTGTACAGTGTGACGGTTTGACACATACAGGTTAAGGAAGGAGTCCTTTTACCCTCCGATAATTATCATTTTGTTACTATGGTGAGAGCACTGATGCTCTGCTTTCACAGGAACTTTCCAGTTCACAGCACAGATCTGTTAACTGTAGTCACCAGAGCTGTTCTTTCTTAAAATTTGCTTCTTTAGAATTGGGACACCAGGCAGGTCTGGGGTCTCCTAATATTGTGGGATTCACCCACTACCTTTGAGGAAGAAGAATCAGATTCCAGTTAGGGTGCAGACCCCATCTCGTCCGCAGGCTGGTTGGATTCCCCTTTGTGTGCTCCTCCCCTGAAACAGGCGATGGGGTGTGTGTGGGCCACTGCTCAGGTCCACTCTGTCCTGCAAAGTCATACACGGTGGGTGGGGGGCTCGGTTCTACACTCTCCCTTCCCAACCCTCTGGCCTCCTGCTTACAGATGCCACAGAAAGACCCTGTGCTGGTCACACCCCCCCAGCCCCACCCTGCATGGTGGAGGCCGCTTCTTGGCCTGGAGGGCTGGTCATCAGGCTACGGTGCCACCAGGCTCTGAAGGCACAGGGGAGAAGAGGAGGAGTAAGTGGGTGAGTTACAGGGGTGCAGAAGAATGTGACAGAGAGTGCAGAGCAAGGAGGAGAAAGAGAAAGACTCAAATGATGAAACCATGAGCGGAAATGGCGTAGAAGACGACAAGCTGAAAAGAAGAATGGAAGTTGGTCTCCACTCAGTTCTTTAGGCGTCTGTCCTCCCTGCAGGGTATTTACTATTAAATTACAGTCAGTACAGTGAATAAAGGATTTCCCAGCTGGTTCAGTAGTAAACAATCTGTCTGCCAGGCAGAACACTTCAGTTTGATCCCTGGGTTGAGAAGATGCCCTGGAGAAGGGAATGGCAACCCACTCCAGTATTCTTGCCTGGAGAATCCCATGGACAGAGGAGCCTGGGGGGCTACAGTCCACAGTGTCACAAAGAGTTGACAACTGCTTAGCGAACTAAACAGCAACAATGAGAATAAAGCAAAGTGGACTGTGCCAAAGGGCCTTGCCATAACAAAGGGGCTGAAAGGACCTTGTGACCCACTCTAGAACACAGGTGTATTTCAGTTGAAAAGGAAACCACGCAAGTCTCCTACACGGATGAGTGCAGGCTGCTGGGACCCTCAGTGGCATCAGCAAAAGGCCATCAGTTCCCTGAGTCAACTCAGTGCCAAGGCCTCGTCCCAGCTCCCTGACTCCTGCCGTGACTGAAGACAACTGATGCTGTTCCCAGCTAATGTGTATTGAGACCCGGGCAGCTTGTTTTAAATTTTATTTTCTTATTTTATTTTTTTACTTTACAATATTGTGTTGGTTTTACCATACATCAACATGAATCTGCGACGGGTGTACACGTGTTCCACATCTTGAACCCCCCTCCCTCCTCCCTCCCCGTACCATCCCTCTGGGTCATCCCAGTGCACCAGCCCCAAGCATCCTGTATCCTGCACTGAACCTAGACTGGCGATTCATTTCTTTTGTGATATTATACATGTTTCAATGCCATTCTTCCAAATCATCCCACCCTCTCCCTCTCCCACAGAGTCCAAAAGACTGTTCTATACATCTGTGTCTCTTCTGCTGTCTCGCATACAGGGTTATCGTTACCGTGTTTCTAAATTCCATATATATGCGTTAGTATACTGTATTGGTGTTTTTCTTTCTGGCTTACTTCACTCTGTATAATCAGCTCCACTTTCATCCACTTCATTAGAACTGATTCAAATGTATTCTTTTTAATGGCTGAGTAATACTCCATTGTGTTTATGTACCACAGCTTTCTTATCCAGTCATCTGCTGATGGACATCTAGGTTGCTTCCATGTCCTGCCTATTATAAACAGTGCTGCGATGAACACTGGGGTACACGTGTCTCTTTCAATTCTGGTTTCCTCGGTGTGTATGCCCAGCAGTGGGATTGCTGGGTCATAACTGGGCAGCTTTTTAAACATCTTTCCTTGCCTTTTCACAGCGGCAACTGCTGTCACTACCCCCATGTCCGTGTCTTGTGTAACACGAGTATGTCTGGGGCTACAGGATGCAGAGGACGAAGAGCAATGCTGTGGGCTGAATGCTTGTGTGCCCAGACTCATGTGTTGCTATCCTAGCTCCCGGTATGATGGTGTTGGACGTGGGAACCTCCCGAGGCGCTTGGTCTGGAGGTGGGGCCCTCGTGAGTGGGATCAGCGCCCTCATGAAAGAGCCCCCTGCAGAGCTTCTTGTCCCTCCTTCAAGTGTGTGGAGAAGGTAGCAGGGAACCTGAGTACGTGGGGACTCTGACCTCAGACCACAGCGTGAACGCAAGCAGCTAGTCCGTGGGATTTCCATTACACAGAAGTACGGTGTGCGCCCAGGAACGGGGTAGGGCAGGCAAGGCCGTTAGGATTCATGCATCACACTCAGCATCATCGAATTGTTTTTCAGCCCAAAGAAGGCAGAGCACAACCTTGATTAAGCAAGCTAGGGGCCCCTGGTGTCGTTCTCAGCTACACGTCTGCTGTGGGGTCAGGAGGGCTGAGGCTGTTGCTGCAGAAAAGGGAGGTCCTAACACCGTCTGACTGCATAGCTCCGAAGGGGGGCCACTCACACAGACAGCAGTCTGGGTCCAAGTGGTGCCTCCAGGGTGTGTGACATCGCAGTCACCTCCCCCACCATCTATCTGCAAATTCCCCAAAACCTGGTCTGGAGGAGCCCTCCAGGCCACAAGCAGCTGAGGCTGAGAGGCCCGTGACCCAGCCAAGGACACAAGATCGGTGATGGGCCGGACTCCATCTTCCTGACTGCATCCAAGCCATTTCCAGAAGTGGAACCACCCGAAGGGGCAAGACCTCTGGTAAACACAGTTCCTCGGCGGTCCCCTCCTGACCTCAGTGTTTACACGGCTGCAGTGATTGCACGGATCCTGCAATCTTTGTCTCCCCTCATCAACCCGCCCCTCTCATCTTTCACTTATTGAACATGTCCTGTGAGATGCTGCCAAAGACCTGCTTCTTTCGGTTCCTTTGATTTTAAGAGATGCAGAATGTATGGAAATCAAACTGGTCTTGACACGGGAGCCATAACAAAACTTCACTTTCGGAAGTGAATATAAATCACAATGCTGACTTTGATGTGAACTACAGCGGCTGTCACTGGAGGGCACAGCTGTCAGCTCCTGCACACCAGCCCGCACCCCACTTCCCGGGCTGGGAATCACATCTCCCTCCTTGCTGAACCGGGGTGGGGGGTGGAATTGCTTTTCGAGAATTTTAATTTCCCCTGAGCTCAGTCTATACTCCCTGATCCTGCCCTTCCTTTGGGCCAGGAGCTCCGAGAGGCATGAGGAGGACCAGCTCAGGTTGTCAGTTGGCCCACAGTCCTCGCCAGGGGCATCCAGGGCAGGAGAGCACATTAGGGCGTCCTCACGGGAGGGGCCAGGTTCCCAGGATGGGGAGCGGGCAATGCTCCGCCGTCTGCGTCTGGGAACTCAGGGGCCCTGATCTACTGTTGGGTTTCAGTCGGCCAGTCGTGTCCGACGCTTTGCAACCCCATGGACCGCAGCACACCAGGCCTCCCTGTCCTTCACCATTTGAGTTTACCCAAACTCACATCCATCGAGTCCCTGATGCCATCCAGCCATCTCATCTTCTGTCGTCCTTCTCCTCCTGCCCCCAATCCCTCCCTGCATGAGGGTCTTTTCCAATGAGTCAGCTCTTCCCATGAGGTAGCCAAAGTATTGGAGTTTCAGCTGCAGCATCAGTCCTTCCAATGAACATTCAGGACTGATCCCCTTTAGGATGGACTGGCCGGATCTCCGTGTAGTCCAAGGGACTCTCACGAGTCTTCTCCAATGCCACAGGTCAAAAGCACCAACTCCTTCTCAGCAGAAACGCTTCTGAAGCCTTTCTCTCCCCTCTGCTCCTCCCTGGCATCCACTTCCCACTGCTCCATCATCTCTAAGCCGCAAGGACTGACCTCAGCCTGAGGGTGGTGAGCGCGGCCATGGGGCATCCTGGCCGAGGAACCCTGATTGTTATCCGCAAGCAGCCTCTGCAGATCTGGAAACACCCCAGGTCGTCTTCCAGGGAGACTCTAGTATCGTCCTCAAGGTCACTCTGGACTTTGGGAGACCTAGAAATAACGGGCAACTGGGGCTGGGCGTGGATGTGTCTTTGGTGCATAGGATTACACTGAAGGCAGAGGAGAGGAGGACGACGGAGGATGAGACGGTTGGACGGCATCACCGATTCCACGGACATGAACTTGGGCAAGCTCCGGGAGATGGTGAGGGATGGGGAAGCCTGGCAGGCTGCAGTCCGTGGGGTCGTGAAGAGTAGGACGCGACTAAACTGCTGAATAACAACAACTATTGTATTACACAAACTTCTGCTGAGCACCCCCGAGGAAGGGCCGTGTGGTGTGCTGGGTCCTGAGCTTCACGTGAGGGTGGCCTGGGACAGAGTGTACGAGTGCCAGTTACTGCACCAGGCCCGCTACACAAAGTCATGCCCTGAACCCTCCAAATGTAGGACTTATGGGGAGTCATGCCCACTTTACGGTTGTGGAGATGCAGCCCAGAAAGCTGGAGTGTCTTGTTCAAAGTCACAATAAATGCATTTATTTATGTAGTCTTCCGTCACATAAAACAATGCGTGGAACTTCTATTATGTGCCAGGCCTTCCAAGCATGAGGATACAAAGATGACACCTTTGTCTACAGTTGTAGAGACAAAACAGTGTCCAATCACAATAGAGTTTTATAAACACTACAGTGGGCACATGGATGCCTCCGGGAGTCAGGGGCTACAGGGAAGGCCCGTCCGTGTGGTGCTCCAATCAGGTCCACCTGACTCTGAAGCTCTCAGTCTTGCAAGGCTGAGAGAAAGTCAGACAGAGACGGAGAGGAGAAGCCTGCTTTTCAGTCTTGTTGCCCGTTTGCAGCCTCCTGCGTCTGGTATGTCTGAATCCTCACGTCCTCTCGTCCGTGGGAGTGGTCCTCCCGGAGGACACAGGGGTTAATCTTCTGTCTCCACGATGGATACCCAGCAAAGGCTTGATGACTTGGATCAGTGCTCCTGGCCTCTGTCCCACTGGAGCCAACCTAATTCCATCTACAGTGTATGACCATCCATGCGCCTGCTTAGTTGCGTCAGTGTGTCTGACTCTTTGTGACCCCGTGGACTGTAGCCCCCCAGGCTCCTCTGACCATGAGATTCTTCAGGCAAGATTACTGGAGTGGGTTGCCATGCCCTCCTCCAGGGGATCTTCCCGACCCGGGGACCGAACCCACTTCCCTTAGGTCTCCTGCGTTGGCAGGTGGCTTCTTTACCCCTAGCGCCGCCTGGGAAGCCATAACCATCCACCTGTGCACAGAATTAGAAATGTCAGGGTGACCTGAACTCCTCCGTTTCACTCACATCAGCCGATGGAGATCCACCTGCAAAATCCCATCCTTCGCCGTCCTCACTGTCAGCGTGTCGCCCGCACACACCAGCCTTCCTCTTCGCTTCCTTCACCTCCTCTTTATTGGCCCCGCATTCACTTTCACCCACTGTAAGCCCAGCTCCACATTGCTTCCAGCACTGCGCTCCTAAAAAGCATTTAAAATTAGATCCTGTAATTCTCAAGTTCAAATATCCCCAGTGACTTTCTTCTGCTTATGAAATAACGTCTTCTGGTTCCCTTTGCCTGTTATCAGCTTTGCACAATCTAGCCTTCTCTGGTCTCTCCACCATCTGCTCCAGTCACACAGACCCTCTAGAACTGATATGTGCCTTCCTGCCCCTGTTCACACTTCACTGTCTGAGCCTGAGGCGTATCATCCCCTGCTTCTTAACCTAGGGAACTCCTACTCAACCCACAAAACCCAGCTCAAATAAGCCCTCCTCCAGAGGGCTAATCGCGCCCTCCCCTGTGATCCTCCAGCCCCACATTTCTGCCTTTTTGTTCGTGTTTGTCGTAATATATAGAAATTGTCTCTACATACATGTCTTCTGGACATTAACTCCTCACAGGCAAGGGTCATTTTTATCTTTTATTCCCAATATCTAATCATAGGTTCTGCTCCATACAAAGTACTCAGTGAATATTTGTGCCAGTCCTTTTTGTCTGTGTGCTTTGCCAGAGGCTTCTTCTGCCCTAATGTTCTCTCTTCAGTTAGCTAACAGGAAGCAGAGAAACCCAGCAAGGAACAAACCCTGGGGCTTTCTCCTTTATCTTTGGTCATAATTGTCCAACTTCAAAATAAATTCCGTAACACACCCAGTCACCAGGCATAGCCTACTATCAAACGGTGTTTGATGTTGGTTTACATGAGAAAGTCGTACTTGCAGAAGAAATAGCTCCTCACTCCACACAATGGAGGCAGACACCCCAACACCAGGGAGAGAGCCAAGGAACAGAGCCTCCGGTTGCCTGCCCCGGCCGCCACGGCACTGGGCAGCCTTTGAGGCTGAGAATGGTCCCCTGGCACAGAATATCCAGGTTCATCTTGACGACTGAGGTCAGCTGGTTCTGGAAGAAGACCCAGTGATACTAAGAATGACATTGATGGCATAGAAAAAATGCGTCTTTAGATTTTAAAGGGTACCTTACATCCCAGGTAGTGGGATGAATTTACCCTGAGAACAAAGCCAACAGTAAAGGGATTTTTAGATCCACATTCAGACTGTTCTACCCTTAAAGTACTTAGGCAGTGACAAAGTGTGGCTAACTCAGTCATATCCAACTCTTTGCGACTCCATGGACTATAGCCGGCCAGGCTACTCGGTCCATGAAATTCTCCAGGCGAGAATACTGGAGTGGGTTGCAGTTCCCTTCTCCAGGGGATCTTTCTGACCCAGGGATTGAACCTGGGGCTCCTGCATTGCAGGTAGATTCTTGACCGTCTGAAGGTAAGTGCATGTCAAAATTATTTGACTTAGGTAACACTTTGACTGGGAAAAAAATCAGACAAAAGGGGATGAAGCAGAAGTTATGAAAGTTTAAATTAAAATGCATGAAATTCCCTCTGAAATCTGCTATATTGGAGACTGTTCCACTTCAGTCAATTCACCACCATACAACACAAGTTAAATCCACTGCTCAATAAAATGCACCCAAACTTCCTATTAAGTTGTGTAAATCTGTATATACAATGGGCTCTCTGGGGTTCTCATTAAAAGGACAATTTTCATAAAGCTCATTATTTTCCTAATTAAATAATCCTAACTTCAAACAGTTCCATTTTCATCTTTAGGAGAATTCTTTTCCAACTGACATTTAGCCAGAACAGGTTCTGTTACATTCACAGCTCTTAAGCTGTTGGGCTCTTTACATCTGGATGCCAGAGCTAATCAGAGGCATCGTCCCTCCTTTCTACCTGAGCACAGTCTTCACTACCTGAGCATCGTTTAAAGTGTCTCGTTGCCATCTACTTTATTGTTATGAGTTCGGGTTTATACGGCCTTTCTGGGTTTCCTGTCTAGAGAAGATCCTATAGCATTTGTTGGAGAGCTGGTTTGGTGGTGCTGAATTCTCTGAGCTTTTGCTTGTCTGTAAAGCTTTTGATATCTCCTTCATATTTGAATGAGATTCTTGGTGGGAGAGGGAGAGGGTGGGATGATTTGGGAGAATGGCATTGAAACATGTATACTATCATGTAAGAAGCGAATCGCCAGTCTATGTTCAATACAGGATACAGGATGCTTGGGGCTGGTGCACGGGGATGATCC
Source organism: Budorcas taxicolor (assembly GCF_023091745.1). NCBI lineage: Eukaryota > Metazoa > Chordata > Mammalia > Artiodactyla > Bovidae > Budorcas > Budorcas taxicolor. Next base: position 36,638,784 of record NC_068933.1, on the reverse strand, counting down.
AGGGAGATGATATGGGGTGGGAGGTGGGAGGGGGGTTCAGGATTGGGAACTCATGTACACCCGTGGCTGATTCATGTCAATGTACGGCAAAACCAATACAGTATTGTAAAGCAAAATAAAGTAAAAATTAAAAATTAAAAAAAAAAACCATAAAATGTCTCAGTACGTTTCTTAGTTTTTGGCATCCCGCATAGCACATTGGCTAATAGGAGCCATTCTTTCTTGGGAGCACAATTAGCTGTGAAAACAGCTCTTAGAGCGGACTCCCTCCTCCCCCACAGGATTATGGAAGGTAGGAAATGCAGGAGATTATCAGAGTTTGCCTTTGATACAGACATCCTGCTCCTCTGCTGGCCCTTCGAACTGACCTTGAGAGGCCGTAATTAAGAGGGATTCAACCGCTGGAGGAGCAGTGGCTGCAGTCCTGTCTGTGCTCCCAACTCGATTGAGTCCTTGTTTTGAACTATTGATCAAACAGATTTGCAGGGATTTGTTCTAGCCTGTGTGGGGTAAGAAGGAAGGAAATGAAGGAGGAGGGAGCGGGGAGAAAGGAGGGGACGCATCTATAAATAGCTCAAGAGGGAACCTGCAGATCAGACCTGGCTTATCGCATTTCACACACCTTCCGCCCTTCTCTTTCAGAAAAAGCAGTTCCCAGCAACTTGCTGAGTTTCCATCTCGGCCAAAGCTCCACTGCGGGTACAGAGCTGCCCAGCTTCAAGGAGGACGCGGGGAGGTCTGAGAGGGTCGAGGATGATGCTGGTGGTCCTGCTGGGACTCGGCTGGCTGTGCGCCCCCCTGGGAGCCCTGGCTATGGATTTCAGCGTTAAGAACTCTGCTGATGAACAAGGGGCCCAGGAGGTAACGCCCTGCAAGGGAGGAGGGCTGGGTGCTGGATTTGCATGAAGCATCACTCAGATCGGGGTCTGAAATGGTTCATCTCAACTAGCCTGGGAGCTGGAAAGGCTGTGAGCGCGACTGAAGGCCTCCTGGGAGAATCCAGTCACCTTCGCATTAACTCACCCAAGAAGCCTAGTGGCTTTTCAGGGCACTGAGCTCTCAATTCGCCTATAAATCAGAGAGGAAGTGGACAGCGAGAAGGCTGTGCCACCTGCCGGGCCTCTGATACATAATACCTTGCTTCCTTAGAGCTTGAGATAGTTGTCACGCCTCCTAACAACAGACGATGAAAATGCAACTCAGACAAGCTAAGGGATTTAACTAAGGCCATGCAGTCAGGGAATTTGGGAGTTATTAGTTTAATGCTATGTGGCAAGGAGCACCGGCTTGTCACCCTCTCACTTCACAGAACTGTTTTATAGGAAATGTTCATATCTGTTTGAAAAAGCATCAGTTGTAGATGAGAAAAGCCGGTCTTTGGTATCTGTTCCTCTGCAAATGAGGCATCCCTAAGAATCAGGTGACATGGGTGAGGTCCCCCGAGGGCTACTTGGCCAATGGTGACTGATGGAGTCACAAGGTCAGCTAGATAGAGCTGCCACAAACACCAGCCGTCCATCTCATTAAACTGTAGCACAGTGTCGAGGGCTTCTAGCCCCAGAGCAAGAATCTCGTAATCAGGGACTTCCTTGGTGGTCCAGTGGCTGGGACTCTGCACTCCCAGCGGAGGGGGCCTGGGTTCGATTCCTGACCAGGGAACTAGATCCCACAGCTACAACTAAGGCCTGGTGCAGCCAAATAAATAAATAAACAAATATATACATTTTGAAATCTCATAACCATCTCTACGACACATGGGAAAACATTTTCTTCCATTTTCACAAAGAGCATAAAAATTAAATTCTGGGTTTAAAAGTAGGACAATTTTTCAAACACGAATAACCTTGGCAGCACATAGCTCTCTTTGTTGGTGATTTGCTCTCCCCTTCCTGGGAGAAAACCAACTCTAGTGGAAAGAAATGAAGATGCTGCTAGAGGCTGGTGGCAACGTCTCAAGGGCCTCAGCACTCGGCTCCCTCCACCTCCTGCCTGCAGTAAAAAGCTTGCTCACATCTCCCTGGATTCCCTACCCTGTGAACAAATGTCCCTTCACAGGACTCATGGTGTGTGTCTGACGAAGACTGCGGTGCTGGAAAATTCTGCGTCAGACTTTGGAATGAGAAACCGTTCTGTGCCACCTGCCGTAGAACACGGAGGCGGTGCCAGCATGTCAACATGTGCTGCCCCGGGATGCTCTGCGTGAACAGTGAGTCGGCCCAGAGCTCAACAGGACCGCTGTGCTCCGACGAGGCGGAGGCAGCACCTGGGTCTCTTGGAGGACGATGTCCCACGACAGGCACTCTCTAAAGGCTCCCTGAAGTCATTCTGGAAGCGAATCTCCCCAGCTGCCTCTTTTCAGTGCAGCAAAATAGTTCCTTTCCTGGCAACAACTCTTGCCAGCAATGTGGAGATGATTTTAAAGGAAGGGTGCAAGTTGGAATCACTGTTTCCGCTTTGATTCAGTTACTTAACCCCCTTTCTCTGCCTTATGTGAGACATAAATATGTAGTGCACGTGTCCCAGAAACCTAGACAGTCACAGAGAGACTGAAGGCAGAGGCCCTGCCAACCTCTCTGGCAGCGTGAAGATGCGCCTGCCCGTGGCTCTCGTTCTCTAACCCCGCCCGCTTGTCTGTCAGATGTCTGTACTCTACGGGAAGACATACGGCCAAAGGTGGAGAGGGGGACAAAGGCGCACACAGTTCAGCAAGACAAACACACGAGGAAGCCAAGTATTGGAACGCCACCACCCGAGAAGGGTAAGAGCAGCATTCTAAATATGAGCATGTGGTCATACATATATATATATGGGCTCGCATATATATACAAGTGGCTCAATGGCACCCCACTCCAGTACCCTTGCCTGAAAAGTCCCATGGGCGGAAGAGCCTGGTGGGCTACAGTCCATGGGGTCGCTAAGAGTCAGACATGACTGAGAGACTTCACTTTCACTCTTCACTTTCATGCATCAGAGAAGGAAATGGCAACCCACTCCAGAGTTCTTGCCTGGAGAATCCCAGGGACGGAGGAGCCTGGTGGCCTGCCGTCTCTGGGGTCGCACAGAGTCGGACACGACTGAGTGACTTAGCAGCAGCAGCAGCAGCAGTGGTCAAGAACCTGCCTGCCAATGCAGGAGACGTGGGTTTGATCCCTGCGTCGGGAAGATCCCCTGGAATAGGAGATGGCAACCCACTCTAGTATCCTTGCCTGGAAAATCCCATGGACGGAGGAGCCTGGCGGGCTGTACAGTCCATGGGGTCATGAAGAGTCAGACGTGTCTGACCAACTAACACACACATAGCCCAATTAAAAAAAATACATCCAACACAGATAAGCCAATAAGCTTTTTTAAAAAAAATAAAAATAAAAAAAATAAAAGAGATGAACACAGATGCAGTAACTTTTCACTCTCAAACAAAATACAAGCTTCACTAAGATGCTTTTGAAACAACTGTAATCTTAAAATCCAACCTTCGACAGAAAGCAGCTGGAATGTTTGAGGGTGGACCGGCTGCTCCTGGTGGTGTCTTCAGGTTAACTGGTCCCTGTGTAGCAGTGGTCTCTTAGCATGGCAGCACACAGCCCCTTTACTAAAACACTGCCGAGTGATACTTACTTTACGTCTCAAGACAGGAAACCCCATCTTTCTCTGACAGAGGTTTTACCTCGGTTGTTTTTCAGTCGCCGTCACGTCTAACTCTTTGCGATCCCATGGACTGCAGCACGCCAGGCTTCCCTGTCCCTCACCATCTCCCGGAGTTTGCCCAAGTTCACATCCATTGAATCAGTGACGCCATCCAACCAACCCATCTCCTGCTGCCCTCTGCTCCTCCTGCTCTCCGCCTTCTCAGGCAGTATCTTCTGCTCGGGAGAGCTGTCCGTTTCACTGCTGTGCTCAGCGTTGGAGCCGGGCGTGCTGCTCCAGCCTAACTTTGCCGGCTTATCCTCCCTGCCTTGCCTCACCCCAGTCACACCCCGACAAGCCAGCTGCTCATCACTAAAGCCTCTGTCAATCTTGTGACAGCACGAAAGGGACAAAAGTGTCTCACAAGTTTAGACTGCAGGCCTGGACTTTGCTGCGCTCATCATTTTTGGAACAAAGTCTGTAAACCGCAGCGACAGGAGGGAAAGGTCTGCTCTGGGAGGGATTACAACTTTGGCCCAGTTCTGGCTCAGTTCCAGCGCTGTAAATGTAAGGCCGGGCTAGTGTGTCGGAGTCAGGTGGCTCATCGACACTGCGGACAGTTGCAAGTGTGCCAGAAACCCTAACGGCTGCAGGTCTAACCCTGCAGAAATCTCAGGCATGCACTCACACATCTTCCCATCTACACATCTTAAAATCCAATCTTGTAATAAGTGAAACAAACTGAGCTGCAGAAGCCGTCTTGTGAGGAATAGAAACTAGTTTGGCTTTTTGTCTGTTTCTGCAGAAAAGTGGACGTGATTCTAGAACAAATTTAAGTTCATCTAGTCATTCAGTTAGTTCAAATAAATCTTTTAAGTAATTTCTGGTGAAGTTCTGATACCTGATGGGAATTGGGCGGGGAAGCGGAGTGACACTTTATCTGTTGTTAAATTAGCTTACCAGGGAAAATTTCCTTAAAACCCCTACTGTTTATAAGCCTTCATGTCTTGGAAGGGAAACGCCATCTCGCTACAAAAACAGAAACTTGGTTAATAAAGATACAAGATTCAAAAGATAATAGCCTATGTTGGTATAACCCAATGCAAGTTCCAAGGCACTTGTCCATTATTTTGTTTTCAATAGCCTTACTATTTAAGAACTTCTCATGTTTTTGTATTGATATAATTTCTGTATTTCAAAGCTTGGGCTTTCAAGGAGTGCCTGACCATCTGTACTCAAAAGTTACACTGGAGGAAAACAAGGGGAAAAAAGTGAAATCTTTGTCTATTTGAAATTTAAATGGTCATATTTGATACAAAGGGGCGAATGTTGGAAAAGACCCTGGGGCAGGGAAAGATTGAAGGCAGGAGGAGAAGGGGATGACAGAGGACAAGATGGTTGGATGGCATCACCGACGCAATGGACATGAGTTTGCGCAAGCTCCGGGAAACAGTGAAGGACAGGGCAGCCTGCTGTGCTGCAGTCCATGGGGTCACAAAAAGTCGGACACAACTGAGTGACTGAACTGAACTGAATTAGGGAAGTTCTTTCTCATGGATTACAATCAGTTGCTACAGATTTCATTTGAGAGACAAACCACATACCTGTTCTTTAGTTTATAAGTATTTATAACAAAATCAAATATGGGTCAAGCAAGGACAAAAGTGAAATTTATGAAGTTCTCTAATCTCTAAGAAAGCCTGAAGCCTCTTCCAGAGGCTGCCCCCTGGGTGCACTTTAACTAATTTATAATCAGTAAACAGGAGGAAAGGTAATGAGGTAATGTAGTTTATAACATAAGGGCAGGAAATGAGAACATAAAAATCCCCGTTTAAGATTTGTTATCATCTCATCTCTTAATTCTCTCTACTGACCCTTAGTAAAGTGCAGTCATGAACAGAATATATAAATTTAAACGTTTGCTAATAAAGTAAGAACTAGATCACAGCTGATAATCATACAAGAGGTTTCATTGACTACAGTGCAGGTTACGGCATGAAGAAGAAATAGTTATTTAAAAACACCACAGACCCTTACATAGCAAAGCTTAAGAAATAAATTAAGATTCTGATTGGGCTGTGCCGGGGAGGACGGGCCTCACTCGCTTCGGTCCTTGGGCTCACGGTACTTCCACTGGATGTAGTCGAAAATGTCCTTCTCACTGTCCACGGGCAGGGGCTCCCCGGCAACGCCTGCAAGGAGGGCCAAGAGACCTTCCTCATGAGCCAGTTCTGGAGCTCAGTTACAGAGGGGTCAGGATGGAAACCTGAACAGGACTTGCTTTCAGAGGGAAAAGACAAGAGTCCACAAGCGACTTAAAAAGACCTCCCTCAAGGGCTTCTGTTCATGCTTTGCCACGCACATATCACCAGTGCTACACAACGAACCTGAACACCTCAACTCTGGCCCTTTGACGTGACCCTAATCCATGACTCTCCTCTCTGCTGGATCTCCCCTGTGCCAGAGAAAAGACTCCAGTGAGCTCCTCTGCAGCTCAGCACACGGTCCCTGGACTAGCAATGCAGCAGTCCCGCAAAGCCCACTGAAGTGAAACCTGCATTGAGTGAGGGTCCCATGTAGTCTGTACACCCACTGACACGCGACAAGCACAGCCCTACTTCACAGTTTTAGGACAAAAGGACGAAATCTTCATTCTCTTAGCAGATAACAGTAGACCACATAATAAACAGACTGTGAAATGTTAACAAGATCTATAAAACAGATAAGCAATTCTTACCCTTTAAACTGTGAAAGTTTGGAGTCAAAGCTACCAAGTCTGGCCTGACACTGAAAGGAGCAACACCCGAGTTTTCCTGAAATCTTGGAGGCACATTTAAGAAAACAAAAATCCTTTAGGTCAATAAGAGTTTCTTCTTTTTTACTGACCATGGAAGTAGAAAGAATTTAATCCATTCGAACACAGAAAATAACTAAATCTTGTCATCATGAGCTGAGGGCCTGGGAACACCTATGGAGCAAAGCTTTCTCTGTTGCCTGAGGGACTAACAATTCTAAAGAAACTACAATTAACTGCCATGGTTACTTAAAGGCTCTTAGAAAAACCAAAGTTGCTAAACCAAAATATCCCGATGACTGGGATTATCTCCGATGCAGACACAAATACTCACCAGTGACACCCAAGGGACGGATTGTGTATTCATTGATTGTGAAGCCTTTTTCTAGGGCATGAGCTCGCATATTCTTATTGAAAATATCACTCCCGGTGAAATAGAGGACACCGCAGTAATACTGGTCCTTGGGTATCAACCTAAACAAAAGATACAAGCGAGCAATCCTTTACTATGCATTTCAAACTTCGCAAAAATAGGACTCATAATCAGGAAGGCACAATACAAGCCTGTGCAGTCCAATAACCTAAAGAGACCACCATCACTAGGACCATTCAAATGTCCTCAACCGTGCAGTTAGTTCAGGCTTCAGTAAACCACACTCTGCAAGGGGTGTGGACAAACCCAAAGATGGTCTCAGGACCACCTTCCCCAGCGGGATCCACCTCATGCTGTGGAAGGCAGCTTGAAAGTGAAAATGAGCGTGAAGTCGCTCAGTCGTGTCCGACTCTTTGCAACCCGTGGACTGTAGCCCACCAAGCTCCTCCGTCCATGGGATTCTCCAGGTAAGAATACTGGAGTGGGTTGCCATTTCCTTCTCCAGAGGATCTTCCCAACCCAGGGATCGAACCCAGGTCTCCCATATTGCAGGCAGACGCTTTAACTTCTGCAAATACTTAGGGCCAAGTACTAACATCAAAGATTTCAAGGGAGGAAAGAAAGCCAGGTTGAAAGAAGGGGGAGGAGGCGGGAGAGGTGGGGTGAAAGGGGTGGCCTTACAGACGTCTCCTGCCACCTACAGATACCCAGGCGTTATGGGACGTTTCCCTGGGCCTCCAGAGAAGGGAGGACTGGAACTCGCCCCTACCAGAAATCAGACCAGACCAGAACCAGAATTCAAGTTCTCTGCCAAGAGGAGGTGATCAGTCTCCAATCCTCAGCTCTGGCTGAGGGCCTTTCAACCAGATTCCTGCATCCAGGACCAGGGGACCAGAAAAACAGGCAAGGATAGGAAGGGTTAAGCAGAGGAAAGAGAGAGGGAAGGGGAGAGAGGTCAATAAATCTCTTGTTCCTTACCGGTCGGGGCACTCTGGCCAGTTGTCCGCGTCAGGAGGAGACCAGGGACCAAAGGGTCCCAGTTGCGGCCACTGGGTCTGGTCCATTGGCAGGCAAGCTGGCCCCTGAGTACCCCGAGTGGTCAGGATGTCAGTCTCAGCGGAGAAGAGTCCCACCAGAGTCGCCGTTTGTTGCAGGAAGGCTGACCCCTTCCAGGGCCCGAAACTGGGCTCTTGTCTAACACTCGGAAATGAATTGCCCGAGGAGACACATGCGCGGACAAAGCAAGAGATTTTCCTGGGAAAGGGCACCCGGGTGGAGAGTAGTAGGGTAAGGAAACCCAAGAGAACTGCTCTTCTCTTGATAAGGAAGGCACCTTATCAAGAGGCAAATCCAGAGATAATAAAGCAGATTCTGTCGATAGTGTTATCTTTACATACTTTCAGGCCAAAAAGTGTCTATTGCAAGGACATAGGGCACTTCAGGGGCTTCCCAGGGGGCACTAGTGATCAAGAATCCACCTGTCAATGCAGGAGAAGTAAGAAAGGGGGTCAGGAAGATCCCCTGGAGAAGGAAAAGGCAACCCACTCCAGTATTCTTGCCTGGAGAATCCCATGGACAGAGGAGCCTGGGGGGCTACAGTCCACAGTGTCGCAAAGAGTTGACAACTGCTTAGCGAACTAAACAGCAACAACAAGAATAAAGCAAAGTGGACTGTGCCAAAGGGCCTTGCCATAACAAAGAGGCTGAAAGGACCTTGTGACCCACTCTAGAACACAGGTGTATTTCAGTTGAAAAGGAAACCACGCAAGTCTCCTACACGGATGAGTGCAGGCTGCTGGGACCCTCAGTGGCATCAGCAAAAGGCCATCAGTTCCCTGAGTCAACTCAGTGCCAAGGCCTCGTCCCAGCTCCCTGACTCCTGCCGTGACTGAAGACAACTGATGCTGTTCCCAGCTAATGTGTATTGAGACCCGGGCAGCTTGTTTTAAATTTTATTTTCTTATTTTATTTTTTTACTTTACAATATTGTGTTGGTTTTACCATACATCAACATGAATCTGCGACGGGTGTACACGTGTTCCACATCTTGAACCCCCCTCCCTCCTCCCTCCCCGTACCATCCCTCTGGGTCATCCCAGTGCACCAGCCCCAAGCATCCTGTATCCTGCACTGAACCTAGACTGGCGATTCATTTCTTTTGTGATATTATACATGTTTCAATGCCATTCTTCCAAATCATCCCACCCTCTCCCTCTCCCACAGAGTCCAAAAGACTGTTCTATACATCTGTGTCTCTTCTGCTGTCTCGCATACAGGGTTATCGTTACCGTGTTTCTAAATTCCATATATATGCGTTAGTATACTGTATTGGTGTTTTTCTTTCTGGCTTACTTCACTCTGTATAATCAGCTCCACTTTCATCCACTTCATTAGAACTGATTCAAATGTATTCTTTTTAATGGCTGAGTAATACTCCATTGTGTTTATGTACCACAGCTTTCTTATCCAGTCATCTGCTGATGGACATCTAGGTTGCTTCCATGTCCTGCCTATTATAAACAGTGCTGCGATGAACACTGGGGTACACGTGTCTCTTTCAATTCTGGTTTCCTCGGTGTGTATGCCCAGCAGTGGGATTGCTGGGTCATAACTGGGCAGCTTTTTAAACATCTTTCCTTGCCTTTTCACAGCGGCAACTGCTGTCACTACCCCCATGTCCGTGTCTTGTGTAGCACGAGTATGTCTGGGGCTACAGGATGCAGAGGACGAAGAGCAATGCTGTGGGCTGAATGCTTGTGTGCCCAGACTCATGTGTTGCTATCCTAGCTCCCGGTATGATGGTGTTGGACGTGGGAACCTCCCGAGGCGCTTGGTCTGGAGGTGGGGCCCTCGTGAGTGGGATCAGCGCCCTCATGAAAGAGCCCCCTGCAGAGCTCCTTGTCCCTCCTTGAAGTGTGTGGAGAAGGTGGCAGGGAACCTGAGTACGTGGGGACTCTGACCTCAGACCACAGCGTGAACGCAAGCAGCTAGTCCGTGGGATTTCCATTACACAGAAGTACGGTGTGCGCCCAGGAACGGGGTAGGGCAGGCAAGGCCGTTAGGATTCATGCATCACACTCAGCATCATCGAATTGTTTTTCAGCCCAAAGAAGGCAGAGCACAACCTTGATTAAGCAAGCTAGGGGCCCCTGGTGTCGTTCTCAGCTACACGTCGGCTGTGGGGTCAGGAGGGCTGAGGCTGTTGCTGCAGAAAAGGGAGGTCCTAACACCGTCTGACTGCATAGCTCCGAAGGGGGGCCACTCACACAGACAGCAGTCTGGGTCCAAGTGGTGCCTCCAGGGTGTGTGACATCGCAGTCACCTCCCGCACCATCTATCTGCAAATTCCCCAAAACCTGGTCTGGAGGAGCCCTCCAGGCCACAAGCAGCTGAGGCTGAGAGGCCCGTGACCCAGCCAAGGACACAAGATCGGTGATGGGCCGGACTCCATCTTCCTGACTGCATCCAAGCCATTTCCAGAAGTGGAACCACCCGAAGGGGCAAGACCTCTGGTAAACACAGTTCCTCGGCGGTCCCCGCCTGACCTCAGTGTTTACACGGCTGCAGTGATTGCACGGATCCTGCAATCTTTGTCTCCCCTCATCAACCCGCCCCTCTCATCTTTCACTTATTGAACATGTCCTGTGAGATGCTGCCAAAGACCTGCTTCTTTCGGTTCCTTTGATTTTAAGAGATGCAGAATGTATGGAAATCAAACTGGTCTTGACACGGGAGCCATAACAAAACTTCACTTTCGGAAGTGAATATAAATCACAATGCTGACTTTGATGTGAACTACAGCGGCTGTCACTGGAGGGCACAGCTGTCAGCTCCTGCATACCAGCCCGCACCCCACTTCCCGGGCTGGGAATCACATCTCCCTCCTTGCTGAACCGGGGTGGGGGGTGGAATTGCTTTTCGAGAATTTTAATTTCCCCTGAGCTCAGTCTATACTCCCTGATCCTGCCCTTCCTTTGGGCCAGGAGCTCCCCGAGGCATGAGGACCAGCTCGGGTTGTCAGTTGGCCCACAGTCCTCGCCAGGGGCATCCAGGGCAGGAGAGCACATTAGGGCGTCCTCACGGGAGGGGCCAGGTTTCCAGCATGGGGAGCGGGCAATGCTCCGCCATCTGCGTCTGGGAACTCAGGGGCCCTGACCTACTGTTGGGTTTCAATCGGCCAGTCGTGTCCGACGCTTTGCAACCCCATGGACCGCAGCACACCAGGCCTCCCTGTCCTTCACCATTTGAGTTTACCCAAACTCACATCCATTGAGTCCCTGATGCCATCCAGCCATCTCATCTTCTGTCGTCCTTCTCCTCCTGCCCCCAATCCCTCCCTGCATGAGGGTCTTTTCCAATGAGTCAGCTCTTCCCATGAGGTAGCCAAAGTATTGGAGTTTCAGCTGCAGCATCAGTCCTTCCAATGAACATTCAGGACTGATCCCCTTTAGGATGGACTGGCCGGATCTCCGTGTAGTCCAAGGGACTCTCACGAGTCTTCTCCAATGCCACAGGTCAAAAGCACCAACTCCTTCTCAGCAGAAACGCTTCTGAAGCCTTTCTCTCCCCTCTGCTCCTCCCTGGCATCCACTTCCCACTGCTCCATCATCTCTAAGCCGCAAGGACTGACCTCAGCCTGAGGGTGGTGAGCGCGGCCATGGGGCATCCTGGCCGAGGAACCCTGATTGTTATCCGCAAGCAGCCTCTGCAGATCTGGAAACACCCCAGGTCGTCTTCCAGGGAGACTCTAGTATCGTCCTCAAGGTCACTCTGGACTTTGGGAGACCTAGAAATAACGGGCAACTGGGGCTGGGCGTGGATGTGTCTTTGGTGCATAGGATTACACTGAAGGCAGAGGAGAGGAGGACGACGGAGGATGAGACGGTTGGACGGCATCACCGATTCCACGGACATGAACTTGGGCAAGCTCCGGGAGATGGTGAGGGATGGGGAAGCCTGGCAGGCTGCAGTCCGTGGGGTCGTGAAGAGTAGGACGCGACTAAACTGCTGAATAACAACAACTATTGTATTACACAAACTTCTGCTGAGCACCCCCGAGGAAGGGCCGTGTGGTGTGCTGGGTCCTGAGCTTCACGTGAGGGTGGCCTGGGACAGAGCGTATGAGTGCCAGTTACTGCACCAGGCCTGCTACACAAAGTCATGCCCTGAACCCTCCAAATGTAGGACTTATGGGGAGTCATGCCCACTTTACGGTTGTGGAGATGCAGCCCAGAAAGCTGGAGTGTCTTGTTCAAAGTCACAATAAATGCATTTATTTATGTAGTCTTCCGTCACATAAAACAATGCATGGAACTTCTATTATGTGCCAGGCCTTCCAAGCATGAGGATACAAAGATGACACCTTTGTCTACAGTTGTAGAGACAAAACAGTGTCCAATCACAATAGAGTTTTATAAACACTACAGTGGGCACATGGATGCCTCCGGGAGTCAGGGGCTACAGGGAAGGCCCGTCCGTGTGGTGCTCCAATCAGGTCCACCTGACTCTGAAGCTCTCAGTCTTGCAAGGCTGAGAGAAAGTCAGACAGAGACGGAGAGGAGAAGCCTGCTTTTCAGTCTTGTTGCCCGTTTGCAGCCTCCTGCGTCTGGTATGTCTGAATCCTCACGTCCTCTCGTCCGTGGGAGTGGTCCTCCCGGAGGACACAGGGGTTAATCTTCTGTCTCCACGATGGATACCCAGCAAAGGCTTGATGACTTGGATCAGTGCTCCTGGCCTCTGTCCCACTGCCCCCAACCCACTTTCCATCCAAAATTCCATCTACAGTGTATGACCATCCATGCGCCTGCTTAGTTGCGTCAGTGTGTCTGACTCTTTGTGACTCCGTGGACTGTAGGCCCCCAGGCTCCTCTGACCATGAGATTCTCCAGGCAAGATTACTGGAGTGGGTTGCCATGCCCTCCTCCAGGGGATCTTCCCGACCTGGGGATCGAATCCAATTCCCTTAGGTCTCCTGCGTTGGCAGGTGGCTTCTTTACCCCTAGCGCCGCCTGGGAAGCCATAACCATCCACCTGTGCACAGAATTAGAAATGTCAGGGTGACCTGAACTCCTCCGTTTCACTCACATCAGCCGATGGAGATCCACCTGCAAAATCCCATCCTTCGCCGTCCTCACTGTCAGCGTGTCGCCCGCACACACCAGCCTTCCTCTTCGCTTCCTTCACCTCCTCTTTATTGGCCCCGCATTCACTTTCACCCACTGTAAGCCCAGCTCCACATTGCTTCCAGCACTGCGCTCCTAAAAAGCATTTAAAATTAGATCCTGTAATTCTCAAGTTCAAATATCCCCAGTGACTTTCTTTTGCTTATGAAATAACGTCTTCTGGTTCCCTTTGCCTGTTATCAGCTTTGCACAATCTAGCCTTCTCTGGTCTCTCCACCATCTGCTCCAGTCACACAGACCCTCTAGAACTGATATGTGCCTTCCTGCCCCTGTTCACACTTCACTGTCTGAGCCTGAGGCGTATCATCCCCTGCTTCTTAACCTAGGGAACTCCTACTCAACCCACAAAACCCAGCTCAAATAAGCCCTCCTCCAGAGGGCTAATCGCGCCCTCCCCTGTGATCCTCCAGCCCCACATTTCTGCCTTTTTGTTCGTGTTTGTCGTAATATATAGAAATTGTCTCTACATACATGTCTTTTGGACATTAACTCCTCACAGGCAAGGGCCATTTTTATCTTTTATTCCCAATACCTAATCATAGGTTCTACTCCATACAAAGTACTCAGTGAATATTTGTGCCAGTCCTTTTTGTCTGTGTGCTTTGCCAGAGGCTTCTTCTGCCCTAATATTCTCTCTTCAGTTAGCTAACAGGAAGCAGAGAAACCCAGCAAGCAACAAACCCTGGGGCTTTCTCCTTTCTCTTTGGTCATAATTGTCCAACTTCAAAATAAATTCCGTAACACACCTAGTCACCAGGCATAGCCTACTATCAAACGGTGTTTGATGTTGGTTTACATGAGAAAGTCGTACTTGCAGAAGAAATAGCTCCTCACTCCACACAATGGAGGCAGACACCCCAACACCAGGGAGAGAGCCAAGGAACAGAGCCTCCGGTTGCCTGCCCCGGCCGCCACGGCACTGGGCAGCCTTTGAGGCTGAGAATGGTCCCCTGGCACAGAATATCCAGGTTCATCTTGACGACTGAGGTCAGCTGGTTCTGGAAGAAGACCCAGTGATACTAAGAATGACATTGATGGCATAGAAAAAATGCGTCTTTAGATTTTAAAGGGTACCTTACATCCCAGGTAGTGGGATGAATTTACCCTGAGAACAAAGCCAACAGTAAAGGGATTTTTAGATCCACATTCAGACTGTTCTACCCTTAAAGTACTTAGGCAGTGACAAAGTGTGGCTAACTCAGTCATATCCAACTCTTTGCGACTCCATGGACTATAGCCGGCCAGGCTACTCGGTCCATGAAATTCTCCAGGCGAGAATACTGGAGTGGGTTGCAGTTCCCTTCTCCAGGGGATCTTTCTGACCCAGGGATTGAACCTGGGGCTCCTGCATTGCAGGTAGATTCTTGACCATCTGAGCCACCAGGAAGGTAAGTGCATGTCAAAATTATTTGACTTAGGTAACACTTTGACTGGGAAAAAAATCAGACAAAAGGGGATGAAGCAGAAGTTATGAAAGTTTAAATTAAAATGCATGAAATTCCCTCTGAAATCTGCTATATTGGAGACTGTTCCACTTCAGTCAATTCACCACCATACAACACAAGTTAAATCCACTGCTCAATAAAATGCACCCAAACTTCCTATTAAGTTGTGTAAATCTGTATATACAATGGGCTCTCTGGGGTTCTCATTAAAAGGACAATTTTCATAAAGCTCATTATTTTCCTAATTAAATAATCCTAACTTCAAACAGTTCCATTTTCATCTTTAGGAGAATTCTTTTCCAACTGACATTTAGCCAGAACAGGTTCTGTTACATTCACAGCTCTTAAGCTGTTGGGCTCTTTACATCTGGATGCCAGAGCTAATCAGAAGCATCGTCCCTCGTTTCTACCTGAGCACAGTCTTCACTACCTGAGCATCGTTTAAAGTGTCTCGTTGCCATCTACTTTATTGTTATGAGTTCGGGTTTATACGGCCTTTCTGGGTTTCCTGTCTAGAGAAGATCCTATAGCATTTGTTGGAGAGCTGGTTTGGTGGTGCTGAATTCTCTGAGCTTTTGCTTGTCTGTAAAGCTTTTGATATCTCCTTCATATTTGAATGAGATTCTTGGTGGGAGAGGGAGAGGGTGGGATGATTTGGGAGAATGGCATTGAAACATGTATACTATCATGTAAGAAGCGAATCGCCAGTCTATGTTCGATACAGGATACAGGATGCTTGGGGCTGGTGCACGGGGATGATCCAGGGAGATGATATGGGGTGGGAGGTGGGAGGGGGGTTCAGGACTGGGAACTCATGTACACCCGTGGCTGATTCATGTCAATGTACGGCAAAACCAATACAGTATTGCAAAGCAAAATAAAGTAAAAATAAAAATTAAAAAAAAAAACAAAATGTCTCAGTACGTTTCTTAGTTTTTGGCATCCCGCATAGCACATTGGCTAATAGGAGCCATTCTTTCTTGGGAGCACAATTAGCTGTGAAAACAGCTCTTAGAGCGGACTCCCTCCTCCCCCACAGGATTATGGAAGGTAGGAAATGCAGGAGATTATCAGAGTTTGCCTTTGATACAGACATCCTGCTCCTCTGCTGGCCCTTCGAACTGACCTTGAGAGGCCGTAATTAAGAAGGATTCAACCGCTGGAGGAGCAGCGGCTGCAGTCCTGTCTGTGCTCCCAACTCGATTGAGTCCTTGTTTTGAACTATTGATCAAACAGATTTGCAGGGATTTGTTCTAGCCTGTGTGGGGTAAGAAGGAAGGAAATGAAGGAGGAGGGAGCAGGGAGAAAGGAGGGGACGCATCTATAAATAGCTCAAGAGGGAACCTGCAGATCAGACCTGGCTTATCGCATTTCACACACCTTCTGCCCTTCTTTCAGAAAAAGCAGTTCCCAGCAACTTGCTGAGTTTCCATCTCGGCCAAAGCTCCACTGCGGGTGCAGAGCTGCCCAGCTTCAAGGAGGACGCGGGGAGGTCTGAGAGGGTCGAGGATGATGCTGGTCGTTCTGCTGGGGCTCGGCTGGCTGTGCGCCCCCCTGGGAGCCCTGGCTATGGATTTCAGCGTTAAGAACTCTGCTGATGAACAAGGGGCCCAGGAGGTAACGCCCTGCAAGGGAGGAGGGCTGGGTGCTGGATTTGCATGAAGCATCACTCAGATCGGGGTCTGAAATGGTTCATCTCAACTAGCCTGGGAGCTGGAAAGGCTGTGAGCTCGATTGAAGGCCTCCTGGGAGAATCCAGTCACCTTCACATTAACTCACCCAAGAAGCCTAGTGGCTTTTCAGGGCACTGAGCTCTCAATTCGCCTATAAATCAGAGAGGAAGTGGACAGCGAGAAGGCTGTGCCACCTGCCGGGCCTCTGATACATAATACCTTGCTTCCTTAGAGCTTGAGATAGTTGTCACGCCTCCTAACAACAGACGATGAAAATGCAACTCAGACAAGCTAAGGGATTTAACTAAGGCCATGCAGTCAGGGAATTTGGGAGTTACTAGTTTAATGCTATGTGGCAAGGAGCACCAGCTTGTCACCCTCTCACTTCACAGAACTGTTTTATAGGAAATGTTCATATCTGTTTGAAAAAGCATCAGTTGTAGATGAGAAAAGCCGGTCTTTGGTATCTGTTCCTCTGCAAATGAGGCATCCCTAAGATCAAGTGACTTGGGTGAGGTCCCCCGAGGGCTACTTGGCCAATGGTGACTGATGGAGTCACAAGGTCAGCTAGATAGAGCTGCCACAAACACCAGCCTTCCATCTCATTAAACTGTAGCACAGTGTCCAGGGCTTCTAGCCCCAGAGCAAGAATCTCGTAATCAGGGACTTCCTTGGTGGTCCAGTGGCTGGGACTCTGCACTCCCAGCGGAGGGGGCCTGGGTTCGATTCCTGACCAGGGAACTAGATCCCACGGCTACAACTAAGGCCTGGTGCAGCCAAATAAATAAATAAACAAATATATACATTTTGAAATCTCATAACCATCTCTACGACACATGGGAAAACATTTTCTTCCATTTTCACAAAGAGCATAAAAATTAAATTCTGGGTTTAAAAGTAGGACAATTTTTGAAACACGAATAACCTTGGCAGCACATAGCTCTCTTTGTTGGTGATTTGCTCTCCCCTTCATGGGAGAAAACCAACTCTAGTGGAAAGAAATGAAGATGCTGCTAGAGGCTGGTGGCAACATCTCAAGGGCCTCAGCATTCGGCTCCCTCCACCTCCTGCCTGCAGTAAAAGGCTTGCTTCCATCTCGCTGGATTCTCTAGCCCTGTGAACAAATGTCCCTTCACAGGATTCATGGTGTACGTTTGACGAAGACTGCGGTGCTGGAAAATTCTGCATCAAACTTCGGAAGGAGACACCGTTCTGCGCCACCTGCCGTAGAACACGGAGGCGGTGCCAGCATGTCAACATGTGCTGCCCCGGGATGCTCTGCGTGAACAGTGAGTTGGCCCAGAGCTCAACAGGACCGCTGTGCTCCGACGAGGCGGAGGCAGCACCTGGGTCTCTTGGAGGACGATGTCCCACGACAGGCACTCTCTAAAGGCTCCCTGAAGTCATTCTGGAAGCGAATCTCCCCAGCTGCCTCTTTTCAGTGCAGCAAAATAGTTCCTTTCCTGGCAACAACTCTTGCCAGCAACATGGAGATGATTTTAAAGGAAGGGTGCAAGTTGGAATCACTGTTTCCGCTTTGATTCAGTTACTTAACCCCCTTTCTCTGCCTTATGTGAGACATAAATATGTAGTGCACGTGTCCCAGAAACCTAGACAGTCACAGAGAGACTGAAGGCAGAGGCCCTGCCAACCTCTCTGGCAGCGTGAAGATGCGCCTGCCCGTGGCTCTCGTTCTCTAATCCCGCCCGCTTGTCTGTCAGATGTCTGTACTCTACGGGAAGACATACGGCCAAAGGTGGAGAGGACAACGGCGCACCCTGTTCAGCAAGAAAAACGCATGAGGAAGCCAAATATTGGAACGCCACCACACGGGAAGCGTAAGAGCAGCATTCTAAATATGAGTGTTGTGTACATACATATATATGGGCTCCCATATATATATGGGTGGCTCAATGGCACCCCACTCCAGTATCCTTGCCTGAAAAGTCCCATGGACGGAAGAGCCTGGTGGGCTGCAGTCCATGGGGTCGCTAAGAGTCAGACATGACTGAGCAACTTCACTTTTACTCTTCACTTTCATGCACTGGAGAAGGAAATGGCAACCCACTCCAGAGTTCTTGCCTGGAGAATCCCAGGGACGGGGGAGCCTGGTGGCCTGCCGTCTCTGGGGTCGCACAGAGTCAGACAAGACTGAGCGACTTAGCAGCGGCAGCAGCAGCAGTGGTGGTCAAGAACCTGCCTGCCAATGCAGGAGACGTGGGTTCGATCCCTGGGTCGGGAAGATCCCCTGGAATAGGAGATGGCAACCCACTCTAGTATCCTTGCCTGGAAAATCCCATGGACGGAGGAGCCTGGCGGGCTGTACAGTCCATGGGGTCATGAAGTGTCAGACGTGACTGACCAACTAACACACACATAGCCCAATTAAAAAAAATACATCCAACACAGATAAGCCAATAAGCTTGTTTTAAAAAAAATAAAAATAAAAAAAATAAAAGAGATGAACACAGATGCAGTAACTTTTCACTCTCAAACAAAATACAAGCTTCACTAAGATGCTTTTGAAACAACTGTAATCTTAAAATCCAACCTTCGACAGAAAGCAGCTGGAATGTTTGAGGGTGGACCGGCTGCTCCTGGTGGTGTCTTCAGGTTAACTGGTCCCTGTGTAGCAGTGGTCTCTTAGCATGGCAGCACACAGCCCCTTTACTAAAACACTGCCGAGTGATACTTACGTCTCAAGACAGGAAACCCCATCTTTCTCTGACAGAGGTTTTACCTCGGTTGTTGTTCAGTCGCCGTCACGTCTAACTCTTTGCGATCCCATGGACTGCAGCACGCCAGGCTTCCCTGTCCCTCACCATCTCCCGGAGTTTGCCCAAGTTCACATCCATTGAATCAGTGACGCCATCCGACCAACCCATCTCCTGCTGCCCTCTGCTCCTCCTGCTCTCCGCCTCCTCAGGCAGGATCTTCTGCTCGGGAGAGCTGTCCGTTTCACTGCTGTGCTCAGCGTTGGAGCCGGGCGTGCTGCTCCAGCCTAACTTTGCCGGCTTATCCTCCCTGCCTTGCCTCACCCCAGTCACACCCCGACAAGCCAGCTGCTTATCACTAAAGCCTGTGTCAATCTTGTTACAGCACCAAAGAGACGAAGGTGTTTCACAAGTTTAGACTGCGGGCCTGGACTTTGCTGCGTTCGTCATTTTGCGATCAAACTCTGCAAACCGCTGCTACAGGAGGGACAGGTCTGCTCTAGGAGGCGTTACAACTTTGACCCGATTCTGGAAGTGTTCCACCACTGTAAATGTAAGGCCGGGCTAGTGTGTCGGAGTCAGGTGGCTCATCGACACTGCGGACAGTTGCAAGTGTGCCAGAAACCCTAACGGCTGCAGGTCTAACCCTGCAGAAATCTCAGGCATGCACTCACACATCTTCCCATCTACACATCTTAAAATCCAATCTTGTAATAAGTGAAACAAACTGAGCTGCAGAAGCCGTCTTGTGAGGAATAGAAACTAGTTTGGCTTTTTGTCTGTTTCTGCAGAAAAGTGGACGTGATTCTAGAACAAATTTAAGTTCATCTAGTCATTCAGTTAGTTCAAATAAATCTTTTAAGTAATTTCTGGTGAAGTTCTGATACCTGAAGGGAATTGGGCGGGGAAGCGGAGTGACAGTTTATCTGTTGTTAAATTAGCTTACCAGGGAAAATTTCCTTAAAACCCCTACTGTTTATAAGCCTTCATGTCTTGGAAGGGAAACGCCATCTCGCTACAAAAACAGAAACTTGGTTAATAAAGATACAAGATTCAAAAGATAATAGCCTATGTTGGTATAACCCAATGCAAGTTCCAAGGCACTTGTCCATTATTTTGTTTTCAATAGCCTTACTATTTAAGAACTTCTCATGTTTTTGTATTGATATAATTTCTGTATTTCAAAGCTTGGGCTTTCAAGGAGTGCCTGACCATCTGTACTCAAAAGTTACACTGGAGGAAAACAAGGGGAAAAAAGTGAAATCTTTGTCTATTTGAAATTTAAATGGTCATATTTGATACAAAGGGGCGAATGTTGGAAAAGACCCTGGGGCAGGGAAAGATTGAAGGCAGGAGGAGAAGGGGATGACAGAGGACAAGATGGTTGGATGGCATCACCGACGCAATGGACATGAGTTTGCGCAAGCTCCGGGAAACAGTGAAGGACAGGGCAGCCTGCTGTGCTGCAGTCCATGGGGTCACAAAAAGTCGGACACAACTGAGTGACTGAACTGAACTGAATTAGGGAAGTTCTTTCTCATGGATTACAATCAGTTGCTACAGATTTCATTTGAGAGACAAACCACATACCTGTTCTTTAGTTTATAAGTATTTATAACAAAATCAAATATGGGTCAAGCAAGGACAAAAGTGAAATTTATGAAGTTCTCTAATCTCTAAGAAAGCCTGAACCCTCTTCCAGAGGCTGGCCCCTGGGTGCACTTTAACTAATTTATAATCAGTAAACAGGAGGAAAGGTAATGAGGTAATGTAGTTTATAACATAAGGGCAGGAAATGAGAACATAAAAATCCCCGTTTAAGATTTGTTATCATCTCATCTCTTAATTCTCTCTACTGACCCTTAGTAAAGTGCAGTCATGAACAGAATATATAAATTTAAACGTTTGCTAATAAAGTAAGAACTAGATCACAGCTGATAATCATACAAGAGGTTTTATTGACTACAGTGCAGGTTACGGCATGAAGAAGAAATAGTTATTTAAAAACACCACAGACCCTTACATAGCAAAGCTTAAGAAATAAATTAAGATTCTGATTGGGCTGTGCCGGGGAGGACGGGCCTCACTCGCTTCGGTCCTTGGGCTCACGGTACTTCCACTGGATGTAGTCGAAAATGTCCTTCTCACTGTCCACGGGCAGGGGCTCCCCGGCAACGCCTGCAAGGAGGGCCAAGAGACCTTCCTCATGAGCCAGTTCTGGAGCTCAGTTACAGAGGGGTCAGGATGGAAACCTGAACAGGACTTGCTTTCAGAGGGAAAAGACAAGAGTCCACAAGCGACTTAAAAAGACCTCCCTCAAGGGCTTCTGTTCATGCTTTGCCACGCACATATCACCAGTGCTACACAACGAACCTGAACACCTCAACTCTGGCCCTTTGACGTGACCCTAATCCATGACTCTCCTCTCTGCTGGATCTCCCCTGTGCCAGAGAAAAGACTCCAGTGAGCTCCTCTGCAGCTCAGCACACGGTCCCTGGACTAGCAATGCAGCAGTCCCGCAAAGCCCACTGAAGTGAAACCTGCATTGAGTGAGGGTCCCATGTAGTCTGTACACCCACTGACACGCGACAAGCACAGCCCTACTTCACAGTTTTAGGACAAAAGGACGAAATCTTCATTCTCTTAGCAGATAACAGTAGACCACATAATAAACAGACTGTGAAATGTTAACAAGATCTATAAAACAGATAAGCAATTCTTACCCTTTAAACTGTGAAAGTTTGGAGTCAAAGCTACCAAGTCTGGCCTGACACTGAAAGGAGCAACACCCGAGTTTTCCTGAAATCTTGGAGGCACATTTAAGAAAACAAAAATCCTTTAGGTCAATAAGAGTTTCTTCTTTTTTACTGACCATGGAAGTAGAAAGAATTTAATCCATTCGAACACAGAAAATAACTAAATCTTGTCATCATGAGCTGAGGGCCTGGGAACACCTATGGAGCAAAGCTTTCTCTGTTGCCTGAGGGACTAACAATTCTAAAGAAACTACAATTAACTGCCATGGTTACTTAAAGGCTCTTAGAAAAACCAAAGTTGCTAAACCAAAATATCCCGATGACTGGGATTATCTCCGATGCAGACACAAATACTCACCAGTGACACCCAAGGGACGGATTGTGTATTCATTGATTGTGAAGCCTTTTTCTAGGGCATGAGCTCGCATATTCTTATTGAAAATATCACTCCCGGTGAAATAGAGGACACCGCAGTAATACTGGTCCTTGGGTATCAACCTAAACAAAAGATACAAGCGAGCAATCCTTTACTATGCATTTCAAACTTCGCAAAAATAGGACTCATAATCAGGAAGGCACAATACAAGCCTGTGCAGTCCAATAACCTAAAGAGACCACCATCACTAGGACCATTCAAATGTCCTCAACCGTGCAGTTAGTTCAGGCTTCAGTAAACCACACTCTGCAAGGGGTGTGGACAAACCCAAAGATGGTCTCAGGACCACCTTCCCCAGCGGGATCCACCTCATGCTGTGGAAGGCAGCTTGAAAGTGAAAATGAGCGTGAAGTCGCTCAGTCGTGTCCGACTCTTTGCAACCCGTGGACTGTAGCCCACCAAGCTCCTCCGTCCATGGGATTCTCCAGGTAAGAATACTGGAGTGGGTTGCCATTTCCTTCTCCAGAGGATCTTCCCAACCCAGGGATCGAACCCAGGTCTCCCATATTGCAGGCAGACGCTTTAACTTCTGCAAATACTTAGGGCCAAGTACTAACATCAAAGATTTCAAGGGAGGAAAGAAAGCCAGGTTGAAAGAAGGGGGAGGAGGCGGGAGAGGTGGGGTGAAAGGGGTGGCCTTACAGACGTCTCCTGCCACCTACAGATACCCAGGCGTTATGGGACGTTTCCCTGGGCCTCCAGAGAAGGGAGGACTGGAACTCGCCCCTACCAGAAATCAGACCAGACCAGAACCAGAATTCAAGTTCTCTGCCAAGAGGAGGTGATCAGTCTCCAATCCTCAGCTCTGGCTGAGGGCCTTTCAACCAGATTCCTGCATCCAGGACCAGGGGACCAGAAAAACAGGCAAGGATAGGAAGGGTTAAGCAGAGGAAAGAGAGAGGGAAGGGGAGAGAGGTCAATAAATCTCTTGTTCCTTACCGGTCGGGGCACTCTGGCCAGTTGTCCGCGTCAGGAGGAGACCAGGGACCAAAGGGTCCCAGTTGCGGCCACTGGGTCTGGTCCATTGGCAGGCAAGCTGGCCCCTGAGTACCCCGAGTGGTCAGGATGTCAGTCTCAGCGGAGAAGAGTCCCACCAGAGTCGCCGTTTGTTGCAGGAAGGCTGACCCCTTCCAGGGCCCGAAACTGGGCTCTTGTCTAACACTCGGAAATGAATTGCCCGAGGAGACACATGCGCGGACAAAGCAAGAGATTTTCTTGGGAAAGGGCACCCGGGTGGAGAGCAGTAGGGTAAGGAAACCCAAGAGAACTGCTCTTCTCTTGATAAGGAAGGCACCTTATCAAGAGGCAAATCCAGAGATAATAAAGCAGATTCTGTCGATAATGTTACTCTTTACATACTTTCAGACCAAAACGTGTCTATTGCAAGGACATAGGGCACTTCAGGGGCTTCCCAGGGGGCACTAGTGATCAAGAATCCACCTGTCAATGCAGGAGAAGTAAGAAAGGGGGTCAGGAAGATGCCCTGGAGAAGGAAACGGCAACCCACTCCAGTATTCTTGCCTGGAGAATTCCATGGACAGAGGAGCCTGGCGGGCTACAGTCCACAGGGCCACAAAGAGTTGGACATGACTGAAATGACTTAGCAGTAGCATGGGACTGCAGAATTAAAAGGGATCCTGGATATTTATGCAAATTCCAAGATATACCCAGGGGGAGGGGTGGGGGGGGAGGAGAAAAGAAAGGAGAAGTTATAGGTCAGCAACAAATTTTGAACAATACCTGATATCAATTCTCCTGTGTGGATATTCCTTTTCATCGTTTTTACTGGGAAGCTGACAAACACCCTAAAATGGATATTTAAAATAAAGTTTAAAGATTTTTTTTAAAATTTCAGTCTTAATTCTAATCAAATATTGTTAAGGGTGAAGTTACCTCTGCTTTAAACGGAGGTGGTTTTAGCCTGTGGAAACCTGTAACATAACTTTTCTCTGTTCTATATCATCACCCCCTGTACTGTAATACTTCGCGATTACTAAAGAACCACAGGGAGCAGCAGATGATGCGTCATCTGGCTTTTTTGTGACTCTAAACAAGAAAATAATCAAGGAAAGCACGAAAGACAGACCAGAACAAACAGAAACAAGCAACTCGGAAGAAACAATGATTATTCAGGAAGACGAAAACACACACAAAAGCTACCAGTAATCTTCTCAGATTACAGATATTTTATCCATGATACAAGGACAGAATGCTACAGGAAAAGAAAACTCTAGGAAAGGATTTAAATCAAAATAAAAAATATTATAGAAAAATTGGAAGTTGGAGATATCGTCCAGAAATTAGAGAAGGCAGAGAGAGTACAATTAAGAAAAAAATTAAAAGATAGAGGACTGTTTTATTCCTTCTCTATGGGGGAGTTTCCTTATACTTTGGTAGTTTTTAAACAACAATTATCAAGGTCTGTTTTGTTATCTTTTCCTTTTCCAGAAAAATGGGGAAAGTTTATGGGCTGGGCAACAACCCATATGTAAAATATGTAAAAAAGAAAAACACTGCCATTTTTCAAATTTAAAGCTTCAAACGCCACATTCCGAGAAAAATACACAAGTTACAAGCTTCCAGTTCTGAAGGGCAGTCGAGCTGGTACACACGTCACTAAAAGCCGTCCGTTTCACTCAGCAACACAGAAGAATCAAAATCTAAAATGGTTATTTTCTTTAGCAACTTCTCTGGCTGAGAGATTAACGAATCCTGTCTATCTTCAAATATGAAACCTACCTTCTCAGGCACTAACACTTACAACTCCGATGGAATTCCCATGAGGTATTACCTTGCTGACATGGAGGTCTGAGTACCATGGGCAATGATCTTGCTGTCTGTCACACCAGTAACAGGATTCCATCTAATGGCTTTGTTCCTTTCCTCTAGGCTAAATTTCATTTCCTGAACTTTTTCTGAAGTGCTGCTGTTAAAGAATTTCTCTGTATCACTGTAAAGTCTTTATTAGAGTGAGTGGATTAGTTTTGTTTGGCATTTCAATGAGGTAGCTTTATGCTGACTCTGAAATAAAGCCTCCTCCATTCCTCTCGTGTGG
This sequence comes from Budorcas taxicolor, assembly GCF_023091745.1. Classification (NCBI taxonomy): domain Eukaryota; kingdom Metazoa; phylum Chordata; class Mammalia; order Artiodactyla; family Bovidae; genus Budorcas; species Budorcas taxicolor. The sequence continues at coordinate 36,613,732 of NC_068933.1, read as the reverse complement.
CTGAGGTTTCTCCTATTGTCCCCTGAAATCCTCACTGTGATCACAGAAAATCATCTTCTGAGGCCAAACCTGCACAAACACACTAAGATATGAGTGGTACTCATCTAATAAAAAGGTATCTAAATGCAGAAGAAATTGGTTTTTCTTCCAAATGTTAATATATTCACAGGAAGAATAGTTGAATTAAGTAAAGACCATGAGTCCACAAGAAGATCTGGAATAACCCTGACTTTCCTAAGGTTTCGTTACTATTAATTTAAAGGAGTTCATGTTTTAAAGATAACTTTAAAAACATAGAGAAGGACTATTTAGTCAGTGATTATAGCAACAAGATATTCTGAAATCAACTGGATTGATATAGAGTGGAGTTTATTCTACTTCATAAGCTGAATTCATTTCGCAACCAATTTCCTTTCAGAAACCCAAAGCTCTTAAAACTTCTTTGGTGGTCCTCACTAATGTTCTGTGCCCAGAGTCACTGCCCTGACTCCTGCCTGCCATCCTGCCTCCCAGAGGTCTGCTGGGCTAGCTCCCTCACCTCCAGCCTCTCCCTGGGTGTCATCTCAGTAAGGTCATCTTATTTAATACCTTCTCCTCAACTCCCTAGATGGTGCTAGCAGTAAAGAACCTGCCTGCCAATGCAGGAGGTGTAAGACACCTGGGTTTGATCCCTGGGTTAGGAAGATCCCCTGGAGGAGGACAGGGCAACCCACTCCAGTATTCTTGCCTGAAGAATCCCATGGAGAGAGGGGCCTGGTGGTCCACAGTCCACGGGGTTGCAAAGAGTCTGACGCGCCTGAAGTGACTGAGCACACACTTATTATCTTAACCTACCGTGCAACTCACCTACTTAATATACTCACTGTGGACAAGCAGTCCCTTCCACGCCCGTCAAATAAAAGTAGCACTCAAATTCACGGATCTACCCCTTGCTCCCGGGGCAGAGCCTAGAACGCTGTGATGCTACACACTCTGGTGAACCGACTGAATACAGCCTCTCGTCTGACCGACAGCCCTTCTCCCCACTTTGTTTTTTCACAGCACCACCCTCTGTCCATTCCTTCTTCTGTTCCCCAATGTTATACCTTCTAGACTACTGCCTTCCTTTCATCGATCTATTTCCGAACAGAAACATACTATTTTTATATTATTATTATATGTTATCCTAGTATAACAGTCTGCACAACTCTTCAAAGATTCAGTATCTTCAAAAGATATTGGTACAGACGCTTCAAAGTTTCCACATATATGGCCTGAATATCACCTGTGTGCAGAGTCCTTTGACAGAGGGCAAAGATATAATTTTATAGATAAGAAAATTAAAGCCTTACAGGAGTAAAGCAATTTGCCAACATTGTGCAAAGAACTGGCAATGGAGCTCAGACCTTACAACCTCTGTACCCAGATCTACTGACTGCAAGGCAGCACGCTCACACCCATCCCCATCTTGGCCACCAGATACAAACCACTTCTTACTGCCTCCACAACAAAACGAGTTCAAAGTTGACCGGGAGTGCTTCTCATCCTAACAAATATGAACGACAAATGTCAAGACAGCAGGCTCACACGTAGCCTTTTCTAAGCTTCAGTAAATACAGGAAGCACATGTCCACTGCCTGAACTTTATACACAAACCCACTTAGATGGACGCTTATGTCACAACAAAAAGGCCTTAGTCTCTTGATCTTACAGTCATTAAAGTCTTCTATACTTTAAAAGCAAACAAAAAAATAGAACTGTTTTCTTATTTCTCAACCTGTTTTCTTCTGGGAATCGGTTTGGGAGGATTCCCTTTCTGGCAAGATCTGTACATGTGCTGCCAGGTATATACGAGGACAGGAAGGCAAGAGAGAGCCAAGATTCCCACCGCTCCAGCCCATACCCCAGGATGGGGGAGTGGCCCTGCCTCTCACACAGCACAGGTTCTGTAAAGGCTGACCTGGCTAACCCTGCAGCAGCACTGGGGTTTGGCTGCCCATGACCTTCCTAGCAAAGGATTCTCTTTGAGAAGCTAGGAATTCCACTACCGCCAGCAACTCTCAGCATTCCTGTACTTGGCTGCCCACCTCCCTTCACAGGTTACACCCAGCCCGCCAGCTTGTAATTTGCCCTTGTATTCTTGCTAGCCGGATTACTACAGCCTCTGCTGGTCTTCCCTCTGGGTCTCTTTGGGCACAGCAGAATGCTGTTCAGACTGTAAAAAAAAGCTTCTGCTTTTTTTTACTGAAATAAACACCTTCCTGGTGGCTAATTCTGAAAATAGCTGGTGCAGTTCCCCAGGAGATAGCTCACTGCCTTTCACAAACCTGACTATTGCAGGAAGCCACTTAGGCCACAAGAGTTCCCCGAATATGCGCAGGCATACCAAGACACTTTCTTACTACTTAAAAACAAAACAAAAAACCCCAAACTTGTCCAGCACATACTATTTTTAGAATTTTATCTGACTGAATGTTCTTTAAATATAAGATTTGTGCACATTCATTTTGAGGGAATTAAAGACAAGCCAAATCCCAAAGAATGTTCATAGGGCACATACAAACCCTATTTTTATTAATATCTTGGGTGCATACGCTTTTGGACACAGAGTTAAAAGCTCAAAACCTGACAGACTCAGGAGAATCGATAAAAATTTAATTCCCTAAAACTGACTGGGATTTTTATTTTTACCTTTCCCAAAGTTCTTTTGAAAATATTGATAAAGTGTGGCCAACTTAGACAATACACTCTCATAGCCCATTAAAATCACACGAACTTAACAACATTTTCTGCACATGTGATTAAATTACACAAGATGGACCATTTTTAAGCATGTAGTTCAACAGCACAGAGCACATTCACACAGTGTAACCATCACCACCATTCATCTCCAGAACTGTATCACTGTCTGCAGCTGACACTGTCCCCACTGAGCACTCCCTCCCACCTCCCTGACACCCTGCCCAGGCCCTGGCAACCACGGTCTAGTTTCTAAATGACGTGGCATTTCAATTTTCTGTCTCAACCACCTTCGACTTTTAGCTAAGACTGTCGAATCTACACAAAGACTCTTGCTAACTTTAGCCTAATCCACACTCCAGAAGTACAGGCTCTTTCCTTTCAGTTGCACAGCTCACAAAAAAGGGAGCATGGAGAAGACAGGGTCCACATGCCATATTTAAGGGAGCAGCAGCAGAAGGTGGTTTGTCACCTTAGCCCTAAGATTTCTCCCTGCCTCCCGTTTCTACACAGGACCATTTATTAATCTGGTTTTGATCCGTCAGCCATCTGTCTTGAGTCCTTGAGTCTTAATTCCCCAGGAAGGCCACAGGACCTCGACGGTCCGTGGCAGCGGGTTTCTCCGTGATGCTCTGCAGGCGCCGCTCCCCACCTACCATCTCACACCGCATGGCTCTTTCCCTGGACGTTCCATCACTGACCCTAATGCCTTTTTTCTTTCGTGCTGTCACACATAATACTCTTCAGACAATTCTAATCTCAATTATTAATACATACTGAGTCAAAGAATATATGCTATTTTAGGGAAAAAACATAATGTGTCAAAGTCATTATGGATATTTTAAAAAGAGCAGATTATGCCTAATTACCTATTCCATTATCTTGATGAGGGTGAAAGAAGAGAGTGAAAAAGCTGGCTTAAGAATCAATATTCAAAAAACTAAGATCATGGCATCTGGTCCCATCACTTCATGGCAAACAGACGAGGAAAAAGTGGAAAAAGTGGCAGATACTATGTTCTTGGGCTCCAAAATCACTGTGGATGGTGGCTGCAGCCATGAAATTAAAAGATGCTTGCTCCTTGGAAGAAAAAGCTATGACAAACCTAGACACTATATTAAAAAGCTGAGACATTACTTTGCTGACAAAGGTCCATATAGTTAAAGTCATGCCTTTTTCCAGTAGCCATGTACGGATTTGAGAAGTGGACCATAAAGAAGGCTGAGCACTGAAGAACTGATGCTTTCTAACTGTGGTGCTGGAGAAGACTCTTGAAAGTCCCTTGGACAGCAAGGAGATCCAACCAGTCAATCCTAAAGGAAATCAACCCTGAATACTCTTTGAAAGGACTTGTGTTGAAGCTGAAGCTCCAATGCTTTGGCCACCTGATGCGAAGACCCGACTCACTGGAAAACACCCTGGTGCTGGGAAAGATTGAAGGCAGGAGGAGAAGAGGGTGACAGAGGATGAGATGATTGGATGGTATCAGTGACTCAATGGACACGATTTTGAGCAAAATATGGGAGATATTGAAGGACAGGGAAGCCTGGTATGCCGCAGACCATAGGGCTTCAAAGAGTCACAACTTAGTGACTGAACAACCACCACCACCACCTATTCCAATGGCACAGATTATTTACAAGTGGGGAACTCTGAACAGACTCTTTACTAAAACATTCTCAGATTAGAGAATATATCCCCTCTAAGGTCCAGAATGTCCTATTTACTGCGGACACTAAACTACAGTGAGGTCACACTCAGAACAGTTACTGGTCACCACACTTGTTCTTCAAATGTGTTAACTCAAGCGAGTACTCACCATGAACTTTGTTTCACCCTTTGACAGAGTGTCTGTAATAAAATGGACCTTTTGTAACTGCTCCACAACACGATGTAACAGTTTGGGCTGTAGAATCATAATCAGAGATAAGAAAGAAAAAAAGCAATTACCCTGTTAGAACAAGAAAGTGTTTTTAACATGAGTTTCCGATGCTCTCTGCATACATGCCCAGTTTTCCTATGCTCTGACAGCTTTTTCTTCTAACAGAAAATCCCCCTTATCAAATGAAACCACTGCTTTTCACGAATCCCATGACACCTCCAGACATCATTTGTCTTTACCTGTTTCATAAAAAAAAAGTTACCTGCTTATCTTTAAAAGGTATATATTCCAAAATAAAAAACATTTGCCTTCATGGGTCTTCCAATAGAGGTAAAGTTTCTTAATACAATATTTTAAATAGCAAAATACTTCTATGTTAAAGCCTGAATATTTTACTGGATATTTCTAGAGTATCTATGCTAGGCAATAAATAATTCTGGAAGTATCTTACTACATTTCATCTCTTTCAAATCTTAGGCTGTTCTGTCAGTTCTCTGTGGAAAAACAATATGCATTCCTTTCAACAACTTACTTTTTGCCTTTCACAGAATTCAATCAGTACAAAATGATTCAACTGACTTTCAGAAAAATTAAAACAAAAACTCATTCTGAAAATATCCAACTATCTCTTAGAAAATGATATTCATTGCTGTGTTAAGACTGATCACCTTTGCCTATAAGTTCAGAGGTACCTGTTTTGCTGACTCAGAGGTAAAGCTTGGATGGGTGAGAAGGACATCCATGTCACCACTGGACTCTGCACCTGTAACAGCAAAAATCATGTATGGAGTTCCCCTTGTAAATGTAGCAGTGAGGCAAATATTGAACTGAGGTGATGACACATAAGAAGAGCCTTAACTTATTGCCTAACTTTCTATTTCACTGTGTTTCACATTCAGAATTAGTTAAAAGACGTCAACTTCCTGTCCAAGTATTCAGGTTTATTGATGTAAACAACAGAATCTCAGATAACAACAGTAACTGACATTAGATATGCATTGTATAAAATTAGTTATAAGTTATTAAAAATGGAGCTAAGAGATTACTCAATAATGATAAAAACAATATTTAAATATAGCTTTAAAATACATCTATGAACACTAAATAAATGTCTAAGACTCTCAAATAATAATATAACCCTGTATTAATCAGAAAATTCACTTCAATTCTTACTAATGCATTCATTTAAAGAATATTGTTAACCATTACTATTATGGTGTCATAGATAAGAATCCTAGACTATCTGAGCAGCTTCCCAGGGAATTCCTGACAGCCTATTACCACTTCCTAACCAGAACTCAGAGGTGGCCATGGATTTAGTCGGACATCTATTCCAAAGTTTATATAAAGTTTTTCCTTCTCAACTTTGTAAGATGATAGGGGTAAACTAGGTTGGATCATAAAGCAGGCTGGGCACCAAAGAATTGATGCTTTTGAACCATGGTGTTCGAAAAGACTCTTGAGAATCCCTTGGACTGCAAGGAGATCAAACCAGTCAATCTTAAAGGAAATTAGTCCTGAATATTCATTGGAAAGACTGATGCTGAAGCTGAAGCTCCAATACTTTGGCCACCTGATGTGAAGAGCGGACTCATTAGAGAAGATCCTAATGCTGGGAAATATCTAGGGCAGGAGAAGGGGATAGAGGATGAGATAGTTGGATGGCATCACCAAATTCAACGAACGTGAGTTTGAGCAAGCGCCAGGAGATGGTGAAGGACAGGGAAGCCTGATGTGCTACAGTCCATGGGGTCACAATGAGTTAAGACACACTGATCAAAAATAACAATTTCAAATTTTAGGTTACCCTTCCAAAATTTTGGATTGAGTGGTTCTTACTTTGCTCATATTCACATAGTAAATCAAGATGTAAAGAACCTGGTTGTTCTGGTTTTAAACTGGTGTTCCTGAGACATTAAAATTTAATTCATTATAGAAAACTTTGAAAATTAAAGTAAAACAAGAAGCAAAAAACCTGCCCACAGCTTCACTAGCATCTGGCCAGACAACAACTACTAGTATTTAATACACCTAAAATTATGTTATGTGAGTGCTAAGTCACTTCAGTTGTGTCTGACTCCTTGTGACCCTGTGGACTGTATGTAGCCTGCCCTTCTCTGTCCATGGGATTCTCCAGGAAAGAATACTAGAGTGGATTGCCATGCCCTCCTCCAGGGGATCTTCCTGACCCAGGGGATCAAACCCGTGTTTCTTATGTCTCTTGCAGTGGCAGGCAGGTTCTTTATAATAATAAAATTATGTTATAAATTTTATTAAAATTGGTCATCAAAAAAGCCCATGCTGGACTTACTTCCCTAGTGGTCCAGTGGTTAAGAGTTCGCCTGCCAATGCAAGGGACATGGGTTTGATCGTGGTCTGGGAAGATCCCACAGGCCATAGAACAACTTAGCCTGTGTGCTACAACCACTGAGCCTGCATGCCTAGAGCCTGTGCTCTGGGACAAGAAAAACCACCGCAACAAGAAGCCTGCTCACCACTGGGAGTGGCTGCCACTCGCCGCAACTAGCGAAAGCCATGTGCAGCAATGAAGACCCAACGCAGCCCAGAAACCAAAACAGCAGGAAAAAAACCCATCCTATCATAAAATCAGGATGAACTTCCTCTAATTTACTCATGCTGCTGCTGCTGCTAAGTCGCTTCAGTCATGTCCGACTCTATGCGACCCCAGAGACGGCAGCCCACCAGGCTCCCCCTGTCCCTGGGATTCTCCAGACAAGAACACTGGAGTGGGTTGCCATTTCCTTCTCCAATGCGTCAAAGTGAAAAGTGAAAGTGAAGTCACTCAGTTGTGTCTGACTCTTAGCAACCCCATGGACTGCAGCCCACCAGGCTCCTCCATCTGGGGGATTTTCCAGGCAAGAGTACTGGAGTGGGGTGCCACTGCCTTCTCCAAATTTACTCATATATTCCTCTAATTTACTCATAAACTTAGTTAATACTACAAGGTCTTAGCAAACCTATGAAGTAACACAGGTTACGTCTTTTTAATCCATGTTTTTTGCATGCATTAGCCAATTTTAACATCAAGGCATAAATAACCGAAGATTAGGAAGTATGTTACCTCTTCTGAAACTGCCACAGACTGTAGCAATGTATTCAGAATCCACTTTTTTAACTTCACTTAGTACAATATCCTAATAGAAGAAAAATTAAATTAGTATTCTAAAAATGGCTTTTCACCAAGTGACATTCTCAATTCTAATTAAAGAATATAATTCAGAGCACTCTTACTTGCATTTGTAACATTTCTTCACGAGGAATTCTTTTCTCAAAGTCCTCAAAATATCTATAAAGACAGAATAAGTAGACAAAAGGTTTTTTGTAAAATTTAAATCTTAACATTAAATTGTTTACCTTATCGGGCATCTTTATACAAGCAGATATTTAAAAAATCAAGACAAAAATTCATTAAGAGTAAAATTGCGAGGGGTGGGGGGAGGCAGTATGAGGAAAGGTTTACTCCTTAACTTGGATCAAAACCCGTAAGTGTCACACTTACTGATATTGCATATATTCCATTCAAATTCATTTTAAATAAGCTTCACATTTCAAGAGTAAATACATATATTTTAGTATGGATTCAAGTTAGACAGCTCCCTACCAGCAAATTCAGGGATTGCAATTTACTGCTTTTAAATCCTGAAAAATACTTGTATAAATATTTTAAAATATGATCCTACAATACGGATAAACTGAGACAACATTATGCTAAGTGAAAGTCAGTCACAAAAGGCCAAATATTATATTATTTCATTTACATGAAATATCCAGAATAGCCAAATCTATTAGACACAGAAAGTAGAACAGTGGTTCCAGGGGCTGGGGGAAGGAAGGGCAGCTAGGGAGAAATGGGGAGTGACCACTAATGGGTTTGGGCTTTTCTGGGGATAATAAAAATGCTCTAAAATTGACTACAGTGATGGTTGTACAACTCTGGGAATATACTTCAAAAACTCATTGACTGATACCTTTAAATGGGTAAAGTATATGGTATATGAAATGATATTTCAATAATGTTACTAAAACATTGTTGTTCAGTCACTAAGTTGTGTCCGACTCTTTGCAACCTCATGGACCCCAGGCTCGTCTGTCCATGGGATTTTCCAGGCAAAAATAACTGAATGAGTTGGCATTCCAACTGAGTGGGTTACCAACTCCTTCTCCAGGAGATCTTTCTGGACCAGGGATCAAACCCACATCTCCTGCACTGGCAGGCAGATTCTTTCTTAAGTAACATCCAAGAATGATAAATAAACTGTTCTAAACCAATTCTCACAACAAGCAAGTTCTTCAGAAGATGTCCATTTACTGTACGTGCAAGGAGAGTGGGAACCACACCATCCTGATGTCTCACTGATTTGAAGTTTTGGAAGGTCAGGATAAATTTTCAAATATTGTGCTAAGGCATCATCAGGCAAGTTCAGAAAGTTATTAGGACTGAATGGCCCACAAGACAATACAAGATCAGAGCAGATACAAGCTTAGGGTAGAGATGGCTAATGTACTACGTGCTATAAATAGTTAGAAAGGGGGGGTTCTGTATTTCACACTTGACAAAGAAATTACCCATGCTGACAGATGACATGTCTACTAGTTATTCCTATTCTGTTATTTAGGTGTTTGGGGTATTTTTCCTATTCCTTTTTTAAACAATTAAGTGTTTCACAGTCATGGCCCATCTTCTCAGGGAGACTAAAATTCTTGAGAGCTACGCTGAAGCTGTTTGTACCCTAACCTCTGCTGAGTGCAGTGCTTGCAACACTGCATGCAAGAAACAAACACCCTGACTGACTGACACCCCCCATTCTGTGTATTTTAGGGGGAAGCTCTCAGCCAAAGTCAAGGGAATGAGGGAACCAAACACACACACACACACACACACACACACACACACACACACACACACAATGAGGGAACCAAACACACACACACACACACACACACACACACACACACACTCAGCCAAAGTCAAGGGAATGAGGGAACCAAACACACACACACACACACACACACACACACACACCCCCACGTGTGAATGAATACAAGGATACCCTCTACAGGAGTATGCAACAACCCTAACGTTTCTGAACAGTAAAATGATTTATGTTTAGCTAAGTCTGAAGACTTATGTGGTACAGATGTATGGCTATAAATGTTTTTACTTTTACACTTCAAGTGTCAAAAGAAAATTTGCTATCTTACTTTAGCCCAATTCGTTGATGATGGTTCAATTTATCTTCATTTTTTCTGAGATCTGTATAGAAGATAAATAAAGTTAAGGTGCTAATTTCTGGGGAAAAAAACATTTTCCAATTTTTGGGGAAAAAATGCTAAATTCAGTGATCCTTTCTTCAAAGGACTACCTAGAGAAACACTGGAATGACTTTGAAAAGACAATGAAAAAAACTTTCAGATACTAAGGACTTGATAAAGGTGACTTCAAGTCAATGTAGTAAAACCTAACAGTTGATTTCATAATCATTTTTATTTACTGAGTCAAAATTTCAATTATAGTTATACAAAACAGTACATAAAACACACCAAGATCATACAAACTTTCACTGAGTACAGCAAAAAGCAGCCTTGTAAGGACCTTCCATTGCTGTCCAGTCGCTAAGCTGGGTCCAACTCTTTTCGAGGGTTTTCCTGGCAAGAATACTGGAGTGGGTTGCCATTTCTTCCTCCAGGGAATCTTCCTGGACCAGGAATTGAACCCATGTCTCCTGCATTGGCAGGTGGATTCTTTACTGCTAAGTCACCAGTGGTGGCCACCACCCTTCTAAGGACTTACATTGCTTAATTTATAATTAACAGCAGCCACAGAAATTCATTCATACTGTTCATTTGCTCATTCACTCTTTCAGTGAGTTAATACTCTTTGTGTACTGATTTGTGCAGCCACTGTGCTAAAAATTCTGTTGAAAGGAGCGGTATTATTGTCATTTTTTCATCAGAAAAACTGTTATGTCTTAAACTGAAAGTGACTCAGATCCACCTGGATGGTCCCTTCGTGGGTACGAGCACAGGCATGAGCCTTGTTAAAGAAATGAGAGGATAAGTATGACTCAGAAGCAATGCCTATGGTCGCTCCTGGGCTTTCCAGGGGGCTCAGTGGTAAAGAATCTGACTGCCAACGCAGGAAACGGGGGTTCAACCCCTGAGCCCAGAAGATCTCCGGGAGATCTTGGAATGGCTACCCACTCCAGTATTCTTGCCTGTGAAATCCCATGGACAGAGGAGCCCAGGGGGCTACAACACACGAGGTCACAAAGAGTCGGACACAGCTTACCAGCTGAACAACAACAAAATGGCCACCTGATGTTCACAAATTCTCTCTGGAGATACAAAACAGAGAAAGATAAGCATCTTTATGACACACTGAGCATGTAATATTTATTATAGTTTTGTGCACACAAAAAATTAAGTATATGACTGAAAATGCAACAGAAATATTGAGTTTGTTATACATATATAGAGAGATCCAACAGCTATTACATTACGTATCTGTGAACAGTGAACTAATCTAAAACCATCACTGCAGATCCTTGACGCTCCCAAGTGACGCAACTGAATACCTCTGAGGAACAAACTCTTGGCCTCCTTAACCAATATTTTATTCAGATAAATGATATATGCCACACGCAGAAAAGCACTAACCCTCCATGAGATGCAGGTATAGAACAAGTTCACTCTTAGCTATGAGATTCACACAAATTCTTAACTTAATACTATGACTAATTAGTCATACCTTTTAAGAGTCAGTCATTATTTTTAGGTACCAAGCACTTTGCTAAGTTTTTACAGACATTACTGCATTAAATCACATGAGATACTATGAAACTATTTTGTAGCTGGGAACCTGGAGCTTCACAGTCATCTATTCTAAGAAACTGGTGGAAGCTGGATGCAATCCCAGGTCAGTCTCCCAAGATCTCTGTCCACCTCATCATTAGGGTTGCTTATAAATAGTTGAGCCCACAAATACTAATCCCCAAATGCCACAGATGGGCTGTAACGAATCAATATCGTACATACCCTTGAAAGCATGAAGAGACAGATTATGTTTAAAAGATTGCTATATTAGGTTTAAGGAAAATGTCTTACAATTTCTTGACTTCTATTTTTATCACATCTTTGAAAGCAAAAATTCCTTCAATAAGAATTGCAAGCCCCTTAACAGAATTTTTCTCAATATACATGACTTGGCTTAAAGGCTGAATGTACAGGATTTCAATGGTCTAAAATTTTACTAAAGAAACAAAAGCAATTAAAATCATCTAAAAATCTGCAAGTGAAGTTACCATCTTTAAACCAAGATGCCTCCCCTTGCTCTTCTTGATCTTCTTCTGAATTATAGAACAAAACACAGTTAAAATGGGAATATAAACTACACTTTACATCTATTCTTTACTGTATAGTTAAAAAGAAAACCTTATCATTCATATCTCCCTGCAGTAGGAAATGACAACCTACTCCAGTATTCTTGCCTGGAAAATTCCATGGACAGAGGAACCTGGCAGGCTGCAGTGCATGAGGCTGCAGAGTCAGACAGGACTGAGGATTCAGCATGCACATCATTCGTGTCTACTAATTAAGAAAGGTTTTTTTTCAAGTTTCAGTTTGTTAGAGCATCACCGGTCCTTCAGGACCATATCTGACCTGAAATTAGTGACCAACTGTTCAGACTCACCTTCTAATGTCTTAATTCCTTCATCTACAAACTTCCTTGCGGCAGATGGACTACAAAGAAAGAAAAACACCATCTCAATATCAAGTGAAACTCAGGATCCTTATAACAAATAACCAGTAATGCTCTCTTGTCAAACATAAAAGTTACTGGTGAGCTAAAAAAGAGCTGCTAAACTATTGTGTGGTTACTTTGTGAAAGTCGCTCAGTCGTGTCCACCTCTTGGCGACCCCGTGGACTATACAGTCCGTGGAATCCTCCAGGTCAGAATACTGGGGTGGGTAGCCATTCTCTTCTCCAGGGGATCTTTCCAACCCAGGTTTCCCGCATTGTAGGTGGATTTTTTACCAGCTGAGCCACCAGGGAAGCCCAAGAATACTGGAGTAGGTAGCCTATCCTTCTCCAGGGGATCTTCCCAAACCAGGAATTGAATTGGGAGTCTCCTGCACTGCAGGCAGATTCTTTACCAGCTGAGCTACCAGGGAAGCCCCAAAGTCCAAAGTGGTTACTTTGGTAATGTTCAAATCCTTGAAGCCTTCATCTAGGAAGAGAGTCATGAACTTAGACATGAAAAAGACGTCCAAGCAGCTAGATGTCATAATGCCTATGTACTTTACTCATAAACCAGACATACAGGCCCTTGAAAACTATTCATTCTTGCAAATGAGATTTAATAAGAGCTTATTATGGGTCAGATCGCAAAGAGTCGGACACGACTGAGTGACTTCACTCCTCTAGGTGCCGAAACTACTGCAGGAATAAGACAAATAAGGGCCCTGCTCTTACCTACTGACACTCCAGTGGGTAGAGAGAGACAATAAATAGATACATAAACAAAGAAAATACCAGGTAGATGAATTAGAACAGGGTGCTATGACAGAGTGGCTGGTCTTCTTTAGACTGGGTGATGAGGGAAGGCCTCTCAGATGATAAATAAACTGAGATTTTAATAACAAAGAGCCTTGGTACAGAAACTGTGAGGTACAGAACCTGATAATCACATTGGAAAGGCAACATGGCACAGGAATAATGTATCTGAATTGAAAGCTCAGAGGCCTGGGCCCTGATTCTGACCCTGCCACAGCCATCTCAGTTTCTGTACTCAGCTTTCTTGCCTGGAAAGAGAACGATGTAACAGACGCTCTGTAAAACAAATGATAACATTTTATATTGATAATTGTTTTGGGGCCCCAAAGAGTTATGCTCCTTTTCTATATACTAGGTTTAAGAATTTAAAATATTTTAAAATAACTTATCGAAAATGTTGCCATTAAGAAACAATCATCATATACCTATGCCTCAACCTATCAAGACAATAGTTAAGTAAAGTGCTGTAGTCCTAACATTTTGGTGTTAATCTTTACTCTATTGAGTATCAAATTTAAGATAAAGGTGCCTCCATTAAGAAATACTTGACTTCTTGTTCCAAACTCATATGCACTGTGCTATAGGGAAAAAAAAGGCATTTTAAATGTTTAAGATAAATATGACCAGAGAGGCAGAAGAGACATAATTTGGAGGGAGTGATAATATGCCCACAGAACAAGTGCTAACAGAGCTCAAAGGAAGGAAAGAGTGTTTCTGGCTGGGGACTCAGCCAGAAACTGGATTCATCAGGGAGCTGACAGGTGCCTTGAATGGCACTCTTAGAGTGGAGGCAGCAACTGAAGAACCAGCTTCAAACATCTAAAGTATGGAAGAGCGAAGTTCGTGGGCAGAGGCACAGAGATGGAAAGACACAGGTTTTAAAGGGAAAGAGCGACTTCTTTAGTTCGGCTGACACACAAAAAATTAAACCAACCCTATCTGCTTAAAAAAGAATTCTTACCCAATGCCACTAACTCGAGTCAGGAAATTGATGGATGAACTCGTATCATCCTGCCGAATCTTTAAGGGGAAAAAAAAAAAAAAGTCTAACAATGATTTAGGAATGCTTTGAAGACTCAAACAATCTTACTAGAAATACACTAGTCTGCTAAGAGACTTATTAAGGGCCATTACATTTGCCTGGATAACCCACGCGGAAGTATTCATGTATAACCTCAGGGGTTACGAGTGAGTAAGAAAGCAGATGAAGATGGCTCATTTCTCATTCATCCAATATTTTTTAAAGGCTTATTCATAAAAGTCCAGAAGTGATACAATTACTATCATCAGAATAAAATAAAACCATAAAAACTGCTTGGGAGGATTTAAGGATAAAAACTCTAAAAGATAACAATCACTTAGTTTAAGTTTATATCTCCCTTCTAACTGGTAATGAAAATAAAGAAATAATCCTATTACAGAGGCTAACAGTCTCTTAAACGTCACATAAAATAAGTGAACATTTTAGAGAGGAGGGATATTTAAAATTTAAAATACAGGACACTTAGAGAGCCATAAACTGCTCCTTCCTTAACCTACTGAGTCTCATGGAGAGGGATGATATCACCTACTCTGTAATGGTGCTACTCGATAGCTGTCCTAATTATCAAATAAACAAATAAGTAAAAATTTTACCTTTTCCAGTTTACGCAATTTTCCAGTAGCTAAAAACTCATCAATTTTTTCAGCAATTTTTGTTCCTACTCCAGGCTACATAGAAAATAAAAAATACAAAAGTCACATAAATATAATGCTTACCAAATCACTAGAAGATAAAGTAAAAAATGAGAAATGAAAAAACAATGACCATTACATGATCATTGTCCAAAGGACACAGGTAACTGAGCACCAGTAAAAAAATATATTCTCCCAAAGACAAAATGCTTAAATGACTGCCAAATGAAAAGCCCTAATAAGACAATTTTAAATGACTCTTGCTTTTTAAAAAATTAACTTTTGTTGTAGAAAAATTAGAAACTACAGAGCTGAATAAAGAAAAATATTAGCATCATTTGTTAATTTCATCACTCTGAAAATTAAAATAAACTATAATCTTGCCACTTAACATCTGCTATATACTGACTTTTTTGCAATCAGTATATACACATACATACACATACATAGACATGCAAAGTTACCTGTGTATGTATATATACAAGTGTATATATATGTGTGTATATATAGCTACTTTTTTCTTACAAAAATAGAATCACACTGCTTTGTAAAGTGCTTCGACTTAAAACTACATCATGAACAAATTCACGTACAAATAAATAAAAATAACTACAACCACTTTAATGACTTCATAGTGTTTCACTGTATGAACGTATCATAATTTACTTAAAAATGCCCTATAGCAGAACATTTGGACGGTTCCAATTTCTGATATTGTAACAATGCTGTTGTGGACTTCCTCTGGAACAGAGCAAGCTTTCTCAAGCTTCTGCATACCCCAGCACAACCTGGGGAAGGTGTTAAAACACAGCATGCCATGTCCTGCCCTAGAGATTCTGATGCAACAGACTGCATTTCTAACAAGTTCCCAGGCAACGCAGAGGCTGCTGGTCTGGGTACCACACTTTGAGAACCAGTGCTGTAAACTGCACAGGCCAATGTGACAGTGACCAGCTCCATGTGACTACTTAAGTGCACATTAATCAAAATTATAAATTCCTCAGTCATATTAGCCACATTTTAAGAGCTCACTGGGCTTCCCTGGTGGCACAGTGGCAAAGAATCTGCCTGCCAATGCAGGAGTTGCAAGTTCAATTCCTGGGTCGGGAAGATTCCCTAGAGAAGGAAATGGCAACCTACTCCAGTATTCTCACCTGGAAAATTCCATGGAGAAAGGAGCCTGGTGGGCTACAGTCTATGGGGTCACAAAGAGTTGGACACGACTTACCGACTCAACAGCAATGAGAGCTCACTAGTTAAATGTGACTCACGTTCAGTAAATATATGCTGCACAGCACTGCTCTAGAATATAAGCTCTAAGACAGCAGAGATTCTATCTTTTCACTGCTTTATCTCTAGCACCTGGATGAATACCTGGCATACAGATGCTCAAAATTTATGAGCTAGTGAATCCTTGTATAAATATCTCTCTACTGGTTTCCTCAGGATGAACTGCTCAAAGTGGAACCGCTGGGACAAAACACACACACATTTTGCCAACATTCTGCCTCATTATCCTTCAGAAAAGCTATAAATAACCAACACTTCGATCAGCAATAAATGAGTGTCTTTCTCCGCACATTGTTGTCCACACTGTGTATTTGCTAATTTGGTTGCAACTTTGATGTACTAGTGACATTGAACTTTTCTTCATGTTTATTGGTCCTTTTTAGTTAAGTGTTCAACAAATATAACATGTGCCAGTTATTTCCTACTCTTAGCCTGAAATTCACCCTTCTATATTCTTAACTGATTTAATGTTTAAATAAGTGTCCAAAGACCACTGAACGCATAGTCAAGCTCTGAAAATAGCAAATATAGGTAGGAGTGAATAAAAGAAGCAGAACAAAAAGGGGAAACTGCTTGCGTTTCTCATCTCCTAAAGCAAAAGATACATACAGATCTGAAGCAATTTTGGCCTAAGCTACTTTCTAAACCTAACATTAAGGAACAAAAGGCAAAACTCTCATTCTGGAAATTTCAAGTTTCTAGATTACTGAGAAGCACTCACATGCGCCAGAGAGTAGGTCTGTGCTTTTTAAATTAACAGTGAAAATCCAGTCTTATGCAAAAGGAATTTTGGATATTTCTACATTTTTGTTAGAGATATACCATGAGCTCAGATTTGAGATGAGATCCATCAGAACTTGTCAAAAGTTTGCCTCCAACAAATGAGCAAGCTATCTGCAATTACCATAAAGAAAGAAATTCAAAGTGATAAAAGGGAAGCACAAGTGGTAAAACTGAGTCAGTTCACCAAGAGAGAAACTCAGAATTAAAGTCCACGGTATTTAAAACGTGTTAGGCTAGTCTCTGTGGGGAGGATTTACTGAAGTTGAGAACTGTTAGCGGCACAAAGGATTGAAAACCCCCGAGCATAACTTGTGAGTAATACACAAAAGGTGAACATGTGACACATAATTAATGTGGATCTGTCACTCGACCATAAGATGTATAAGATTGATGCTAATATTATAACTCTGAAAAGTGAAAATAGAAGAGCAGTTATAGGTCACACTCTACAGGCTCTCATGAGAAAATTAAGGACAGTCAGATACTAACACCTAAATTCTAGAGGGCTCTCTGTGAGACCTACACAGGTAGGTAAAGAATAAAAGAAGGTGGCAACTATCAGAACCTCGACTTCTCAAAAAGTCATGTCAGTTTGGCATTTTTAACAACAAATGCCTAATAAGATATGGTCCTTAATCTTGAGGAACTTACAATCTTTTATCAATACGAAGACTTCCCTAAGATACTGTTAGCGAGTGATGTTAATGCAATTTACCAAGAGAGGCAGGTAAACCTCTAGAAACCGTGACACTACCAACTTACAGGGTTTCATGGAAATTACAGAGAACAGGGCTAAATGTCATACTATGCAAAGGGGCTTAATCATGAGCTTATTATTAGTAAGTAAGATCTCCTTGGGAAGAGTAACTCTAACTCACAGAAATCCCTATACGTGGGCATCAGAAGGAATAGCAAACGAGCAGATGCGCTGGCACCAATCTGTCACCACACTCTTAAGGACCAACTCTCATGCTGAAAATCAATGTGAACATGAACACACGCATACACGGCAAAGTAAATTGTAATTACATATATTAAAAAAACTTTTTAACCCACCCCCTTCTCCAATAAACACACTCGGAGTGTGAAAAAGTATGCTGGAGACAGCATTAATATTATTCCAAGAAAGCACTGAAATTTGCCTGTTTGGGTCAAGGGCAGTTTCAGAGGCAAATTTCGTTTTGTGGGAAACCAACAAACTGGTACATGTGTGAACTCTTCGATCAACTTGCTCACTAAACTTACCAGTTTCTTAGCTTCCGCTCCACTCTTTATTTTGTGTGGGTACTTTGCTATCACAGATGCTGCTTTTCTATAAGGGGGGGGAGAAAAAGGAAAACCAATTAGAAATCCAGTGAGGCAGTTAATTTTTCTTATACATACAAGCAAATAAGCAGCTTAAACTTTCACCAAGATAACTAATTTCCCACATCTGTGTAGAACTTAAAAAGCTCAACGAGCTGACAGATCATCCACATCTCTAACTTTTAGAAGGAAGTATCCTGAAGATCCTCACACTTGAGAATAACACAAATTTAATCGTATATGTAAAACTAGGGTGATCTAGGAAGCCAGCAGTCTTTCCTTTCGGGGATTAAGTGGAAAATGTCACTGAGCCTTTTTAAAATATCTGTGCTGTCCTGTGCTTAGTTGCTCCGTCGTGTCTGACTCTATACACACATATATACATTTATACGCCGTGTGCAAAGTCACTCAGTTGTGTCCAACTCTTTGTGACCCCATGGACTGTCGTCCGCCAGGCTCCTCTGTCCATGGGGATTCTCCAGGCAAGAATACTGGAGTGGGTTGCCATGCCCTGTTCCAGCCGATCTTCTCAACCCAGGTATCGAACCCAGGTCTCCCACATTGCAGGCAGATTCTTTACCGTCTGAGCCACCAGAGGTGAAGCGAAATGAAAGTCGCTCAGTTGTGTCCCACTCCTTGCAACCCCATGGACTATACAGTCCATAGAATTCTCTAGGCCAGAAAACTGGAGTGGGTAGCCTCTCCCTTCTCCAGGGGATCTTCCCAACCCAGGGATCAAACCCAGGTCTCCCGCATAGCAGGTGGTTTCTTTACCAGCTGAGCCACCAGGGAAGCCTTTAAAATAGCTAGTTTTTAGAAACTGTTCATAATAATCTTTCATAAAAAATGTGCAGCTAGTAATATTCAAACTAATATTCATATGTAGTACATACTAAACTGGCTTATGGATGGTTATTTTTAAATTCATGGCTTAAAGCTGTATCCCCCTGTGTCCAGGTTCCAGTTGTTTTTTCACTGCTCTCGTTTCAGTTCCACTTAAAAGCACTGACTTGGGATCCTTGCCATCTCTACACACACCCCGTTCAGTAATTGGGTGACAGACTGGGTCCACCCTGGGAGCTCTCTGATGGTATCCTGTCTATAATTTCAATGCTAAATGTAGATAAGCACTGATGCCCATACAGAGCAGCGCTTCTAAGTCTGAAGCATAAATACTGGATAGTCTTTGGACCTTCGTTTTTCATTCTATTCTAGCACATGTAACCTTTAGACCTAGATTTCTTCTGACTTCTCTACTAGCATATTACTGATAATGAGACTGGAAAGGTAGGTTGAGCGCAATCTGTGGATGAAATTGTTTCAGCAAAGACAAGTAGTTCCACATAATTGGCCCTATGACACAAAGCCTAAAAGGGAAGAAGGGTTAAATCATGAAAGGCTTTTTGTATGCATGACGCTTTAGGGCTTTATCAAAGGAAAGAGAAAATATTTAATTATTTAATGTGGGAGAATGACAAGATCAGATAACTATTTTTCAAGAGAATACTTTGGCCACATCAAAAGAAATATGTATGGGAACTGAGGGGTGGGGAGGAGCCTTCAGGGGTGTAAGGCATCACCTGCTTTTCCAGACTTATTTCCCACTCAGACATATCCCGCAAACAAACTGAATTACTGACTCCCTACAAAATGAAATACCCCTCACGTCTCAATGCCCTAGCTCATTTTGTTTCCTTTCTCTAGATTGTTCCTTCTCTCACTTATCTTTCACTTTGGGCTCCTTCAAGACCAAACACCTCCATTCTGAACCTGCTAAGACTCAAACAGAATATAGGGTTGGATACCTAATTTTCAGATCATCAAATGTGTGGACTACAGTATAATTACTTTATCTAGAAATTCACAAGAGGTAAAGAAAGGGAGTGTAAACAGTTTTTAGTTATGTTGAGTGAGAAGGAAAGAAGGAAGATGAGTTTAGCTTTGAAAGGGAAGAGACAAAGGTAACATAGGCTTGAAAACCTGGAGAAAATTTCTGTGAACAGATTTGGAGTTACGGACTGGTATTCAAAGCCAAGAACGGTAAGACTGCAAACTACAGAAGTGAGAAAAAAAGGGCTAAGGGCATTAAAAGGTAAGAAAGAACAGAAAGTTGTGCCATTGTGGAAGTCAAGGTGAACGTCACCGAGAGTTCAGTAAGATGCGATGTGGGTGAAACGGCAGGAGGAAATTACAGTGCAATGAGATAAAGAATGGCTGGGGACGCAGAAAACCAAACAAGGAACACAGATTCTTAAAGGTTAACTGTAAAGTGGAGAAAAAAGAAAGGTGCTAGCTAGCTCAAGGGTTGAGGAAAGTGAAGAAGACTGCTTTGTTGCTCTTAAGAGTTGAGGGACTGGACATGCTTCCAGGTCAAGGGTGCAGAAGCAGATGGATGGGGCATTAATGGCTGGGCTAAGGGCCCTGGTGAAATGGACAAGGATGGGATCCAAAAGGCGACAGAACACCCACTGACCAACCAGATGGAACACATTCCCTTGGTCCACATCCATTTCACAACACAGGCCTCACTGTCTTTCATCAGGGCCTGAAATCAAACTACATTTTCAGTAATTTACATTTGTTGATGGGGAAAAGTACCTATTAACCTATTTTCAATCAGAACTGGGAACCAATCAAAACGGATCCTACAGAGCTCTCCCAGAAATATCGCAGGAAGGTGCCACCAGAGTCAACACCCTCAGTTCCCGCTTTTTTTTTTTTTTTCTTGTCTTCTCCTGCAGATGTTTCAAATATCCACGGGGACCCTCAGCCCCGTCAACTGCCACACATCCCAGAACGCATGCTACCAGAGAACGCTTGCACCGTCCCACCTGTAGGCATTGTATTTGTGGATAGCCTGGTTCACGTTCTTCTCAAAGTTTGCGAGTTCTGAAAAGGCAACAAGAGGTCTGGGTGAACAAGAGCCACGAGTAAACAAACAAGAACCGAGTTTCCTAGAAGGAGGCATTAACAACCTCTTAAGGCACCAGTGATCCCCGCGGGCACACCAGGTCAGGCAGACCAAGCGCACTCGAGGGTCCCCAGCAGCGCTAACAACCGTCCGCCGGCGGCGGAGCGAAGGCCGGCACCGAAGACCCGGCGCTGCGAGCGGCCGACTCCTCCTCGGCTGTCAGGACGGCAGGGAAGGAACGGAAGGCGGCGGGGAGGCAAAGGAGAAAGACCGCGGCGCCCGCCAGACTAACCTGTGAGCATGTCGGTGATACCCCCGTTGAGAGTCTCCTGCGGCGCCTTCCGTTTGCTCATGGCGGCCCGCGCCCGAGGACCACGGAGAGCTCACTGCCCAGGACAGCACAGCCCCCTCTCCCAGCTCTGAGGAGACGCCGGGACTCGCCGAGGGAGCCCGACCAGCCCAGCGGCGGCAAAGCCACCGCGACCGGCTGAACAATGGCCGCCTCTGACAGGGGGCGCGTCGCGCGGCGCCTGAGTGACGTCATGAGCTGGGGGCGGCGCCAGGGCGGGACTAGAGGCTGCGTCGGAGCCCTATGGGTGGGGGCGTGGCTAGGGGCGGGGCCAGGGCGGGGCTTGCACCGCGAACCAGTAAAAGGAACCTGGAGTGAGACGGACGAGAAGGAAGCCCAAGCGGAGTTTCGGTGTGGAGGTGGGGATCTGGGTGCCTCGGGATTACAAGCCAGTCGGGTTTTTCTGGGAAGACCTGGATTCCTGACGTAAGGCGTTGGACCTGTCTTCCAGGTACATTTCTCTGCAATCCTCTCCTTAGGAGGGGAAGTCGGGTTTTGATTCTTAAGTCAAAACTTCAGATGATGGGGTGGGGGTAGGATACACACCATCTGTGTATAATGATGAGTTACCGAATGCATCACGTGCTTTACGTGTGAGTAGGGGCAACACCAGCGTCAGACTTACTGTCCGATGCTTGTGTGAGCCTGCACTGCAGAGGGCTCCGGTAAGCCTCCTGCGGGAGCCTGGACCAAAACCCGCGGATCCCGGGAAAGCCTCCCACACCAGACTCGTTAGCAGATATGCCAACCAGTGTCCAAGGATATTTTATGTTTTATTCCCCTCCATTTGTGCTAGGTGGAGAAGGAAATGGCAACCCACTCCAGTATTCTTGCCCGGAGAATCCCATGGACAGAGGAGCCTGGTGGGCTACGTCCATGGGGTCACAGAGTCGGACAGGACTGAGCAACTAACGCATTTGTGCTAGGGGCCAAAGTGAAAAAACCACCGACAATCCCTTAACCTAGCTAATGAGCAATGCAACTGCCATTACAACATGATGACCTGTATCTCAGAAATTTACAAGTCTGCTTGAGAAGTGAAAATATGACATCAGCAATATTTTATTTACAAGAGTAACTCCTGAGGTTCATACTCAACTGTCAGTGCCAGGCAATTGCTCTCTGTATAAATTAAAAACTTAACAAAATGATACATCAACACTGCAGCAAAATCTGAGAAATGTGTAAAAGGAGAATAGAAAATAATTTAACATCAAAGACAGGAGAAGGCAATGGTAACCTTCACTCCAGTACTCTTGCCTGGAAAATCCTATGAACAGAGGAGCCTGGTAGGCTAGTGTCCATGGGGTCTAGAAGAGTCAGACTGAACAACCTCACTTTCACTTTTCACTTTCATGTATTGAAGAAGGAAATGGCAACCCACTCCTGTGTTTTTCCCTGGAAAATCCCAGGGACGGGGGAGCCTGGTGGGCTGCCGTCTCTGGGGTCACACAGAGTCGGACACAACTGAAGCGGCTTAGCAGCAGCAGCAACAGCTTATCCTTGGCCTTTAAACTTTATTCTGAAGCTTCTCAACACCTTAAGTCCCTTGAGAACATTTAGATAGTCTCTATTCTCCTTTTTCCTATGCAATCTCTATTCCAGATTTTATTCCTATTATTTTGTTCTGAAGGATGGTTATTTCTCACTAAAAAAAAAGTCTGTATTCACCTCTAAATGATGAAAGTTACAAGTTTGGGAAATTGTGATCACTCTTTATGTGTGTGTGTGTGTGTATATATATATATGATATATATGTATTTTAAATCAGTTTCAGAAAACCCAAGGAAAATAATCAGTACTCTGGACCAACCTTATCTTCTTGGACCAACCAGTAACATTTGACCCACCCAGTCACTGTTTTCTTGCTGTAGTTTGTCTTTACTGGCTCCTAAGTTAGTCGATGTTGTGGGTTTTCCTTCTTCCTTGCTCTCCATTACTCACTGCTCCTTAGCTCTCTTGTGTGTTTGTGCTGGTTCCCGGCTTCTCTTCCACCCACCCACCTTCTTGGAAAAGTGCCTGCAGCCTTGATCCTCTAACTGGCTTTTCCACCTTGTCCGGTTTTAAACGCCGTTTTAAACGCCAGGTCTCCCAGCCTGGCACTCTGTGATGACCTGGAAGGGTGGGATGGGGTGTGGAGGGAGGCTCTAAAGGGAGGGGGCTATGTATATATAATCATGACTAATTCGAGTTGATGTACGGTAGAGACCACCACAGCACTGCAAAGCAATTATCCTCCAATTAAAAACTAAAAAAGAAAAAAAGACACGTCTAGTTTGAAGACTCCTTTTCTATTTCTAGCCCTGATCTTCCTTGAGTTCCAGTCTCATGTATCAAACCAGATAGTGGACATCCTCCCTGTCCATCATCATAGACATTTGACAATAAGCTGTCCTACAAATTCTTACTTCTTGCCCCCACTAACTGCTCCTTAACTCTTCCCCGTCTGAGTTAATGACATTTAATCTGCCCTGCCATCAGGCCAAAACCTGTGGAGCCGTTCTTAACTGCCCTTTTCATACCCCACATCCAATCTGTCAGCGAGTCTTGTCTGGTTTGCCTCATGTGATCCACCTCCTACTAATTCCCCCGCTTTGCTTCTTGTCACCTTCCGCTTTGTCTGGGACACACGTGTGCACACAGGTGCCTGCTTCAGGGCTCCTCTCCCGTTGTTCAGGCAGCTGCCTGGCTTCCTTCTGCTCCTCCCTTGAGTCCCCGCCCAGGAGCCGCATCTTTGTCACAGTCCCGAACACTCGGGCACTCTGTTCCATTCTTGCCTTTTATTTTCATCTCAGCATGAAAAATATTTGAGGGACTTCCTGGGTAGTCCAGGGTTGAGTATCTGCCTTCCAATCCAGGAGAAACAGGTTCAATCTCTGGATGGGGAAGGATTATCCCACATGCTGCAAGGCATTAGCCCTTCGCCTTGCAACTACTTGAGCTGGTGCGATCTAGAGCCTGGGCACTGCAACTAGAGAAACTTGCGGGCTGCAACTAAGACCCTTCACAGCCAAATAAGTAAGTTTTTTTCAAAAAAGAAAAGTATTTGAAACATACACACATGTGACCTACCTGTTACCTGCTCCCTATCCTACTCTCCCTCCTGCCAACATGGATTTTAAGCTCTCCCATGGGAGAAGGGGCTTCATCCTTCTTTGCCACACAGAGATGCTCCATAAATACTTGAATGGATATCTTAAATTGAAATCTTACTGAAGTAAAGAGGCAAATATTTCAAATGACACAGGATATTGACTGATTATGATGTAGCATGGTGATCGTCCAGGGTTGGCAGGAACTGGGAGGTTTATTGGGATACAGAACTTTCAAAGCTAAAACCAGGAAAGTTCTGGACAAACAGACAAGTCGGTCATCCTAAGTTTTGTCACCATCTTGACAAACTGTGACACTAACAAAATCTAACTTGGAATATAGATTCTGAGATTCTTCCAGGGCTCCCAACTAGAGCAATTTTTAAAATAATTATTTATTGAAAGTTTACAAAATTGAGCAGAGGAGGGGGAAAGGAGGAAAGGGGATTGAAAGCTTTAGAAGCCGCAGCAGTCATTGGAAGAACTGGAAAGATTCACACATGGTGCAAAGGAGTGAGCAGAGGTGGCTGGGAGGAAATCAAGTGATGAGCAGGAGAAATTCCATGGCCATCCAGTGGCTGGGACTCTGCATTCTCACTGCGGAGGCTGCAGGTTCACTTCCGGTCGGGGAACTAAGATCCTGCAAGCCACGTGGTGTGGTCAAAAAAAAAAGAAAAGGTGATGAGCAGGGCCTCAGGGCTCTACATGGAAAGTGTTTTGGCTCCTGCAGAAACACCATTCTCTACTTCAAAACCTACAAGTCTGTGGACTCTCTTGGGAAAATGGAACATTAAGAGCTGCTGTGGGGATAATATTTTTGAAACCTGAACTGTCAATTTTTTCCTCCCTTCCATCCATCCCAAGACAATAATTGAAGTTGTTTCTGTTACAAAAAAGTTATAGGAAAAAAAAAAGTAACAGAGCAGAAAGTTCTTGTCTCTCATTTCAAGATTCCCAAAGCCTGAAACCTTTAAAGAGATAGTGCTGCTGGGTACTTCTGAGACAAAATGTGATTGAGGAAGTTTCTCTGTGGTAAAAAGTGCTCATTCAATCAACAAATACTTACTGAATACCTATTAAGAGCCAGGCACTGCTCTGGAATCTGAGTATATGGCAATGGACAGACCTAAGTCCCATCCTGTGGAGGTCTTTTCTGTTGTTGTTGTTCACTTAAAGAAATCACTTTCCAAGTTTTGTTTTTATTTTCAAGTTTCCAGATTTTCTATTCTATTTATTAAATAAAATAAGGATTATTTAAACAAAATACTGCTGCAATACTGTGACAGTTGACATAATAGCCAAAATGACTCAGTTCAGTTCAGTTGCTCAGCAATGTCCAACTCTTTGTGACCCCATGGACTGCAGCATACCAGGCTTCCCTGTCCATCACCAACCCCCAGAGCTTGCTCAAACTCATGTTCACTGAGTCAGTGATGACATCCAACCATCTCATCTTCTGTCTTCCCCTTTCTCCCACCTTCAATCTTTCCCAGCATCAGGGTTTTTTTTCCAGTGAGTCAGTTCTTTGCATCAGGAGGCCAAAGTATTCGGGCTTCAGCTTCAGCATCAGTCCTTCCAATGAATGGTCAGGACTAATTTCCTTGAGGATTGACTGATTGGATATCCTTGAAGTCCAAGGGATTCTCAAGAGTCTTCTCCAACATCACAGTTGAAAAGGATCAATTCTTTAGTGCTTAGCTTTCTTTATAGTCCAACTCTCACATCCATACATGACTACTGGGGAGAAACAAATCTTTGACTAGATGGACCTTTGTTGGCAAAGTAATGTCTCTGCTTTTTAATATGCTGTTTAGTTTGGTCATAGCTTTTCTTCCAAGTAGCAAGTGTCTTTTAATATCATGGCTGTAGTCACCATCTGCAGTGATTACAGAGTCTAGGAAAATAAAGACTGTCACTATTTCCATTGTTTCTCCATCTATTTGCCATAGAGTGATGGGACCAGATGCCATGCTCTTAGTTTTTTGAATGTTGAGTTTTAAACCAGCTTTTTCACTGTCCTTTCACTTTCATCATGAGGCCCTTTAGTTCCTCTTCACTTTCTGCCATAAGGGTAGTGTCACCTGCATATCTGAGGTTATTGATATTTCTCCCGACAATCCTTGATTCCAGCTTGTGCTTCATCCAGCCTGGCGTTTCTCATGGTCTGCTGCTGCTGGTGCTGCTAAGTCGCTTCAGTCGTGTCTGACTCTGTGCGACCCCGTAGACGGCAGCCCATCAGGCTCCTCCGTCCCTGGGATTCTCCAGGCAAGAACACTGGAGTGGGTTGTCATTTCCTTCTCCCTTTTTTTTTTTTTTAATTGAAGTTATATTTTGTTAGTTTCAGGTACCAGCAAAGTGATTTGGTTATATATACCTGTGTATATATACATATAATGAAAATACACACACATACACACACATGCATCCTTTAAAAAAAAAAAAAATATATATATATATATATATATACACATTTGGGGACTTCCCTGGTGGTCCAGTGGTTAAGAATCTGCCTTGTAATACAGGGGACACTGGTTTGATCCCTGGGCCGGAAATTAAGATCCCACATGCCACAGAGCAACTAAGCCCCAGTGCTGCAACTGAGACGTGATGCAGCCCAATAAATAAATATTAAAAATACATCTATACATACAGTCTTTGAAAATATACATAAATACATATAATCAAATATATTCTTTTAAAATATATATACATCTTTAAAATATAATCAAATATATATTTTTTTAAAAATCTATACATTTAATAAACATTCTTTTGAAAATCCTTTCCATGATAGATTATTACAAGATATTGAACATAATTCCCTGTATACGTGTGTGCTTAGTTGCTCAGTTGCGTTTAACTGTTTTTGACCCTATGGACTGATAGCCCTCCAAGCTCCTCTGTCCATGGAATTTCCTAGGCGAGAATACTGGAGTGGGTATTTCCTATTCCAAGCGATCTTCCTAACCCAGGGACTAAACCCCACATCTCCCGTCTCTGGCATTGCAGGTGGATTCTTTACCCACTGAGCCATCGGGAAGGCCGTAGTTCCCTGTGCTTTACAGCAGGGGTTATTGTTAACCTATTTTATATAAGGTAGTGTGTATCTGTTAATCCCTTGCTTTGTGGACCTTTTTAGTTGGGGTGGGGGTGGCATGGTGGAGGGACAAATAAATATATCCAATGGTCATAAGTAGCATAAAACAAAGAAGACAACAGAGTTCCAGGGCAGCCCTGGGAGGTGGGGCAGGGAGTGGGTGCCAGGCAGAGGGGGCTGGCCGGGGAGCCCTCTCTGATGGAGATGAAGAGGAGGGGACCCGGATCCCTCCTGTCCACATTACCGCACAGTATCCACTTTTCACCGCCCATCACAACTTGTTTTAAAAAGGGAAGTTTCCACTACTTTTAGGTAGAGAACAAGTGGAAATATGGTCAAGCAGGTTCTCCTTGCTTCATTTACGTGGAACCCAAACATCAAAGCGATGAACAGAACCAAGCTGGTACGAATGATAATCAAGACTTGATTTGGCTATTTTGAGCCTGCTGCCTGTCTCCTGCCGGGAGCCAGCATGGGAGATTCCACCCATGACAAGGTCATGTGGAAGAGAACTGTTAAGCAAGGCTTCAGGACTCGAGGGGCTCCCTAGGCTTTCTCGGGCATCTACCCCAAAACCAGAGTCTGTGTGCCTTATTGTATTATGCCTGTCACCAACGCTTCTGCCATTAACAGGGGCTATCTCCGACCACCTTTCTCTGGAAACAGTTAACTTAGAGCTCCAGTTTACAGTCTCCTGCATATAAAAGGAGTGTCTCAAATCAAAACCCCTCTGTTAGCATTCTAGCTTGCTTGGCAGGTCCATCCAGACTCTTGCAGCTACGCATATGACTGTTCATAGCCTCCCAGCTGTGAGAGGCATGGGAAGCCTAAAACATAGAGCCTTTCCAAGAGTTAAAAGTTATTAGAGTAGTGTTGGTGTAGGATTTCATTATAGGGCCAATGCTTGTTGCTAAGTTCCCATATCTCTTATCCACTGTGCACCTGGGAGTGCATTAGTTAACATAGTGAGAATGTAAGAAAAACAAATATAGCCTTGAAATTAACCACATCAGACCTTTGAGCTAATTGGTTCTTTCTTGCAACTCACTGCACCTTTGCTCTGTGAAAAATGTAACTGTTTACCATTTTCTGAGGCTGACATAGATTAGAAATATAAAGAAAAAGCACTTTGAGGGAAAATAGGTTTTCTGGTTGAGCAGCCTTTATCAAAAGAGGGTCATAATATGTTCACAGGCCTCCAAGGCCAGAAGACACTGTACACAACATCATTTGTGGGAAAGGTATGCAGAAAAAATCCTGGTTTCAATAAGGGCAAAACTGTTGGAATGTTTGGGCTGACTCTGTATGACCTTGCATCTTTCATTTCCCTCTATGTATAAGGCAAGGTATAAAAGTACCTTTTAAAAATAAAGCTATTGGGCCTCGCTCACCAAAGCAGCTTGGTCTCCCTGTGTCAGTCATTCTCTCCCCCTCCCTCTCTTTTTCAGGCTGATCCCTTGGAGCATAGAGGCTCCCTGCGTTCACTTATCTGCCCGGGTTTCTAAGACCTGAACGGGAAGACGTTCTGCGTCTTCACTCCCTCGGGAGACCAGGAGGGCACCTGTGGCCTCTGTGAACAGGGCAAACTTCTTGTCTCGGAGTTTTATTGGCTATGTAAATCAAGGAATATCAGCCTCTTTCTCGCTATTTTCTTATCTTCAACATTCTTTCCTTATCTCTCTCTAAATCAATACCGACGCTGTTTCTCCTTCGGGTTTCCCTGGATCCTGCAGGGGCTGGTCCCCAGCAGTCTCCCACGTGGTATAATATTGATTGTTCTCAAGTAATGTCTCAATTTGATTGCTATAAACTTCAACTGGTCTACCTGACTGTGGAGCATCATCCCGTGAGAAATCTCCAGCACAGAACTTCACAAACCACTTTTAACACGTTCGATCAGTCAGAGCACGTTCTCTATACACTGCACAGACTGCTTGTGTTTAGTTGCATTTTTACCTTTAAATAATAAAGCATCATATGCTGAAAATGTTCCTTTTTTCTTCCATCTTCAATATTTAAATGGCTACATAAAAATTCACCAATCGTGGTTTCTTTTTTTAATGCATGATGATGTGACAGCTGTCACAGTATGATGCAACAAAATTATCTTGAATGAAGTTAAAGACAACGAAGTGCTGCCAGAGCCACCTTACGGAAAAAGACTGAACGGACCTTTGGCCAACCCAGGACCACCAAGGAAAAAAATGCCATCAACCAAATGGCACAATATCATAATGCCAGTCCCCTATGACCAATGGATGAGTCACACCACCTCTTGTTGCTTTGAATTTTTTCAGCTGTTCAGAGGGACCCTGCAGTCTCTCTCACCTTCAATGGCATTGCCTGGCACATGTGACTGACGGTCCTTTGGTTTGTATTTCATTGACAAACGGTCTTGCCTTTTTCTGGCCCCAGTCTGTTCTTACAACCCATAAGAATTTGGTGTTTACTTTGAAAGAAGATGTGGAATTATGGTCATAATGAGCACTGGTGTGTGTTTTTTTGAAGTATCGTTGGCTTACAATATTATATTAGTTACAAGTGGACAACATAGTGATTCACAATTTTTAAAGATTAACTTTTATTTAAGGGGATTACAGAATAATGGCTATATCCCCTGTGCTGTACAATAGCTCCTTGTAGCCTATTTTATACATAATAGTTTGTACCTTTTGGGCTTTCCTGGTGGCTCAGAGGTTAAAGCATCTGCCTGCAATGTGGGAGACCTGGGTTGGGAAGATCCCCTGGAGAAGGAAATGGCAACCCACTCCAGTATTCTTGCCTGGAGAATCCCATGGACGGAGGAGCCTGGTGGGCTACAGTCCACGGGGTCGCAAAGAGTGAGACATGACTGAGCAACTGCACTTTGTACCTTTTAACCCCCTACCCCCATCATATCCCTCCCCTCTGGTAATCACTAGTTCCCTCTCTCTTTCTTTGAGTCTGTCTCTGTTTTGTTACATACATTTGTTCACTTTGTTGTTAGATTCCACATATAAACAAGAATACAGAGTATTTGTCTTTCTCTGTCTGACTTATTTCACTTAGTATGAGCATCTCTAGGCTCATCCATGTGGCTAAGCACCTCTTGCATGTACTTAGAACATATTCCTAAATGTCCACATCACTCACAATCTTTCCTTTTCCATCATTACCATCTCTGCCTCTTCTCCCCAAACTCCCCCCTCACCAACATCCATCCACAAAGCTGGGCTTCCACCTCCAGGGATCTTTGGCTGTTAAAACTTTTTTAATTTTAAAATAACTATAGATCCACGGAAAGTTTCAAACAGTTACAAGATTTGCAAGAAGCTGCAAACACTGCAGAAGGATCTATAAACCTGCTGCTGCTGTCTCTCTAAAAACCGGGGAACTGACACTGAGTGAATGTGTGCGTGTAGCTCTACGTCACGGTATCACATACGGATCTGTGTAACGACCGGGGCTTCCCTGGTGGCTCAGAGGGCAGAGAACCTGCCTTCCGTGTGGGAGACCTGGGTTCAATCCCTGGATTCGGAAAAGCCCCTGGAAGAAGGCATGTCACCCCACTCCAGTAATCATGGGCTTCCCTGGTGGCTCAGACAGTAAAGAATCCACCTGCAATGTGGGAGACCCAGCTTCAATCCCTGGGTCAGGAGGCCCCCCTGGAGGAGGGCATGGCACCCCACTCCCGTATTCTTGCCTGGAGAATCCCACGGAGAGAGCAGTCTGGCAGGTTTCAGTCCATGGGGTCGCAAAGAGTCAGACATGACCGAAGTGACTAGGCATGCCTGCATGCACACACCAGAATTAAGATACAGAATTCTACTATAACATGAGCATCTCCTTTGGATTACGCCTAAATATCCACCCTCCAACATTCCTAATTCCAGGAAATCACTAATTTCCTTGTATTCTCCATTTCATAACAGTCATTCTGAGAAAGATATTATAAATGGAACTACACAGTCGTGCGACCGTTTGAGACCAGCTGTTTTTTTTCACTTGAAATAATGTCCTTGAGATTCATCCAAATTGTTGCCCGTACCAATAGTTCGTGCTTTTTTTATTCCTGAGATCTCCAAGCTGTGATGTATCATAGTTTAACTATTCACCTGTTGTGGGAAGTGTTGTTTCCAGCTGTTAGCCATTAAAAATAAAGCTGCAATGAACACCCTTCTGTGTGGACCTCCTAAGATTTCTCTAGGATAAATGCCAGGAATATGATTGATTGCTGAGTCATATGGTATCCATTTAGTTTTTCCTAAGAAACTGCCAAACCATGCCAGGGCACCGATTTACAGGCAATGTATGAGTGACTCTGTTTCCCATGGGTTCACTTCATATTGTCACTATTTTTAAAGTTAGCCATTTTGATAAGTGATCATATCTTATCATGAATCATTTTAATTTGCATTTCTCTAGTGACCAATTCAGAGAAGGCAATGGCAACCCACTCCAGTACTCTTGCCTGGACAATCCCATGGCTGGAGGAGCCTGGAAGGCTGCAGTCCATGGGGTCGCTAAGATTTGGACACGACTGAGCGACTTCACTTTCACTTTTTGCTTTCATGCATTGGAGAAGCAAATGGCAACCCACTCCAGTGTTCTTGCCTGGAGGATCCCAGGGATGGGGGACCCTGGCGGGCTGCCGTCTATGGGGTCGCACAGAGTCGGACACGACTGAAGTGACTTAACGGCAGCGGCAGCAGTAATCAGTTGTAATGAACATCTATTTACATGACTGACATTCATGTGTGTGTATATATATATATTTGTTTTTTGTGAAATGGCTCTCCATGGCTTTTGTCTAATTTCTATTGAGATTGTTAATTTAAAAAGACACTTTGAGAATTATTTATATATTCTAGAGGAATCCTTTGTGAACTATATGGTTTGCAAATATTTTCTCCAAGTCTATAGCTTTTCATTCCCTTAAGTATCTTTCACAGAGAAAAAGTTCTCAATTTTGATGGAGTCTACTTTATTGATTTTTAAAATTTTATGAACCATAGTTTTGAAATAATGCCTGAAAACTTCACCAAGCTCTACACCCTGAAAATTTTATGTATTTTTCTTATCAGTTTTATATTTTATACTTAACTCTATGATTTTTTTTTTTTTTTGCTAATGGAAATCCAACTATTTGTTAAAAAGACTATCCTTCAGGATTCCCTGGTGGTCCAGGGGTTAGGACTTGACTCTCACTGTTGTGGCCTGGGGTTCAATCCCTGGTCAGGGAGCTAAGATCCTGCAAGGCATGTTGCATGGCTGAAAAAAAAAAAAAAAAAAGACTGTCCTTTCTCCATTGAGTTACTTTTGCACCTTTGTCAAAAATCAGCTGGTTGCACTTGTGTGGGGCTATTTCTCAGTCCTCTATTCTACTCAATTGATCTATGAGGCATCTATTTATCTAACACCACGAAGTCTTGACTATAATGTCTTGAAACTGGGTAGTGTCATTACTTTCAGTTCACTCTTCTCTTTCACAATTATTTTAGCTCCTAAGCTCCAGGTAAATTTTAGAATGATCTTGCCTATACCTACAAAAAGTATTGCTTGGATTTTGATAGAAATTGTTCAGCCTGATTATTAATGTGGGGAGAACTGATACTTGAAATCACTAGGTCATCCAATCCATGAACATGATATTTCTCAATAATATTCATTTATTTAGTCCTTTGGATGCCTTCATTCTCATTTTTAGTTTTCAGCATGCAAGTCCTAAACATGTTTTGTTAGGTTTACACCTAGTTTTTTTTTTTGGGGGGGGGGGTGGTTCTTGGGATCTATTATTATTCTTTTATACAATGTTAAAGGTTACACTCCATTTATACTTATTGCAAGATGTGGGCTACATTCCCTGTGTGCACAATACATCCCTGAGCCTGTCTTACACCGGTCGTGTGTGTGGACACCTTCTCTCCCGTATGCTGTCCCTCCCCGCTTCCCTTTCCCCATTATAGCCACTAGTTTGTTCTCTGTATCTGTGAGCCTATTTCTTTTTTGTCAGTCACAGGTTTGTGGTACTTTATTTAGATTCCACATGTAAGTCATATCATGCTGTATTTTTCTCTGACTTATTTCACTTAGCATAATGTCTTCTAAGGGCATCCATGTTGCTGCAAGTGGCAAAATCCCATGCTTTTCTATAGTATTCCATTGCATATGTGACACATTTTCCTTACCCATCTATCTGCTGATGGACACTTACGTTGCTTCCATATCTTGACAATCACAAATAATGCTGCTATGAACACTGAGATGCATGTGTACTTTTTGTAATTAGTGTTTTTTTTTTTCTTATATATACCCAGAAGTGGAATTTCTGGGTCACATGGTAGTACCATTTTCAGTTTTTCTGAAAAGCCTCCATACTGTTTTCCACAGTGGCTGTACCAATTTACTTTCCCACCAACAGTGTACTGGAGTTCCCTCTGCTCCACACACTTGCCAACATTTGTGTTCTTTTTGGTGACAGCCACTCTGACAGATGTGATACCTCACCGTGGTTTCGATTTTCATTTCCCTGATGATTAGCTGAGCATCTTTTCATGTGCCTGTTGGCTCTCTGCATTTCCTTTTTGGAAAAATTTCTCTTCAGGTCTTCTACCCATTTTTTAATCAGGTTGCTTATTTTAAGAAAATATATATTGAGGTATATGAGCTATTTGGATGTTGGATACTAATACATCTAAATATTAATTTGGTTTTGGGTTAATTATAATTGCTAGTGTATTTTCAATTTGGTTTTCATGCACTCATCTAGTATAGAATTTTGAATGTTTATCTTGTATCCTGTCACTCTTTAGTTTTAGGAGAGCTTTTGTAGATTCTTTGGGATTTCTACCAGGCAAATAGATTGGGAAACAATGGAAACAACAGACATTCTTGGGCTCCAGAATCACTGCAAATGGTGACTGCAGCATTGAAATTAAAAGACGTTTGCTCCTTGGAAGAAAAGCTATGACAAACCTAAACAGAGTATTGAAAAGCAGAGACATCACTTTGCCAACAAAGGTCCACAGAGTCAAAGCTATGGTTTTTCCAGTGGTCATGTATGGATGCGAGAGTTGGACTATAAAGAAAGCTGAGCGCAGAATTGATGCTTTTGAACTGTGGTGTTGGAGAAGACTCTTGAGAGTCCCTTGGACGGCAAGGAGATCCAACCAGTCCATCCTAAAGGAAATCAGTCCTGGGTGTTCATTGGAAGGACTGATGCTAAAGCTGAAACTCCAATACTTTGGCCACCTGATGTGAAGAGCTGACTCACTGAAAAAGACCCTCATGCTGGGAAGGATTGGGGGCAGGAGGAGAAGGGGACGACAGAGGATGAGATGGTTGGCTGGCATCACCAACTCAATGGATATGGGTTTGAGCAAGCTCCAGGAGACACTGAAGGGCAGGGAAGCCTGGTATGCTGCAGTCCATGGGGTTGCAAAGAGTTGGATACAACTGAGCGACTGAAAAACAGCATAAACCATCATGCCATCTGCAAATAAGGACAGTTTCATCTCATCATTTCCAATCCCTATGTCTTTTATTTCCTTCTCTTGCCTTATTGTGCTAACACCTCTAGTACTATGTTAACTAACAGAAGTGAGAGAGGATGTCCCTGCTTTATTTGAATTGGAAGGGGAAAACAATCAGTCTTTCACCATTAAGTAAAATGGTAGTTGTTGGTTTTTTGTAGATGCTACTTATTCAGTTGATGTTTCCTTCTAGTTCTATTTTTCTGAGACTTTTATCTTGAATCGGTATTGAATACTGTCCTGAGATTTTCTGCATCAATTGATATGATCATGTGATATTTCTTTAGCCTCTGTGTGATCACACTGATGGATTTCCAAATATTGAACCAGCTTCATATCCATGAAAAAACCCACACTTGGTCACGGGTTGTAACACTGCTGATTTTTCATTATTATTCTGTTAAGGATTTTTGCATCTTTATGTGTTTTCATTTTCTGTTCTGTTTTTGTCTACTTTGGTACCATGTTAATGCCTTCATAAAACGAATTGGGAGGTAGGTATATTTCCTCCAAATTCTATTTTCTGGAAGAGATAGTGCAGAGTAAGTGTTAATTTTTTTCACTGGTAGAACTTTCCAATGTAACCATTTGGGCCAGAGATCTTTTTCAGAGGTTTTTAAATTATAAATTCAATATATTTCATAGCTATATTGCTATTCATATTATTTCAAATTTGATGAGTTGTGGTAGATTGTTTTTCAAGTAATTGGTTCATTTATTCTGTTATATTTATATGCATAGTTGTTCATAGTATTCCTGTACTACTGTTTTGGTATTTGCAACATCAGTAATTTCATTGTTTCATTCCTGATATCGATCATTTGTGTCTTCTGTCTTTTTACGTATCAAAGAATCAGCTCATTTATTGATCATATTGTTTTCCTATTTGTCAATGTCTTTGATTTCTGCTCTGATCTTTATTGCTTTGTTCATTCTGCTTGCTTTTATTTTGCTCTTCTCTTTTCTAAGTCATTCTTAACACCATGAATTTTGGGGAGGGGCTATATGGGTTCAATGGTGGCCCCCAGGAAGAAATGTCCACATCCCAATCCCCAGAATCTATAAATATTGCCTTATATTGCAAAACGTTAAGATAAGGGTCTTGGAAAGAGACATGTATCCTTATCCAGATCAGCCTTGAATTTGATCACAAGGCACATCTGATTTTCTAAAAGGCACATAGGAGAGATATGAGAGACGGAGAAATGATGGCAATACAACCACAGAAGCAGAGAAGCGGCCACAAGTCAAGGGTCTCCTGGGTTCACCAGAAGCTGGAGAAGCAAGGAACAGAATGACCCCTAGAGACTTTGGAGGACTTGATTTCAGGCTTCCAGCCTCCAGACCTGTGAGAATAGACGTGTGTTAAGCCATGGAGTTTGTGGTGATTTGTTACGGCAGACCTAGGAGCCTAACAACTGGAGAGCAGCGTCTCTGCTGGTGTTACTGGCTGGTGCTCCCAGCCCCCGCCAGGGACGCAGGGGGTGAGAGGAATCCCCGGGGAACACACCACGTGTCACCACTCAAGGCCAAGGTCCCCGCTGCTCTGCATCCTTCTCACTACCTTTCAGAATCGTCTTCATTTATAAATAATGTCCAAGGGTCTCAGCTGCACTAGGAGGTGGGGAGGTGCGTCTGCTCCATTTTCTGGAATTCCAACCTCCAGGGTTTTCATTTTTTCAACCTATTAGCATTTTCTAGTTACATTACTCTTTTATCATTTTTTAATTTAAAATGTTCTATTTATTTATTTGGCTGCATTGGCTCTTAGTTGCTGTTGCTGAATCTTTCCCTGCAGTCTCTCCAGTTGTGGTGTGTGGGTTTAGCTGCCCCCTGGCATGTGGGATCTTAGTTCCTCAACCAGGGATCGAACTCATGTCTCCTGCATTGGGAAGGCGGATTCCACTGCACCACCAGGGAGGTCCCTATGTTACTCTTTTGAAGCATGAACTTTGGTGATTCTTTACTCAAAATTCTTCAGTGACTTCCAACTGCCATTAAAATCGGCCCCTGATTCTTGGCTCAACATTCGTTCCCTCCCTAATCTGACCCCACCTCAGCCTACCATTCGGGTCTAAATTCCCACTGTGTTCCTCACCAGTGTTTTCTATATCATGCTTTATCACTCTCCAGTTCTTTGGGCTGTTCATCAATGTTACATGCACACGAGAGAAAAATAAAAGGTATCATTGTCAAGCAAGTTGGGGAAACAGCGGATTTAGGCAGAATTAAACCAGTTTATTATCACGGGAGAAGGAAATGGCAACCCACTCCAGTACTCTTGCCTGGAAAATCCCATGGACGGAGGAGCGTACTAGTCCATGGGGTCGCAAAGACACGAATGAGGGACTTCACTTCACTTCACTTCATTATCACGGGACTTTCCATCCTTCAGTACACCAGTGCACAATGTGAATTTCTAAGAGGCACTTAAAGCATGAACCGTTGTTGCCCAAACTTCCTGTACATGGAACCCACAGAACCGCCTCCACGGAAGGCACTCTGTGAAACTCTTCTCGTCCGGCTTTCTTCTCCAACCAAACTTGCCTGCCTGGGATCATCCGAGCTCACCGTGCTGTCCCTCTGTTACACAGAGAAGCTTCTGTGAGACAGCAGAGAGGCAGCGCGGGCCCTGGCACCGTTCAATTTCATCAAACGTTCCATTGCAGTTGGGTTTTTGAGTTTGTTAAGTCCTAACCAGAGGTATTATAAAAATAGACAGTGGGATCTGAGTCATGTTGCAAAATAGAGAATCTGTTTTTTAAATACATTCACTAAATAATACCGCAAGAGGATATGAGGGGCAGGACCTCCCCCGCCCCCTCCACGGCCGCACACGGGGCAGGGCTGTGGGCACAGGGGGTCAGCAGGCTCGTGGGTGACAGACATCCTTTCCGTCTTTCCTTCTTCTCCAAGGCAGCTCGCTCCCAGGGACTCTTTGGGACCCGCAGGAAGGGAGATGCTTTTCCCTCCTGGCTCCAGTCACGCTGGCTGGAAGGACCACAGCCTGGCTGCAGATCGCAGGTGGAAGGACAAACGTTAGCAGCAGTGAGATCAGAGGAGAAAGGAGGATGGGACAGGGCAGGATCCGGGGTTTGGAGGTCTGCTCAAGAGAAGCCGAATCCAGAAACTTGAGCTACGCAGACAGATCTCCTCTGGAGAGCAGGAGGGGTCAGGAGGAGACAGCTGGCACCGAGCGCCGCTCAGACTTCGTCCTGGGAGTCAGTCAGGTGTGGCCACTGAGCCTGGAGCACTCCTCTCCCCTCGCAGGGGCAGTGGCAGCCCCGGAGACATCTCCTACACGCCGCCCCCCGGCATCCACGTCCACTGGGCCTCTGCAGCAGAGGAAATCCAGCGAGCGGACGAGCTGCTGGCTGTGCCCATGGAGGGCCACGCCTTCGGTCCACAGCGACCGTCATGGCTGCTGGAGGAGCGCGATCTCTGTCTGGGTGCCAAGGACGCCGGGCGCGATGACGCTGGGGCCTTGGGCAAGGCGGCCCACTGGGGCCAGGGCCGCCCACCGTCACGAGGCCCGCTCCAGGCCCTGCTGTTCCTCCTCCTCCGACTGCAACCAGCTCCAGTCTAGAGACTGAAAGTCAACGGGCTCATTAACAACCCTGCGGCCACCCAGGTACCTGGTTTTCTTCTTTGGGAGGCAACCAGCACGATTTAGAAGGAAGGCTAGAGCCTTTCATTGACAGTCGAGTTTCTGCAAGGGACCCCAGAGCTGGAGCTATGTCTTCAAGACCGTGTAGGAGCTTATCTTCAGAAGGGCGTGGAGCCCCTGAGACTCTGGCCAGGCGATTTAAGTGTGATTCCTGCAGCTCACAGCACTGACCTATGCTCACTGAACGCCCAGGTGCCCAGGGCTCGTCTTAACTCTCCAGCTCCAGGCTAACCAGGTGGAACCACCTGGCCAGACTTCCTTTCCCTCTGGCAGAAGCAAATAGGCAGTGCAAGGGTCGAAACATACAGGGCCCAAAGGAGGAAGAGCACCAAGGAGGAGACACGGAAAGCCCCAAACAGCAGGATGGCACTTGAAGAAATAAGAGGTGATTACCATTGGTAGTGACCCCTCCGATCCTTCCCCAAACCGAGAAGTTTCGGCAACGCTAGTGTGGGACTGTATTGGAGGAAATGGCCATTAAAAGACCCAAGCGAACGATTAAGCATCCTCTCAGAAAGTTCAGCTTTGCCTCGATGTCTCTGCACCTGGACTCATTTTTCTTTAGATCAGCTTCCCTAGAGCTGGGCTTGCTGAGTCCCTAAGCTCCGAGTCCCTGAGAGATAGGGTGGTGACAGCTTTGTCCCTGGAGCCCAGCACCGCACCTCTCACATGCATGCCCAGCAACTGCACAGAAGGGAAGAGCGGGAGAGAGGCCTTCTCCCAGGGATGCTACCGGCCTCATAAGGACCAAGCGCAGTGAGGATGAGAGGAGACAGAGCACGTAAGGTACCTGTGCTTGTTCAACAGTCGTCAGCCCTGTTACCATGATGAACATGAAGGCTGTACCAGAAAATCCCAAGTGTCCACTGAGATCAAGGCGGCAGGGCGTCGCCTCTCTCTCAGCTTCTCGTTTGCTGCAGAAAAGAAAAGGTGTGGAGCAGCGGGGCTCCCTGTGGGCCATTACCCTCAAACTCTGGTCCTGCTCCTTCATGGTGTCCTGCAGGGCGTTCTCCAGCTGGGTGCACAGGGTGTGAGCTTCAGCCACCAGGTCTTCACTAAAGAAAACGACTGGATTATTAGAACATGGTCAGTGTGAACTTTTCAAAAGAAATACATTACTATGTACAAGTATGCTAAAGGGCTTCTGGAAAGATTTTAAAAATTGAACGATTATTCTGATACTGAGTGTCTTAAAATATATGACACGGCCTCGGCAATTTCATCTGTTCTTCTTGAGCACTGTTATGGAAGCTCAAACCCAGCCGTGAGCATCGCCATTCACAACATGAGAAAGCAGAGGTCTGGCCTGATAAAAAAGTTCAGAGCCAAAGGGATTTCTTAGGCTCTCTCTAAACTGCCACAATCTGAAAATCTCTCCCAGATCACCTGTTTCACAGTTCTTGAAACTGATAAAGGTATACAGACCGCGAGAATTCCCCAGGTGTCCTCAGCTCTCTGAGACTGGGAGCAGCGTGTTCTAGGAACTAACTCATCTGCTGCACTCTCGCCTTTCCTATGAGAAATGCACACGTCCCACCTTCTCTACGATAAGAAATGCACACGTCCCGAGAACAGGCCATGGCTGAGAAAGGCGAGAGCAAAGCAAGCCATCTGTCTTGTTCTAACCTCAGCTCCAGGACGTGGGCAGACAGACGGCAACCTGAGCCCCCAGGATGCCTTTCCTAGAGCTTTGAGGATCTCCTGGAGGAACTGGGACAAACCCAACAGGAAGGGCCCCGCAGTTCCTCCTCTCACCGCAAAGGGGGCGCTAGTGGGAGGAGCAGAGCCCAGACTCATCCACCGGCTGGCCACTGCCCAGGCACCAGGCTCTGGGCTGGCCCCAGAGGCCCCGGACCTGGTTACCACCCTCAAGGAGCTAACTGGAAGTTGGGGAGAGAATTAAGAATCCAACACGGGGAATTCTCTGGTGGTCCAGTGGTTAGGACTCTGCACTTTCACTGCCGAGGGCCCAGGTTCAGTCCCTGCTCAGGGAAATACATTCTGCAAGCCAAGAGGCCAAAAAGAGAAATAGAAAAAAAAAAAAAAAAACCCAAAACAGTAGAGGATACAAACTCCCCAAGTACAGGAACAGGACTTCTTGAAAACAGCTTTACTGAGATATATTCACAAACCATAAAGTTCACCCGTGTAAGGTGCACGACCACACGCTTCTGGTGCACTTACAGCGTCGTGCAACCATAGCAGAGGTCTAGTCCTCGACCGTTTCATCACCCAAGGGGAAACCCTGTACCCGCTGTCAGTCACCGCTCTCCCTCAGCAACCAAGTCTCCTCTCTAGTCTGTAGATCTGCCCTTGGGAATCAGTTTTCACCTCCACTGCCTGGGGCCCAGCAAGGGAAGGCCCTGAAGAAATGGGTGGGAGGCTGAACCAGAAACAAAAAGCCGCACAGGTGTCTTAGGAACGGAGATCTGTGCGTGTGTGTCTGGGCCGAGGAGGGGGTGGGAGGCAGGGCCAGGGCGGAGGGAAGACACCCCGGGGAGGGCGTCAGCAGAGCCAAGGACCGGGGGCGCCAGGATGCAGGGGGGTTGGCCCGGCCTGGTTACCCAGGGTTGCCGATCCCGAACCTGCATGTCCAGTGAGAGCCCAGAACCTACTGATGCTGTTGGTCTGGACTAGGCTCCAAGACCCCCAGGCAGAGCCAGGAGCTGCCTGGGAGCGGGGGTGAGCCTGGAGAGGACGCTTGGAGGCTAGAAAAGGCTCAGCCTTGGCCCCGAGGCAGCTGGCTGCCATGGCTGGTCCCTGAATATCCAGAAGAATAACTCGATCAAAACAGTCTCCCATGAAGACAGATTTGACCAGAGGGGACCTGGGGGCAGCACTAGGCTGGAAGCAGAGAGGGAAAACCTCATGGGAAGGGCACTGAGGCTGTACTCTCAGCTCTGCAGCAGGGGCGTGCGCAGCAGGCAGGGCAGGGAGGGGTGAGCGGGGGGTGGAGGGAGGAGGGACCACAGGAGGGGCCGGCAATGCGTGACTGGGGCGCGGTGGCCAGAGGACACCCTCGGGGACCTGCTTCTATGAGCAGATAGCAGGGGATGGATGAGGGGACAGCACAGGGCTGGCCAGCACTGGCCAGAAGGCTCCCATCCAGCAAGAGCAACTCGGCCTCAGAGAAGGACACCTGGCTGGGCAGGCCACAAGCAGTGCTGTGAGCAACACACCACATCCACGCCCACGGTGCCTGGCACGGGGGACAGATGCCAAGGGGCGTGCATGGCGCCGCCACCGGGAGACCCGCGCTTCCACGCCCACGACCTCCTGACGCGCCCCGGACTTCGGCACTGGACGCCGCGGATGAGGACTCACCTCTTCTCGGCGGCCTCGGGCAAGCCGTCAGGAGCCGCGCAGGGCTGCGACATCAGCTGGCTGGGGTGACTCAGGCGGGAGGCGTTCATGCTGTCCGGGCTCCCGCTGACGGGACCCCGGACCTTGCTCTAGAGGGCAAAACCGGAACGAGAGTCAGCAGTCTGGAGGCAGAGGGATGACTGAGACTCTGCTTCCACGGCAGGGTGTTTTCTCATGAAGACACCTGGCCACGAGACACATGCTCTTCCTGCAGAAATCAGGCAACATCGCCGTCTGATGCTTTGCGTTTCGGCTTAGAAACTACTTCTTCATCTGCAGGTGTAACTTTCTGATTGAGGGTTCTAAACAGAGAGATCTGAGGGTTCTCTCTCTTTTTTTTTAATCAACCATTGGCCATTTAATTTTAAATTTTGGGGATTCTAAATACAGAGAGATTTGAGGGTTCTATTTCTTTTTTTTTCATCAACCACTGGCCATTAATTTTGTGTTTTTTGGCTCTGCAGGCTCTTGATTGCAGTTACAGGCTTCTCTCGTTGTGGCAGGAGGGCTTAGTTGCCCTGTGGCATGTGGGATCTTAGTTTCCTGACCAGTGAACGAACCCTCGTCCCGTGTTGGAAGGTGGATTCTTTACCACTGGACCACCAGGGAAGACACTGAGGCTTCTATCTCATTAGCTGGATTGCTCAACAAACCCTTACAAGGAAACGAGAAGGAAGGTGCGTTTAATCTTCCCAAGAAGAGAAACACAAGAAGGTCCTAGGTGACTTCCCGTGACTTGCGCCACCTGGGGAGCAGAAGAGGCTGAGGTGTTTTCTGGGCTGCGGCAGCTGGCACACCTGGAGCAGCGGGCCTCCCTAGCCTGTGGCCGAGCAGCTCTGCCATCAGCCTCCTCAGCCTCCCTGCTGCCTGCCAGCTCGACTCCAAGCTTTTCTTGGCTCTTCTCCAGTCTCTTCTGTGCTGCGGTTTCTCTCTGAGCAGCACTCAGTGGGATCACAGCCACATCGGGATGGTGGGCACTCGCAGAGCGGGCTCAGCGCTGCACGGCACAGGCCTGGCTCAGGGCCCAGCAGGCACACCACTCAGGGGCTGCACGCAGGTCTCCAGGAACCTGGGGTGTGACCTCGTTTCAAAAAAGCACCTTTGCAGATGTAGCTAAGGATCCTATGATGAGATCACTCTGGATTATCTGGGTGGGACCTAAACCCAGGGACAAGTGTTTTTACAAGAGACACAGTAGAGGACTTCCCTGGTGGTACAGCAGATGACAGTCCGCCTGCCTGTGCAGGGGACACGGGTTCAGCCCCTGGTCCAGGAGGATTCCACGTGCAGTAGAGCGGCTAAGCCCGCGCACCCTGGAGCCCGTGCTCCGCAACCAGAGAAGCCATCGTGATGGGAAGCCTGCGCGCCGCTGACTCGAGCGCAGCCCCTGCTCACCGCAAACTAGAGAGAGCGCGGCTGCAGCCACAGAGACCCGGTGCCGCCAAAAAGAAACAAACTTTAAAGAGAAGGAGAGACTAGAGAAGAGGGCCACACGGGGTCAGAGGCAGAGACTGAAGTGATGCTGCCGCAAGCCAAGGAGTGCTGGAGCCAGCGGCGTCTGAGAAGTGGCGAGGAGGGATTCTCCCCTTGAGCCTACCAAAGGGGCCCGGCTCAGCTGATGCATGGACACCAACCCTGCCGCCTCCAGGACGGGCCCGCCCGGGCTCACTCACACACGCGATCTTCAGGAGGTTCCAGAGCTCCTTCTGCCGTTTCTCCTGCAGCCGCACCACCGTCTTCTCGTCCTCGCTCATCAGGCTGACCACCTCCTCCACCTTGGGCAGCAGCTCCAGGGCCTTCTGCTTGCAGACCACGGTCTTACTGTGAAGACCAAGTGCGATGAGTTCCAGCGCGCCCGGGTCAGAGGGAGCAGGACGCGGGCCCCAGCGGGGATG
Organism: Budorcas taxicolor; assembly: GCF_023091745.1. Taxonomy (NCBI): domain Eukaryota; kingdom Metazoa; phylum Chordata; class Mammalia; order Artiodactyla; family Bovidae; genus Budorcas; species Budorcas taxicolor. The sequence goes on along the minus strand of NC_068933.1, from coordinate 36,569,620 downwards.
ACTCTGCTCGGCCGCTGCGGCTGGCAGCTCCTCCAGGGCCCAGGGGAGGGGATGGGGCCTCTCCTCATTCCACCCTCCGAGGGGACAGTGGCCTGATACCTGAGCTGCGTGTAAATCACTCGCACTTTCTTCTCAAAGCCTTGGATTGCCTGGAGGAGCAGCCGCACCATTTCCTGACTGTCACCATCAGTCCGCTGGTCTGCAAAGCGGGACGGAGCCGCACGGTCTGTGAGGGGCCGGTCTGGTGCCCGGGCAGTAGGGGACCCGGGAGGCGGCCCACTCACCTCTCGGTTTCTCCCTCAGCCTGCGGTAAAGCTCCCGCGCCTGCTCTTCTCTGAAACACACAAGGCAGCGGCTCCATCAGCGCCGGAGCTACTGCCGGCAGCATCAGCAACTTCTGGAAGCTGGGCGGGCAGCACGTCCCGGCCGGAAGCAAGCACACTCCCTGGGGATGTCACGGGCGAAACCCACGACAGAGGAAGACCTGGCTCACTGTCAAAACGCCAACTCAAAGCTCACGGTCAAGACTTCCTGAGAGTCCTCAGGACAGAAGCCTCCTCTGTCCCTCAGCGTTCCCCACCCGCCTGGCCCCCGCAATTCAGAGGTGTGGGTCCTGAGTTCAGAGAATGTGGCCTCTGAAACTCAAGCCAGGAGCAGACATGCCCTCCCCAGGGCCCAAACACAGTGAGATGGACTGATGTTTCCAGGGGTTGACTTTTGTTTGAAAACCAGAGTAAGATAAAACACTGACTAACTTGACAAAATACAGGCTACAGATAATCAGATTTCAAAGACTGGAGCCTCCGGTCCTAAGAATCCTGACAGAAGCATCAGAGGCCTAGCTGAGCCCCAGGGAGCCTCTCCTGGTGCCCTCGTCTGCTCCCGGAATGCAGGAGGGGCTGCTCTGCCCAGGGAGGGTCCCTGGAGCTGAGGCCAAAGTCCTGATCACAACTCAAATGAAGAGTCAAAGTCCCACCTTCTAAGACTTACCTGGCTCCCTCCCTTCCTACTTCCTGCTTCTCAGGCCACGCCCGGGTTGGGTTATGCTGGGGAGAGGGGCATCTGACCTGATGCTTTGGAGTTCATGAACCATGGCTCAGGGCGTTATCTGAACTGGTCCCCACAACTGTGAGGTCAGACAGCTATTCTGTCTCAGGTGAGGCTCAGAGGGACGGAGGTCTGCCCGGGCCCAGCTTCCAGATGTGCCGAGAGGACCTCCCCAGGACCGGGCTGCACAGGAGGGTGCGCTCCAGAGGAACTGTGCTTGAACAGCCCCCCCCGCGCACAGACACACGCACACACTCACAGGTCGTCCAGCGTCCCGCCCTGCTTCCGGCCCATGGGGCTGCGCTGCAGGTCCACGATGTCCGTCTGCAGAGCCATCATCCGCTCCACCAAGTGCTTTACCTCGTTCTCCTGGAGACAGAGCCACGCTGAGACTGAGCCCCGACAGACTCGGCCAGGGACTCCTGAGCCTCACCACGGACCTTCAACTGCCCGGCTAGAAGGGACACAGCCTTGGGAGTCTGCGGCCAGGATCTGGGCCTGCCACCCGCCAGCTCTGTGGCCCTGGGGCAGGTCACCTGGCCCCAAGCTGCAGTCTCCCCCACCGGAAACTAGGGCAAGATGCGACGGGGCCTGAGGGGACCTGGCCTGGCCCCGGTGTGGAGACGAGCCGGGGCACACTCCCCTCTAACTCGCCCTTGATCTCAGGGGTTACGCCCACGAGGACAGAGATCGTGGGGAGCGGGGGGCAGGGGTGGAGTGGTGGCTCACGTCCCTGTGCCTGAACAAGGGGTCACCCACCTCGAACAAGGGGCATCAGCACCGATTTACAGAAACAGATGCTTCGACACGGAGGGGAGGCTCCCTGCCCGAGTTCACTGAGCAGATGGTGGAAAAGTCCAGGAAAAGGCCTTGGGGCCCAGGCTTCCCCCTGAGCGAGGTCCACAGGGGCACCCCGCCTCCCTGCCTGGCCTCGCGATCAACACTGTTCAGCGGCATCGGATTCACAGCCCTCAGACTTGCCCCTTCGGACCCGTTCCTTCCTATGGGCTCAGTGTCCCGAGGAGGAAGTCAGGGCAACTTCTGACACAACTGAGTGCTGCTCCTTTATCCAAGGGCCCTTCTCGCGGGAAGACATCTGTACTCCCCAGGACGTGTCACGTCGTAAGCCTGACTCAAACCTGTGTGGCTCCTGGAGCGGCCACACTGGGGACCTCTGCCTGGCACCCCCTACCTCCTTCCAGCAAGTGCTAGCTGAGAGCAGAGAGCCTGGCAAAGAAAATGTGATTTTTGACACAGAAGCTGGACCAAGCGCTCAGTGAGAAAGGGGAAGATGGCAGGGAAGAGGGTGCCCTCAGCAGGGCTGGGAACCCAGGGAGCCTCCTACCCGTCCGCAGAGCTCCACGGCCTGCTCCATCTCCCTCCAGGCTAGCAGCAGCTTGTCCGACGCTGGAGGAAAAACACGGAGGGGAAGACAAAAGTTAAAAAAAAAAAATGAAAACACCCCAAAACCAAGAAAGTAAAAAGGCACTCCATTATAAGACAAAAAAAAAAAAAAAAACTTGAGAAAGGATTTTAATGGTTTCTCCAGATTGATTGCAAAGGACACACTCACTGATCCCAAACTCTGTCTGCTCCCTGTACTTCTCCAGGTCAATCTGGATGCTGGTTTTAAAGAAGTCCAGCTTGGCCTTGAGCTGCTGAGACATGGAGGCCATGGAGTTCTTCATCTTGGACAGACAGCTATTGTTCCGCAGAAGATTCATCCTGCAGGGGCCCCCAAGAGACACACCACGGGCGTGTTTGGGATCCAGGTACCACTTTCTGGACCATAATAAAAGTGGCCTCCAACACCTTGGCAGGCCCCTGCTATAATTAGTATAATCACAACAAGTGCAGCCACTTATAACCATCACGACAATTTCCTGGCCCGTAACGCTGGGTGAGGCTCTGCTCCGAAACTAGAATTAGGTGAAGTGCCACGCAAAGGAACCCAGACCAGCCACAACCTGGGGAAAGAGTCAGGCTGGCCCAGCAGGGTGGCCGACTCACAGTGGAGCTGGGCCAGCCCTCCGGCCGGCTGCCCCCCACCCCATCCACAAGCCTGGTCCGCGGGCTGACCACATGTGCCTGTTGGGTCTAACAGGCCCTCCCTCCATCCTGCCCACCGATGGCTTCCCGCCCTTCCAGAGCAGCATCTTCCCTCCTGCCCCTCCCGATAGCGGCTGACCCTGGGGCCCCGCCTCAGCCCCCACCCCGCGGCCAAGCCACAGGGCACCCTGGGCACGTGGTGCCCTGCAGCTGGGCACCTACATGGCCGCACGCTGGCCCTGCTGCAGGCGGCTGCAGTCTTCCTTCAGGGCCTGGATGCTGTGCCAGACTTGGCCCCACACCTTCCGCAGCTGGAAGAACGGGAGGTTCCTCTTGGGCTCTTGCACTGAATGGAAACACAGGCGACGGTCAGGGCGCAGTGGCTGCGGTGGACGACAGCATCCCACCCCTGGAGCCCGCTGGCTCAGCCACACTGCTCGGTTATGTAACAGCTCGGCTATTATACAACCGCCTTGGGTGTTGAGCCTGCTTCCTGTTGCTCACTTTTGCGCCCCGGGGTACACACATGTCCAAATTTACAGATGCACAGAACACCTTGGAAGGAAGACTCAGGAGTCTGGTGGCAGTTTTCCCTGGGAAACTGGGGACATGGAGGAGCTTACTCTTCACTGCACTGTTCCATTGCACCTTTTGGTATCTTGTGCATATATCAATTACTAACGTACAAAGACAATTTCACAAATAAAATGGTTTTGCGATTCAAGGTCAGCAGCCTGTGGGCCATCTTCTCTGTCCCGTTTAGATGAGGCTGAAATTAACTGAAGATGCCCTGTCCTGCCTCCAGTGGGGCTGCTTCTCACATGTACGACTGAAGACGGCTCTCTGAGGACCGGGTGGACTCGCCTGCTTGGGGGGACCCCTCTCTTGGGCCAGGGCTCCCCCCCTAGCTTTATCCCAAGAGCTATAAGGGATCATTTTTTAAAAAGAATAGGCCGTGCTTACAGATGCAGCTGACGCTTTCAGGCTGGGGCTGTGGGGAGACCTGGCTTTCATAGGTGACCCTGCTGTTGTCAAAGAGGAAAACGAGGTCCATGTCCAGCGTGCGGCCCTCATTCAGCTGCAAAGGGACCAGAGGCAAAATGAGGTCTCGTGGCCCCCACCCCACCGTCCCCCAAGAAACGGGAGACTACAGAGCATGCTCGGCCAGGACGCGCCAGGCGCCCACCAGGCCTCTCCCAGCGCCTCTGGCCTCTACCGCCCTTGGCTGTTGCCTTTACACTTATTACCTGACGCACACCTCGTCTACAGCGCAGTGCGTTCTGCTCTATCCTGTCTTTACCGTGTCACTCAGATGCCTGCCATCTCCTTTACTGTCCAGTGCCTCTTCCCCTGTTAAATTTGCAGCTAATTTTGTGCAGTGGTCAGCACGGTACCGCACATGACGGGGTCAAAAATAGTTTCGGTTGACGTGGAAGAATGAAGCATCGCTTTGGCAGCAAGAGCAAAAGGCACTCCCAGTGGTCTGGAAGGTACAGTGCGGGGCGATCCGTGTCCCCTACCAAGTCCGCGGGATCCTGCGTTCCCACCTTGGAATAGGCGGCCGCCTGGCGCCCGCAGGAGGCCAGGCTCACCTTGCCATCTGAGAGGCACTGGGCCGCGGGCTTGTCGGGGATCAGGGCCAGCCCCGCCTCCTGCAGCAGCTCCTGGTCCTCCTCGAGGATGCCTGTGTCCTGGCGGATGCGGGTCTTCAGGCTCTGCAGGCTCTCGTCCTCGGTCACGGGGTAGGTGTGCAGGGTGCCCGTGACCATGTTCAGGACATGAAGCAGCTGCCAAAACCCGGGGGGTCACGGGAGGCACGGCTCGACGGGACGCCTACCTGCTGGCCCGGCTTCTCGGAGGCCCCGCCCGGGGTCCGCCCCCCGGAGTCTTTCCCCTCCTGTGCGTCCCTGGAGACAGCCTCACAACCCATCAGTTAGCAAGGGTCCCATCACACCCTCACAGGGGTCAGGGGGGCCCACAGCCTGGGGCGGACTGGGTGCAGGCTCACCTTCAAGTTCAAGATGTCGTCCAGGGCCTTGAAGCAGCCGTTGGGCCCGTAGACGGGGTCGGTGCCCCTCTGGCGCGGGTGCCACATCAGCATTAGCTGCAGCCACTTCTCCAGCCGCTGGGCCAGGACGCTGAGGGGGCGGGGGAGAGTATGTGCATGTGTGCGCGCATGTGCGCGAGGCCCAGCGCCAACTTCCGATTCCACGTGTGTGCGTGCGCGAGGCCCAGCGCCAGCTTCCCATCCCACGTGTGTGCGTGCGCGAGGCCCAGCACCAGCTTCCGATTCCACGTGTGTGCGTGCGCGAGGCCCAGCGCCAGCTTCCCGCCCAACATGTGTGCATGCACTCACGCACGTGCCCGAGGCTCAGCACCAGCTTCTTGTCCCACGTGTATACGTGCACGTGCGTGTGCGAGGCCCAGCGCCAGCTTCCCATCCCACGTGTGTGCGCACCCACGCACGTGCACGAGGCCCAGCACCAGATTCCCGCCAGACGTGTGTGTGTACGTGTGTACGTGCAAGGCCCAGCACCAGCTTCCCATCCCACGTGTGTGCGTGCATTTGCGTGAGGCCCAGCACCAGCTTCCCGGTGCACGTGGGTACTGAAAAACACACATGCTTCTCCCGCCCCACGTGACCATCGTGGTTTGGGGCCAAAGTGATCCCTGAGGCTTAACCACCCTGAGGAAGGGTGAGCCTTCCCTTAAGATGAATTGCTCTGGGGCTCGACCCCTGCCCCCGCCAGATCTGCACAAACACCCTCCCGGCGGGGGCCTCTGGGCAGAGGGCCATGAGAGACCCTCCAGGCAGCTTTCCAGGCACTGAGCAGCCCCCTCCCCCAGCAGGAGCACTGCCTGACGATCTGGCCCCACACCACCGGTTCGATCCACGTTGTCAGTCGCTTCCTGGAAAGCGTCTGAGGGGTCCACACCGCGCTGCCGGGCGCCCCCAGCACCCATCCCTGCCCCCCAACAGAAGCCCTCCAGAGGCCAACATCGCTACCCGCTGCCTCTCCCTGGCCGCCCCCAAGTCTTTTCCCCTTAAAGAGCCTTCCTCTTCATCAACCTGCCCTGCCTATCGGTCCAGATCCTTCCAGGAAGTTCCAGCTCAGCTCCTCCACAGGGGACCCCCTCCCCGTCCTCCAAAGACTCATGGAAACTGAGCCGTGCGCCTTGGCGTTGGGCTGCAGGCTGCTGTCTCCTGAACCATCTCCCAGTTCTGTTAAGATGACCTGATGGCTCATATTCTGGCTCTGAGACCAGACTGCTATGCTGTTCAAAATGCAAAGGTTTATATGTTGGCAAAAACACAGTGCCAGGCTGAAGAAGGACAGGCAAAGAGCATAAGGGGCAATTCCCTACCCTTCAGAGGTTTACGGCTGACCAGGAGCTAAGCTCTCTGTCGGATCAAACGCCTGCAAGGCAGAGCCACCACGGGTGAGGAGGGCGACAAGTGTGCTGGGAACCGAGGAGGTGACTCCAGACGGGTGGGGTGGGGACGGTGTGCTAAGACCGAGATGGACGATGGCAGGACCGGGGGTCAGAGCTGCCGGGGACGTCAGCCCCGACCCCCATCTTTAGAAATGAAGGACAGGCCGCAGAGGTGGAGGAGGAGAGGCCGGGGACATACCTGTTGAGGTTGTTGGGGTGCGGCAGCGAGCTGGAGAACTTCACGGCCCCGTTCAGGTCCTCGCTCACCACGATGTCCATCTCGCTCTTCTGCCGGACTTTGGAGTGCCTGTGGACGTGGGGGGACCGTCGCACTGCGTGTAGTGACCCTGATGTCAGTGGGCGCCCAACAGCCCCTTACACGGGTGACCTTCCACTTGACAACCAGACAGGATCCCCCAGGGGTCTACTGAACCACTTGTGAGGCCCAGCAACCCGCTGGGACGCTTCTCTGGGAGGTTAAGGGCGTCGGTACTGCCCGGTGAGAGTCAGGAACCCGTGGGCTTGTACCGCTGTCTCCTGACCTCACCCCGGCCCATCCGGCTTGTTCTTTCACTTTCCATCTAACACAGAGAATGAAGACAGGACGTCTGCACCACGGTCCCTTCAAGTGCCACCTGCACACACCACGCACTTCCCTCTAAATGCAACGGCTATGCCTGACTTCTGAAGGCAAGTGAAGCGCTAACGTTTTCCAACTAGGAGACCCTTTAGACGTATCTGAAATAGTGTTTAAGGAAAAAAGATTTTAAACTGGCCTCACATATTCCCAGCGACAAGGGTGATGACGGGAGTCTGAACAACGCGTCGCAGAGAATCAAGCGCTGACAGTGAAGGCACCCTTCTCCACCCGACACCTCTGTGGGGTAGGCAGTCTTCAGCCCCCCATCCCCCACCCTCACCAGGTGAGGAAATGGCCTGCCCGAAGTCGCACCACTAGAGAAAGACGGAGCCAGGGGCTCGGAGCCAGGCCCAGCTGCTCCCGCTACTCTGTCTGAATGTCCGCGTCCTTCCTTCCCAGAAAGACGTTAGAGATTCAGATGGAAGATGCTTTAGCCTGAAGCCTCACTGGCAGGGGGGGTAAACTGACCCATGTGGAGCACACAGAGCCTGGAAGAGCCAGGGTGTGGCTCGAACCTGCCCGCCGGAAGCCAGACTGTCATCACACACGGTGGGACGGTGCTCTACAGAAACTCAAGTCTGTCCACGGGAAATTACACAGATAAATGAAAGGACACAGTGAGTGAAACGCTTACTGCTTAGGCTGGTCCTAAAATGTATTTTCAAGACTGGTCCTTCAAAGCAGCTTTATGATAGGATAATAAAGCTCAAATTGCATTTGTTCTGAAATTACTATCTATCTGCCGTTTGAGACGAGAGTTAAAGTTGCCTAAGGCATTACAGGCAGACCAGACAGGCACGTCTCACAGACTCTCGGGTTTCAGAGATGCGTGCTTGGAAGTGGTCACCTGGCCTCCCAGCAACGTGAGGGAGGCTGGCTCTGCAGACAGCAGGGCCATCAGGGATGGTTTCAAATGGCATTGCCTCTAGTTCTGATGGATTCTGATTCACCTTGCTATAAATAATGGAAACGCTCAACATCTGAACAGAACTGCAGTCATCCCTCGGTGAGTTAAAAACACGACGCGTGTACAGTTTGATGGTCGCATGATGCGGTGTGACTGTTAACGCAAGGAGCTAAGTCAGTGAGGCGGAGCCCAGCTCAGGGCGCTGCTTGTGCTACCGTCAGTCTCCACGGGAGGGCGCCCTCCGCCACGTCACCAGGCCCCTCGGGCACGGAGACCGAGCCTGGTTCATCCTTTCCTGTGTCTGGTGTGTAAACAGTGACCGAACTGGACTGCGTCACAGAAAGCTACTCTTCTTGAACGGATTTCAAAGGCTACGTCTTGGTCTCACAAATAAACATTCTCATGATGTGAGTACCTGTGTCCTTTGAGAGAGCCTGTGTTTTTGGTACTTTCAGGAAGATACTGAGAAACATGACATCAGCCAGAGCTGCCCCACAAAGGGGGCAGGGGGAGAGGACCTTTGCATGTTCCTGCTGGAGATGCTATTTATACAACCTTTCTGTGGAGCACGTTGTTAGTACAAACCAAAAACCTTGAACATGTGCATGATCTGGTATGTTGATCCCATTTCTAGGAACTTATCCCAGGGAAATAACTGTGGATGGACCGGGATTTCCCGGAGCTGTTTTAGTTAAGTGTGAAAGGCAGATTCTGTGAGAGTACATATGGTAACCTACTTTGTTTTTTGAACAAACAGGCACACAGAAGAAGAGTCTGGAGACGGAGGAATGTTAGTGGCAGCGGGAGGAGATTCTCAGTGTAAAAACCCTGGAAGAGCACTCACAGGGCGGCGTGCCTGCAACGTCATCACCGAGGTGAGAAGGGGTGAAATCCACCAACGAGCCAGCGGGCAGATACATGCCCGCTCACTTGTGGGTGTACAAAACATCCCTGAGGTGGACCCAAAGCCAACAGTGCCAGGCGTCTGTGCGTCGGGGGGAACCAAGCAGGTGGCGAGGGATGACCTTTCCCTCTTCTGCTTTCTGAAGGATGAACCCCGTGAACTTAGAGCTGCTCCAAACACTAAGACTGGAGGTAAAGAATTCTGGACAATGGCACTATCGCTTCAGTTAGCGTGTGGCCCCTCAAGGAATCACTGTGAATGAACCCTAATTGGTTCAAGGGAACATTAACTTTTAAATGATGCATTTCAGTAATGATTAACTTTTATGTATATAATGAACCACATATTAGTATTACAATTAGAAGAAAAGTTTAAAAATACAGAGTAGTTTTTAAAACCTTGATCATATTCCTTATTAGAAAGTATCTTTTCGGCAGTGTACTCGGTTCACTGTCTGATGCTTTTAAAACCAAATTTCATAGTTTCTGGTCTTATGTTTAGATCTTTAATCCACTTTGAGTTTATTTTTGTGTATGGTATTGGAAAGTGTTCTAGTTTCATTCTTTTATCAATACAGTATATTAACACATATATATGGAATTTACGACTACGGTAACAATGATTCTATATGCAAAGCAGTGAAAGAAACACAGATATCAAGAACAGACCATCGGACTACGTGGGAGAAGGCGAGGGTGGGATGATATGAGAGAGCAGCCCTGAAACATGTATACTGCCATATGTAAAAAAAAAAAGAAAATTGCCATATGTTAAAAAAAAAAAAATTGTACTGAGGTGCAGTAAAATTTGTCAACAATAAACTTTCACATACATACGTCTCATTATTTGTCATGTGAACATACCTTTTGCTTGTTTACCACCACACACACACACACACACTGTAAACACACTGGCTTCCTGCCCTGCGCAGAGCAGTCATTTACACGGACTGGATTTAAGGCTGTTAAGGTTCAGAATCCAGGGCTCTTGGAGCTCAGGCTGTGCTCACGCCGGGTCCCCACAGGACTTCCTCGGGGTGACAGGTCACAGGGGTCTCAGGCCCGGCCTGGGGTGCCCCACGAGACCGGGAAGGTGAGGCGGTGTCTGGCAAAGGCGGGGGACACCCTCCCGGGGGGCGGGCCCACGGCTCACTCACCACTGCACCGGCTGCCAGTTGGGCAGGAACGGCCGGAAGCCAGTGATGCACTCGAAGGCCAAGGTGCCGAAGCTCCAGTAGTCCACCGTCACCGTGTACTTCTGCTGCTCCAGCAGCTCGGGGGCCTGCGGGGCGGGGGGCACGCTCAAACTGAGCCGTGGAAGGGCTGTCACGGCGGGGGCGCCCGGGCCTGCCCCATGCTCCCCGGACGCCGTGCTGAGAGGCCACCATGGTGGGGGCGCCTGGTGCCCCGGCCTGCCCCACGCTCCCCGGACCCCACGCTGAGAGGCCACCATGGTGGGGGCGCCCAGGCCTGCCCCACGCTCCCCGGATCCCGTGCTGAGGGGCCACCACGGCAGGGGCGCCCAGGCCTGCCCCACACTCCCCGGACCCCATGCTGAGAGGCCACCACGGTGGGGGTGCCCGGGCCTGCCCCACGCTCCCCAGATCCCGCGCTGAGGGGCCACCACGGCGGGGGCGCCCAGGCCTGCCCCACGCTCCCCGAACCCTGCGCTGAGGGCCACCACGTTGAGGGCGCCCAGCATCCGGGCCTGCACACGCTCCCCGGACCCCACGCTGAGGGAGAAGGTGGCCACGAATCGGGCAGTGGAACCTAGACTCTCTGATCTCATCCCATCCCGGGGCTGAAACAAGGGCCTGCGGCGAGGGGGTGTTGAGGTGTGCTGTGCACCCTTCTCCCGGGCACCGTGCAGGGCCACAGGGGAAGTGATCCAGGCCACACACACCCGGGCACAGTGTATGCAACGAATGCCGGCCAGCCCCCTAACGTGGTCCACAGTCCCCGATGGGACAGAATGTCACAGTTGAGCAGGAAAGGCCAGCTCCCCAAGCAGTCAGCCTGGGGTGACAGGAAGCTTCCCAGCACAGGCAGGGTGTGGCCGGCTCGGGATGCCCGAGAGCAGACGTGCCAGAAAGGACCCTGAGGAGCGGAGGCGTGCAGGCAGGACATGAAGGACCACAAGCCAAGACGAAATGTGTGGGATGATCAGGTCGGCCTCTGTGTCTGGTGCTGGATAGAAGTTCTGGCCCCGCGAAATCGTCAGAGCTCGGGCCCTGCATTCATTGCCACTGAGCCAACAAGGGGTCCAGAGGACACAGGGCAGGACCCCCAGGACCCTACTCCGTGGGCACAGGTGCTGAGTCACAGCCCCAGGTCCTCACCCTGAAACCTCTACCCCCCCAGAGCAGGGGATAAAAGGACAGCGTCCACTGCCCAGCGGGGGTTAATGGGAAGTACAGACGCACTCACAAGGACCTCAGTGACTGTTTTTTCTCTTTTTTATGTAAGACCCAGGTAGGCTGTTTAAGCCCATGGAGCCCAGTGGCTTTCAACTTTCTTTTTCTTTTATGAACTGCAGACTCCGTTATTCAGCCCACATTTCCTGGTCGTCATTTGCATGCAATCTATCACTAAGTCCTGCTGAGCCTGTTCCAGGCCTTGTGTTTTTTGTTGTTGTTATTTGTTTGCTTGTGTTTTTTTTGCCACACTGCGTGGCTTGTGGGATCTTAGTTCCCTGACCAGGGATCAAACTCTGGCCCTTGGTGGTGAAAGTGTGGAGTCCTAAGCTCCCTGCAGAGGCCCCTCTCTCAGGCACTTCTTGAGCTGTCCTCCACATCCTGATGGCTGCCCACCAGCTCAGACTAGCCCACCCCAACGGCCGCTATACCACTCGCCCACTGCCTGCAACTCACCCTCCACATTGTGCCAAGTGTGGTCTCTTCCGAAGGTAAACCTGATTCCTCTCACGCCTAAGACCCTTCACCGTCCCTCCAGAGGTTTCAGGATCAAGTCTGGAGTCTCTAACACAGCCAGCGAGGCTCTGAATGACCTGTCCCCCACCTTCCTCTCCAGCCTCAACCCGAGATGGCCTCCTCCTTCTCTGGTTCCGGCCATGCCTCCCGGGTGCCTCCTGCTGCCCCACCGCCTGGAACTCCCTCTTCGCCCCCAAGTCCCTGGACGTGCAGGCAGCACCAGGCCCTCCTAGCATGTCACAACGCCCCACGCTCTCTCTCTCTTAGCAGTCCTTATCATCCCTCCAATCGCTTCACTATCTGTGTATCAGGGGCATGTCCGCCTTCCTCCTAAACTCTAAAACAACACTTGCAGCATGTCTGCAGGAAGTGAGGAAGAGCTTCCAGGAAAGATAGGTTTGGGAAGCACTGGGTTCCAAGCGAAGTGGCTTTCTTAGAATAAGAAAGAAATATATTTAAGTGCGAGTTTGATGTATGAAGCAGGGCACCCAGAGCCGGCGCCCTGGGACAACCTGAAAGGATGGGGTGGGGAGGCAGGCAGGTGGGCGGGGGACTCAGGATGCGGGGGACACGTCTATGCCTGTGGCTGATTCATACTGATGTGCGGCAAAAACCATCACTACTGTACAGCAATTATCCTCCAATTTAAATAATTTTTAAAAAACCCTTAAATATATGCATGTGCAATGTGGCACCCCCGCCCCTCAAAAAAAATAAAACATAAAAAGGAAAAACTACAGGTGATCAGTATTTCTTGGATGAATGGGGGACTCAAATAGAGCCACAATATTTAGATCAAATAAGAAGAAGAAAGGGTGGGAGCTGGAAGCCAGCCCTCTCCTCGTGGCCCCTGAGATGCAGTGTGGGAACGGAGGCCCCTTTGGAGCAGCAGCAACCTGGTTTACACTCTCTGGGCTGAAACACAGCAGCACAGGGGGCCACGGGACATGCGCGGGCCCAGGAGCAGAGCCCTTTAGACACGAGAGGATGACCGCGCCCCTCCACAGGGCCTCTGGGAGGATGAGGAGTCTGACCTCACACACCAGTGTGTTTCCTGTGCATCCAGGAATCATCCAGAGAGCCGGCAAGCTCAGCCAGCAGAAGGCGAGGAAAGAAGCAGAGCCCTGCGGCCATGGCCTCCCAAGAGAGGCTGACGCGCAGACCCGGGAACCCCGCCTCTTACCAGGTACTGCAGGGTCCCCACGAAGGACGTGCAGAGGCTGCCCTGGTCCAGCTCCTTGGCATATCCCAGGTCAATAATTTTGTGTATTAACTGGAAGAAAAAGCAGGGAGGGAGAGACATCTGAGGGCTATGCGAGTCCGCTGCCCTTCAAGAGTCCTGAGCACCTCTGCTAGCGCAGAGGGTGTATTTCTGAATTCCCAGTGCTAAGACCCTAAGCTCCTAAGGACTGCCGAATAGGCAGGAGAACGCCTTAGATGCAGTAGGTTCAGGCAAAAGAAACAACGTAAAAACGCCAGGCGCGTGTCCTCCCTTGCCTGGCAAGCACCTGCTGGAGGAAGGTCAGAATTGGGAGACCACGCACCGGCCATTGGGACTGCGAACCCTGGACTTGCCGTGACGTGGAGGACCAGGCACGGTTCCTTCTCAGTAAACACTTTAAATTCTCCAACCTCCAATGGACTGCCGGGAATGAGTGTGAACAGGGACAGAGGTGAGGGCCAGGACGGGCGTGGGTTACGCTGACGGAAGGCACGGGGGAGAGATCAGACAGCCCACGGCTGAGCGACTGCATTCCACTTGTCTGAGCCCTGCTCACCACCCAGCTGAACAAACACGGCCCAGTCCTGCGGGGTGGTGACCCCACACCTGAGCGGCGGGGGCCCCTCGAGAGCTCTGGGCAAACTGCAGGATGGACCGGGCCAGCTCCAAATACATCCTTTCGGCCATATCCAGAACCCACCTACAGCTGGATTCCCTGTGAGCTTCAAAAGCTGAGGCTCCCAAACAAATGGAAAACAAAAAAACATCCGTTTCCAAGAAGTACGAGGCCCCAAGGCCAGAGGGGGTGGCAGTTGGAAGACAAACACTATTTTTCTTATCAGATTCCTGCAACTTGGGACAGTTAACAGCGTGGTCCGTTCAAACTGGCTTCAACCTGCAAGCCAGAACTTGGTGCTGGATTTTGTTTCGATTGAAAGAGCGCTCCCAGAGAATCAAAAGCAAATGCGTGAGCAAGGAAACCCAAACACAAGCAGGCACGCAAAGCACATTCCTCGCCCTACTGCCTGCCCCCAGCTGCTCAGCCCAAGCTCTCCCCCCCCCCGCCCCCGCCGCCCCTCCCCGAGGCTGGCCCGCGGGGTCACTCACTCTCTGCTCCTGGCCCACCCCCCCGCCCCTCCCCAAGGCTGGCCCGCGGGGTCACTCACTCTCTGCTCCTGGCCCACCCCCCCGCCCCTCCCCAAGGCTGGCCCACGGGGTCACTCACTCTCTGCTCCCCTTGCTGCAGGACAATGTTTTCTGGCTTCAGATCCCGATGGATGATTCTGTTCTCATGAAGGTACCGAAGTGCAGAGGCTGAGAGGGCGGAAAGGGGAGTGAGTTCCCCTTAAGCCTGGACAATGCCTCTCACTCGGCATTGCCTCCCCAGTGAAAAATGGTTATCTCGTGTCCTGGATACACACCCCGACTCCGTGCAGGGGCTCGCAGTGGGGGGCGGTGGGGGACAGGCCCACAGATGCCCCGTTGGTGAAGGTAGGGGGACCTGGCTATGTGAGCAGAACTTGGGCCTGCACCAGAATCTGCCTGGTTCACGCAAAGGACTCTAAGCCTTCCATTCATGAGTTCACCACCTCCCCTCTCGAGCAGCGGTTCTCAAACGGCACTGCCCGGTCCAGCAGCATCAGACTTGGTACACAGAAACGCCAAATCTTCAGGTCCCGCCCCAGGTGGAGTGAATCAGAAACCTGGGGGTGACCCTGCGGTCTGCTCTCTACCAAGCCCTCCAGGAGGTGCTGATTAACTTTGAGACGGGGACCTTCTCTGGTCTAGAGGCTCAAAAAGTAAATTCTGCAGGGTGGTAAGGGAGACGGGCCCTCTGGGCAGACAGCACTTGGCCCTCGGATGCACAGAACGCAGGGCAGAGCTCCCTCGAGGGAGGAAGCGGGCTGGGGGCCTAGAAGGGGAGAGTTGGGGGGCGCCTTCAATACATCTGCTGGTCCAGCGTGCGTCTGCTGTGTGCCCCGTCCTCTGCTGGGCTCTGAGGGCCGTGAAATACGGGAGGACATGGTTCCCAACTTTAAAGCGCTCAGACTCTAGCTGACAAGGAAGCAGCCCGCACCACCCGGCTCACTCGCTACCGAAGCCTCTGCTATGAAGAGCAAACGTGACCACGTGACCCAGGACAGCCAAGGCTCAGACGCCCATCAGGATGTGGTTTTTACCCCTAAGAGAGGTTTTAACAGAAGTCCCAACAACCTGTATGTACCACAGATGAAAGAAACAAGGAAGTATTGGAAAGAGATAAAATGATCTTTATCTGGAAATGATCTGACTCTAAGCCTAGAAGACTCAACAGATGAAAAACTGGGGAAAATGTAGTAAGTCGTCTGGAAGCAAAACAAGCAGATACAAATCAGCAGTTTTCTCCCTGTCATAGATCCAGTTGAAAGGAAAAAAAAAAAAAAATCCCATTCACACTAACAGCAAAAATTCTAAAATACCACAGGATAAATTTAGCTGAAAAAAAAAAAAGCATCATGAGAGAAAAACTATATGGCATTTTAAAAAAAAGCAAAACAAATAACACAAAGAGGCTTTAAAAGTTGATGGCAACTAGAGAAAAGAGTACTGAGGGTCTTTAAACAGCTAAAAATAAGGTTACCAGATGAATCGTATATTACTATCTCTAATAAAACTCTAATTCAAAAAGATACATGCACCACTGCGATCACTGAAGTGCTATTTACAACAGCCAAACACGGAAGCGACCTAAGCGTCCATCAACAGATGAACAATGAGGATGTGGTACACGAACGAACGATGGAATACCACTCAGCCGTGAAAAAAAGGGGATAATGCCTCGCAGCCACACATGGACCCTGAGATTATCACAGCAAGTGAAACCAGACAGACAAAGGTAAACATCACATGGTATCACTTACTGGTGGAGTATAAAAGAAAATGATACAAATGAACTTACAAACAGAAACAGACTCACAGAGGCGGAAAACAAACTTACCAAAGGGGAAGAAGGGGGAGGGATAAATTAGGAGTCTGAGATTAATGGACACACACTACAGTATAGAAAATAATCAACAAGGACCTATTGTACAGCACACAGAACAATATTCAGTATCTTATAATAAACTACAACAGAAGAGAATGAAAAATATATATACATACACGTATCTATAACCGAATCACTTTGCTGTACACTTCAAATATCGTAAATCCACTATACTTCAATTAAAAAGAAAGAAAGAAAAATTTATGGCAAAAGATAGTATACAAAGAACCAAAGACCAAAAAAAGGGGGAAAAAAAAAATCTGTAATACATATGCCAAAAAGCATGTATCAATAGACAAAAACTCCTACGAACCAATAAGAAAGCAACCCAGGTATTAGGGAAGCAACACTACTATTTTTTGAAATCATAATGCTATGTTACTTTTCTAAAGAAAAAAAAATGCATTTTTTTTACTTTAAGGGAACATAAAAGAAAACAAAGAAGTGGGTTAGATAGGCGCTTCCCAGGGTTTTAGATTCAGGACAGTAGGATTAAGGATAAAGACTGAGGATGGCATTCAAGACAAGATGACCATGTTTTTATTTTCCGAGGTTAGATTCCAGTTGAGCTATCTCAAATCCTGAAAGATGATGCTGTGAAAGTGCTGCACTCAATATGCCAGCAAATTTGGAAAACTCAGCAGTGGCCATAAGACTGGAAAAGGTCCACTTTCATTCCAATCCCAAAGAAAGGCAATGCCAAAGAATGCTCAAACTACCACACAATTGCACTCATCTCACACGCTAGTAAAGTAACGCTCAAAATTCTCCAAGCCAGGCTTCAGCAATACGTGAACCATAAACTTCCAGATGTTCAAGCTGGATTTTAGAAAAGGCAGAGGAACCTGAGATCAAATTGCCAACATCCGCTGGATCATGGAAAAAGCAAGAGAGTTCCAGAAAAACATCTATTTCTGCTTTATTGACTATGCCAAAGCCTTTGACTGTGTGGATCACAATAAACTGTGGAAAATTCTGAAAGAGAGGGGAATACGAGACCACCTGATGTGCCTCTTGAGAAACCTGTATTCAGGTCAGGAAGCAACAGTTAGAACTGGACATGGAACAACAGACTGGTTCCAAATAGGAAAGGGAGTATGTCAAGGCTGTATATTGTCACCCTGTTTATTTAACTTCTATGCACAATAAATACATCATGAGAAACGCTGGCCTGGAAGAAGCACAAGCTGGAATCAAGATTGTCGGGAGAAACATCAATAACCTCAGATATGCAAATGACACCACCCTTAGGGCAGAAAGTGAAGAGGAGCTAAAAAGCCTCGTGATGAAAGTGAAAGTGGAGAGTGAAAAAGTTGGCTTAAAGCTCAACATTCAGAAAACGAAGATCATGGCATCTGGTCCCATCACGTCATGGCAAATAGATGGGGAAACACTGGAAACAGTGTCAGACTTTATTTTGGGGGGCTCCAAAATCACTGCAGATGGTGACTGCAGCCATGAAATTAAAAGACGCTTACTCCTTGGAAGAAAAGTTATGATCAACCTAGACAGCATATTCAAAAGCAGAGACATTACTTTGCCAACAAAGGTCTGCCTAGTCAAGGCTATGGTTTTTCCTGTGGTCATGTGTGGATGTGAGAGTTAGACTGTGAAGAAGGCTGAGCGCCGAAGAATTGATGCTTTTGAACTGTGGTGTTGGAGAAGACTCTTGAGAGTCCCCTGGACTGCAAGGAGATCCAATCAGTCCATTCTGAAGGAGATCAGCCCTGGGATTTCTTTGGAAGAAATGATGCTAAAGCTGAAACTCCAATACTTTGGCCATCTCATGCGAAGAGCTGACTCATTGGAAAAGACTCTGATGCTGGGAGGGACTGGGGGCAGGAGGGGAAGGGGACGACAGAGGATGAGATGGCTGGATGACATCACAGACTCGATGGATGTGAGTCTGAGTGAACTCCAGGAGTTGGTGATGGACAGGGAGGCCTGGCGTGCCGCGATTCATGGGGTCGCAAAGAGTCGGACGCGACTGAACTGAACTGAAGCAACTAAACTGAACTGAGGTACATTTAAAAATACTATCTAGTATCAACAGAACTGAGTAATTACTGATTTAATAAAGAAGAGACCATTCTAATACACAAGCAAAGAAAGCAAACCAGCAGAACACTGGCAGAGAACGCATGAAGAGGTAACTTACAGGAGTAGAAATGAAACACAGACCGCAAACAGTTATGCAATCACGTAAGACGCCGCTCCAGCTCACTGGCCGTCCACAAAGTACACATGAAAGGAACAACAGCATGCCTTTTCACTTCTTCAACCAGAAGGAATTTCAGATGAGATGGAAAAGGCACTCCCTATATCGCTGGAAGGAGTAATAACTGCTGTGCAATTGGGGGAAAGAAACACGGCAAAAGCTATTCCATTTTAAGACGTACATATCGTTTGACCTTTCGTTTCTGCCTCTGGCAATCCAGCGTACAAAGCCAACAGCACCATCACGTACAAATATGGGTGCGGACTGCACAGTGTCAAGTGAGATCATCAGAGACTAGTGAAAAGTCACCCATCAGGGGAGGGCTGACGGAATCACGGGAAATCCACAGTATAACTGCCAATTGTTAAAAATCATTTACGCTTATATTACCTGACTCAGAGGGATGTCAATGTTGTAATGGCATGAACCTCTTTTTTTTTTAATTAGAGGCAAAAGAAGGTCAAAAGCAAAAGTGATAACCACACTAAGAAAAAGGGTGCTGGGCCAGGGCATAGCAGAGAAGGGATGCACCCTCAGGGGGAGAAGACACCCTTCACAGAGCCCAAGGGGCCAGATATGCTGTGTGAAGACTTCGTGCTGAGTGTTTTCTGAAAACACAGGGAAACCCCTGAGAGTTGAACACCCAACTTCCACCTTCTCAGGGGCGTTCCAGCCGCACATTAAGTGAAATGGCAAAACCTCTCACTGCATCTGCCCTTAAATCCAGCCTTTGACCGTAGAGTTTCAACATCTCACACTTGTTCCCTCTTCTTCTTCTTCGCTTTCACAACTGGGCACAGCAGGTTGGCTTAGGCCCAGCGAGCATCCAGATGGAGCAACAGGCCCACTGCTCTCAGAGGGTACAGCCCATATGCCACCCACCTTGTTCTGCTGGGGGACCTCCCTGGCCATCATGGCCATGGTTCAGATGCCCGTCCACTGCAGGGGGCATGGGTTCCGTCCCTGGTTGGGAAACTGAGATCGCACATACCATGGGGTGTGGCAAAAAAAAAAAAAGACTGGTGCTTCTCACCAGCACTTTCATTTTTGTTTTACTGACTTTTACTAGGGTAAAAGCGCAGTGTGATAGCCGCCTGGGCACGACCCTGCACATGGGGACCCCGCCTCCCCTCACGGGAACTCATGGCTGGCGGGGAGCGCCCATAGGGGAAGACGGGGTGTGTCTACTCAGCCACCGAGTCCCCAAGGCCCGTGCAGCTGTGTGACATGAGCATCAGGGGTTCTAACAGAAAGGCGGGGGTCCGTTTGTCCAAGGCCAGGATATGTGAACGTTGGGACTCACTGTAGTTTGAACAAGTGGGAATACCCGGACTAAGGCAAGGCCTGTGACACTAGACGTGAACGTCCCACTGAGTGACGCGGGGAAGGACGAGCGGGGAGGTGCCCTGAGAAGCCCCTGGGAAGGCAGAGCACTCACATCAGACGGCGGGTACAGCTTGGTGCCACGATGCTCAAGAGCCGTGCCGGGGCTTAAGGGAGGATGGAGGGCAAGCCAGTGACCCAGCCAGTGACCCTGTGAACAGCGGGCTCTCTTTATGCTAAAGCCACTGCACGTAACACACCTGAGCTCTCACTTCAGGAAGTCACTCATTCTCAAATACTTTTTGTCAACCTAATCAAACCTGGAATTAGACAATCCTATACATATACATATATATAGTGTGTGTGTGTTATACACACACTACATATGTATATACACTACGTACTACACACATGTGCACACTATATACATATATCGACTGTATATATTGAGAATCCCACGTATGTTGTTACGCATGGTGTCTTACACTGAGTGAAATGGTCAAAACGCTGACGGGCAAGGGCTCGGTGGCAGCGCCCCTTCTAGGATCAGTCCCTGAGAGGCTCGGTCAGTCTGACTATGCCTTATTTAACGGAATAGGACCATGGGGTGACAGTGTCATGAATCAGAATTTTCTCAAGGTGAGAGAACTTAATTTGACTTAAATTAGATGGAACATGAGAATTTGAGATGGAAAACAGAAATACCTGCGTGTCTGAAACTTTCTTAAAAATCAAAGCCCCTAACAACAGAGATTACTGCAAGCGCACAGAACTGGAAAAGTGGACCACGAAGCATCAGGGCCCGCAGGTTCCACGTTCTCACGTTCCAGTGACAGGGAAGAGGTGCCAAGTGGCACTCTGTGTGAACTTTATCCCATGTAGCGGCATTTCCTCAGACAGACGCTGCTCCGGGGGGTCTGTGTCAAGCACCGCGCCCTCCTGGGTCCTTGGCAGGAACAGCACCCAGGTCTTGGACTCCAGCTTCCCGCCGGCTCGTGAGGGAGACAGGGACATATAACTGCAGATGATGATGCTCCGGAGTGCTCACTGATGAGCCAGAATCCCAAACCACGCTCCAGAGATGAGGGAACAGACAGGGCCAGCTAGACTCCCATGCAGAGAAGCGGCTGTGTGAGGACTGTGTCCATGGAGCCTACTGACCACACTCTGAGCTGAAAGGGACCACTGAGCTCTCCTGAGGGTACGCTTGCTCAGGACGCATGCCACGGGGAAGAAATGCAAAGATCGATGGACCAGGGATGCCCCGGGTGGTCCAGCGGTTAAAGAATTCGCCTGCCAGTGCAGGGGACACAGGGTTGATCCCTGGTCCAGGAAGATTCCACGTGCTGTGGAGGAACCGAGCCTGTGAGCCACAGCTACTAGCATCCACACTCTGCAACAAGAGAGGCCCCCCTCCCCCGCAGTGACCAGCCCACACACCCCAATGCAGAGGAGCCCCAACTCGCTGCAACTGGAGAAGCGCCGGCACACAGCAACGCAGACCCTGCGCAGCCAAACACAAACAAATAAATTAAAAAGTTCTTAAGACTTAAAAAATAAAAGATCACAGACCAGCAAGCTGACACACAGATTAGAAGAGACAGAAGAGGCAGTCACCAGTCGGTGGCTTAAGTCACCACGACGGAGAAGGGCAAGGGGACATCTGTTCACTCAGTAAAAGCTGGCTGTGAGCATACTAAGTGCCAGTCGCTCTGATGTCACTGGGCTTTCCAAGCAAGACGGGCTGGAAGGCCAAGTGCGGAGGTGTGGAGGAAGGTCCAGTCCCTCTAATGGGTTCTTGGCTAAAGGAGAGCCTGTGACTCACGAGCGAGGTGGCAGGGCGGTGTTGCCAGTGCTGAGAGGCAAGTGCAGAGTCACCCTCTCTTCATCCTGCCATCCTGAACAAGTGTCTTCTGTGCGGCTGGAGCTGTCGAAAATGTGCTGCTGGATCGAACCACTTCCTTCACTTACTGCGCAAATAATCTGGTCTACACGGCATGGCTCATATCCTAAAGGAATCCTAAGGAAATCCTGAATACTCATTGGAAGGACTGATGCTGAAGCTGAAACTCCAATACTCTGGCCACCTGACGTGAAGAACTGACTCCTTGGAAAAGACCCTGATGCTGGGAAACATTGGAGGCGGGAGGAGAAGGGGATGACAGAGGATGAGATGGTCGGACAGCATCACCGACTCAATCGACATGAGTTTAAGTAAGCTCCAGGAGTTGGTGATGGACAGGGAGGCCTGGCGTGCTGCAGCCCGTGGGGTCACAAAGGGTCAGACATGACTAAGCAACTGAATGGAACTGAACTGAACTGAATCTGGTCTACGGACCTCAAACCCAGGGTCAGTCCTTCCTGTCGAGGACAGGCAGAGGCCTGCAACAACAGTACTGGGTGGAGGAGGCCACGAGGGCACAGAATCTGAGAGGGAGCCCTGCTGTGCTCGCTGGGCCAGGGTGGTCCCCACGGAGGGGCAGGCCAGGGGGAGGGGCCGGAGCAGCATTCTGAAAGGCGCGCATGGGCAGAGGCTCCCAAGAGGATCGAAGGGCGGGTTTTAAAGTGGGCTGCAGTCAATCAGGAGAGACGGGACGCTACAAGCTTTGGCCTCGACCTAGCAGGGGACGGGGACAGACATGTCCTCTCAGAAGCACAAGAGAGGGATCAGTCAGTAGGAACAGGCGCCCAGGAGAGTGAGGCGCTAGGACGACTCTGAATGAGTGGAGGCAGTGGGCACAGGAAGGGAAAGCAGGGTGTACACACGAAGGAGAAGACTGGAGACTTCAGACGGGGCGGCGGGGAGGGCGGCGCGGGGCGGGAAGAGGGGCAGATTCCGAGAAGAGACGAGATTCAAAGTCGGCACCCACGTTCGGGTGACTGGCAGGAAGACAGGGCCAGGGACAAGTCAGAGGATGTCAGGGAGGGATCGGGTTTAAGGAAGACGTCGAGGACTTCACTTTGGAAGTGACCTGGGGAGAAGCACCATGGAGACGTGGATACAGAGCTGAGGATGGAGGTCAGGGTTGAACACACAGACTTGGGAGGAGATTGCAGATCGAGATGTCGTGAGAAAGACCCGGCACACGGAATACTGGAAGCAGTGGGCAGTCACCAGGCACAGAGAGGGACACACAGGCGGGGGCAAGAACAGACAGACAGATATCACCAAGACGAAGCTCCAAGAAGAGGATGCAGGAAGGGAGAGGCCAGGGGACCCCGGGGAGCCGTCAGGCTGGGGCGGCACAGCGAACGTCAGAGACGTTATAGGTGGCCTTTCTGAAAACCAGAACCCAAACAGTGAAGATGCAATACTCAGAGTTAGAAGGGACCCTGGGGCTCACCCAGTCCACATGCTCATTTCATGCTGAGGACACGCAGGCCCAGAAAGTCACCTTGGTTTTCTAGAGAGGAAAGGCCCCTGAACGAGGAAGCAGAGCCGGGGAGTGGGGAAGGCCAGGTCTGAGAGCAGCGCTTTTATTCTGATTATTGAAAGGTCAGGGCGAGGTCAGGATGAAAGGTCAGGGAAAGGTCAGGCGTGTTGAGGCATGCCTGGGCATGTCGGGACATGCCCCGGCAGAGGGCGCTGCAGACACACCCCGGAGACGGGCCGGCAACCAAGCCGACCAATCAGGAGCCAACACGAAGCCCGCGCCGTCCAATCAGGAGCTGACACGGAGCCCTTGGACACCAATCACCGCTGAGCCCGCGTTTTCTTCCTTATATGGGAGCCCCGGCCCGGGCTATAAAACCCCTTCCCCACCCCTTACACCTCGCAGACTCCGCAGACTCCTTTTCCCCCGCAGACTCCTTTTCCCCCCGCAGACTCCTTTTCCCCCCGCAGACTCCTTTTCCCCCGCAGACTCCCTTTACCCCGCTGACTCCCTTTGCTTCGCAGACCCCCCCCTCACTTCCCTGCTTACCCGCCCCCGGGAGTTCTGCCCGAGAGCGACCGCCCAATAAAAGGCCCTGAACAACGGTCCATAGGGGTGGTTCCCTCTTCCCGCGGCGTTTCTTACAATTATGTTCGGTAAACCTGGTTACTTACGATTTTCCACGTACTCTACATACAAATAATCTGAATTTCTGAGATCCTATAGTCACCTTTCATGACAATCAGCAGTGCAGTCAGAATGTAGGTATTCAACAGAACAAGCAAGGAAAGCCACAATGAAAGAAAACAGAGCAGAGAGCCAGGGCTCTGATTACCGAAAGCCCTTCGCTCCCTCTGGAACCCTCCCTGTCCTGTGAGGTGGACAGGCTAGACACCTGCTAGGAGATGCTCCGACGGGGACTGAGACAGTGACTCAGAGACCAAAGCACCGACAGGACAGCGAGCGGGGGCCCTGGAGGCTCGAGGACAGGGCGGTGGGTCACCACAACTCCCCGACCACCTGGAGAACCAAGATCAGTGCAGAGCCAAGGTCCAGGAAGGCCCCAGGGATCGCTTACTGTCCCATCCGGCTGGCCTGGGCGTGGGCAGTCCCCACCCCTCAGGCAGCAGAGACCCGGGCCTCCAGAGAGGGCAGAAGGAAACATATGGCAACGTTTTCCAGAGAATAATGAGTCCACTGAGTTACAACTTCCTTGAGCTATTTTAAGGTCGCTTTATGTGGAAGACAGATCACTTCCAGCTGCCTCAGCACCTGTCTCCAGACCTCTCAGCAGCGTAAGGGCAACGTTCTAACAGGCCCGTCTATCCCAGCGCAGGAAATGGGCTCACCCACAGGCTTCCCGGGCGTCTGCTCGCCCGCTCACGTGCACTCTGCGAGATCTTCTCGGGCAACATGACGCCCCCTGGGAAATGCCTGTGTCTATCATCCTGATGCTGCTCTGCACGGGCATCTCTGGGAGACAAGTGGCACCGGAGAGATTAAAGGTAAGTAGGGGTCACCAGCCAGTCAGAGCTATGGTGCTTCCAGTAGTCATGTACAGATGTGAGAGCTGGACCACAGCGGAGGCTGAGCACCAAAGAATTGATGCTTTTGAACTGAGATGCTGGAGAAGACTCTTGAGAGTCCCTTGGACTGCAAGGAGATCCAACCAGTCCATCCTAAAGGAGATCAATCCTGAGTGTTCACTGGAAGGACTGATGTTGAAGCTGAAACTCCAATACTTTGGTCACCTGATGAGAACTGACTCATTTGAAAAGACCCTGATGCTGGGAAAGACTGAAGGTCAAATGGCAGAGGATGAGATGGTTAGATAATTTTACCAACTCAATGGACATGAGTCTGAGCCAAATCTGGGAGATACTGAGGACAGAAGAGCCTGTCGTACTGCAGTCCATGGGGTCACAAAGAGTTGAACACGACTGAGTGACTGAACAAGGAGTCACCCAGAGAGGGCCACGTACCCCCCCCGCGGGCAGGGGTGGGCTCTGGCCATATTTGCAGTCAGCCTGGCAGGGACCAGCAGGGCAGCTCCACAGAGGGAGGTGGGTAGGCCCTTGGGACTAACTGGAACAAAACAGGCTCAGGAAACGTTCCAGAATACAAAACAGTTACGTGAGAGGAGCTCCCAAAAACCCTTTTGAACTTGGGCTTTGTGACGACATTGTGCAAGAGAAATAAACTTCATGAATTTCGTACACAAATCAGAAAAGGGACTGAAAGGACAATCTGAGCTTATCAGCAACCCCCCAGTCAGGCAGCCGGATGGCATCCAGGAGGCGACAAGGGCAGTGGTCTGAGCAACGTCGGCCACTTCCAGGGAGGGACATCCTGGAAGACGGCCACCTGCCCAGCTCACCGGACCTCAGCCCTGGGTCACAGCCCAACTGAGGACAGCGGACGTTTTCCAAAAGGGTAGCCTGGGGGGCCAGGGGAAGGACAGCACATGGCAACTGCCCTACCTCCTGACGGTCCTCACAAGGCGATCTATGTGCCCGTCTCTCAGCAAATAAAGCTGCTGCCCTTAAGAAGTAACAGGGGACTTCCCTGATGGCCTAGTGCTTAAGAGTCTGCCGGCCAATCCAGGGGACCCGGGTTTGATCCCAGGAGCCTTAGGGCAACAAAGCCTGCGAGCCGCAGTTACTGAGCTCGAGTGCCACAGCCGCTGAAGCCTGTCCACACGAGAGCCTGTGCTCCGCAACAAGTGAAGACGCTGCAGTGAGAAGCCCAAGGACCACAACGGGGAATAGTCCTGACTTGCTGCAGCTAGAGGAAGCCCGAATGTGGCAATGGAGACCCAGCACAGCTCAACACAGATCCATTAAAGGAAATAAGCCATGTGCCGAAGGCCACGCTGCCAACAGGCGGCAAGAGCTGCTATCTGACCCCCGACGGCTCATTTAATCTTATGTGAACAGCTGTTCTTTTAAATAAAAAGTAGGTCCTTCTTCTAATTTCCTTTGGGATTTATTTCATTCACTGACAAGTATGTATAAAGCAGCTGCTACGTGAGGTACTACTATTCCAGATGTGGGAGACACAGCGTTGACAAAGTCTTGGCCTTCACGAGTTTAATTCTAGCAGACCAGCACTTCAAAGAAAGCCTCATTATTTCCAACTCGGGGCCACAGAGAGGAAGACAGGGAACCAGCGACCTAATGACCTTTGATACTCATCCACTGACCGGAGAGTGGAACCACTTAAGCTTCCCTGGGGCTTACCTGTCCTCACTATTCTGACTTAGGTGTAACTTACACACACACACACACACACCTTGAATACATAACAGAAAGCTACCACAGGAGGTGGTGGTACCTGGACACGACACGTGGCCACACCAAGAACATGAGGCCCACAGAGGCTCCGTAAATATCACAAGGGCCACTGGAGGACGCTAATGGTACACGAGGGAGCAGACAGCTTTGTGTGCCTGAGACAATCATTCAGAGACTATCTCAACAATTTCCTGAATGCACAGATAATCTACTAAGTGAAAGCACATTTGAAGAAATAACATACAGAAAAGACCTGAAGCTCTAACCAGAAACAAAAGCTGGCCACAAAGAGCAAAAGAACATGCTCCGACCTTCTACCTGCCTTCGACTCAAGAGAATAAACTGTGATGTGGCCACTGGCGCAGAAGACAGGTAAACGTCCATGCACAGCAGGGACGGGCCACCGTGGGGCAGGGGTCCAGGGAGCAAGTAGGATCTTGGCCGAAGGACTGGACTCTCTAGGGAATCAGCAGGGCACCTCCCTCTCTGAAGCTGTCTGGCTGATGATGGACTCACACTCAGATCACATAAAACTGCTGCAATGTCTTGACGCTGCACATCTGAAACTCACATGTGTCAAACGTCAATTACACTTCAACAGAGCTGGAAAAGAAACCCCCGACTGGTGCCACGTCATCTTGTCCTCACTGTGAACCCCATCTGCAGGACAGACACAGGCTAGAGAGCAAGAGGGAATTTTCCATGTCCCACTGCTCAGATCCTAACCGTAAGCACGGCATCACTCCATTCCCCCTTCCTTCTCGCCCAGAGTGAAGAGGTGGCAGGGGCAAGGCCAAAGCGCTGGGCACTGCAAGCCCCTCACCCTCCCAGGCCAAGCACCAGCAACGCAGCTTTTCAGACAGGGCAAGGTGGCAATAACTGGTGAACCTGGGCGATGGGCCTGTGGGTTTCACTGTACTGCTCTTCCAGCTTTCCTATATGCTTGGTATTTTCCTAAACAGAAAGTCTGAACAAACCAAAAGAAAAAACTCACAGCTTCCGAGAGGGTGCGGTGGGCGAGGGGTGAAAACAGTGTCATTCCCCAAACTGGGGGCAAACGCTGAGTGACGAACCCTGGGTACCTCTCAATCCTGATCTCGGACTGTCACCTTACACTGCAGATTTACCCCCCAAAGAGCAGGCGCCTGGGCTGGAGAGGTGGTATCTGACCCCTGCACGCCGAGGTCGGGCTCCTGCTGCCCAGGCCAGCCAGGCCTTCTCAGAGGGCCGTCAACACCCTCCTCGGAGAATGCCAAGGGTTAAACGGGGTTTAAAGGAGGACCGTTTTTTCCTATGGCTTCGGCCAGCAAGAGAACTACCAACAAGGAAGTGGAAAAATTCACTGCCAGAGGATGAGATGCATTCAAAGGACAACCAACTCCATCACTGGCCGTTCTGGGAAAGCTGGGAGTGGAGCTCTTTAATGGGAAAGGAAACTCGCTCTCCTGTGCACATGACTTAGTCCGGAAGGAAGGGAAATCTGAGTTCAGCGCCCGCCTGACTAGGCCCTGTTGACCGCCCCCTCACCAGTCCCCCGCCACTGTCTGTCCCCACCAACCCCACCTCCGCAGAGACCGGCAGACCCGTCACCGCCCCTCCACCCCCGCAAGGCCCCTCCCTGGCGGGCACGGCCGGACGTCCGGGGCTGGGGTTTACCAATGTCGCTCAGCAAGGTGAGGATGGCTCCTTCCCGCAGGCCACAGCAGTTCTCAAACTGGTTCAGGTACTGTTGAGAAGGGTGGGGGGAGAGGCGTCAGGGGGAGCGGTCACCAGTCACCAACGCGCTGTCCACCGGGGTCCCCCGCCAGCCAAGGCCGTCTGAGCACTCCCTGGGTCCTAGGCGGGCAGGCAGCCAGGCAGCAGGACTGGCCGGGGCGGGGCCCGGGCGGGGATGGAAGAAGGAGGCCTGCGAGCTCCTGGAGGTGCTCATGTGTGCGACCCTGACCCTGAGCCATTCTCGGAGCCTCACCTGAGCCACGGTCGCGGGGGAGTGGGCGCAGCCGGAGCTCAGCCACTGCTGATCCACTGCTCCCAAGAGCCCTGAGGACCCACTGAAGCCCTCCTTCCGACCCTTTCCCCTTGCCCTCGGTGGGGATGACAGCAGGGACCACGTGGCAAGCACTCACCACAGGCCGGCACCAGGATGGAGCTGGAAGAGCAGTGGGAAGCACACGATACTGGGTCCAGAACGGCCGAGCGTGGATACAGTGTCACCTGGCTGTCCTGCCCCCAAGCCCCATCCCTGCCCCCAACCTGCCCACCTTCTTCCCTAGGGAGGAGTGAGGGGTGTGGATGGAGGCAGCCTTGTTTCGGTACAAAGCTAGCTTGCACCCAGAGCCCGCACGGCCCTCGAGCTCTTCGCAGATGGAGAGCCGCGTGGATGCACTCTGTGGAGCCTTCCTGCCCCATCTCACTGCATACTGCCCTACCCTACTCTGAGGCCAGCATCGGTGGCCTTCCCGGCTCACGGGTGAAGATGCCAGACCGAAGGGGTCCAGGCGTCTGTCCGCCCCTACAGCTGCCGCAGGACGGAGCTGCCCCAGGACACAAGTCCACCTGAGGCTCGGGCCCTCCTGGCCCTGGTGGCCTATCGAGGGTCTCAGTCTGCTGTGAGAAGCCAGCCTCGACTTCAGAAAGAAATTTCCCGACAAGGGGGGCACCAATGCGAAGGAACCCCCACCCCAACATGTGTCCATGAGCTGTTCCCATGTCAGGCACACACGCCTCACTCCTCGGATCACTCACGCATTGGCCAAGCATGTCTCCCCGCCCAGGAGTGCGGATTTTGAACGTTCAGGAGCGGGGAAAGATGGGCCACTCCACTTGGAACCGAGAGGACAGACCCCGGGCACCAGGGCAGCAGTGCCCCCCCTTCCCGATCTCCCCTGGTGACCACGTGGACGCAGGCCCTGTGGGGCACCACCCCACCTCCGCCGCACCACCCTGCGCCCCGGGCCGGGTCAATCACGCCCCCAGTCTGTATCACTCTCTTCCCGGGCAGGCCAGCTCCCCACTGCCCACGAGATGACGTTGGAGGTCCTCCACTGCCATAAGCTGGTCACCTCCCACCTACTGGCTACGCTGCCCGCTAAGGAGTGTCCACTCAGCTACAGGGACATGGCTTTATCTCCCTAAATAGCTGCAGTTAGTAATCCAGTGGCTGTCAAAGGTTAGGAAAATAAAAGAGGAAAATGGAAGTTCTGTCGAGTCCCTGTTTAGCCTCTGTTATCAGTCCCTGCCTGTGGGCCGTGCCAGCGACTGTGCTCACATCCTGCCCTGACACCCCCGGACAGGCCACCCCCCGGGCGGGAGATGGCCACTTGGGCACATGGGCCTCATGGAAAGTCCCTCTAGAGAGGGACAGCAGCAGGAGCCAGGAGAGCAGCGGGAAAGCAGGCGGCGCTGGCTCTGGGAACGGCCGAGGGGGCACGAGGCACCTGATGGCTGCCCTGCCCACCCACCCCCATCCCTGCCCGCCACCATGCACCTCTTCCAGGGCGAGGAGTGGAGGAATGTGGACAGACAGGCAACCTCTGCAATACAAAGCCGCCTTCTGCCCAGAGCCTGCACAGTCCTCCTGCTCTGTCCTCACAGACGGGGCGGGGCCCGCGGCTGGGACCCGCAGGTGAGACCCAGGCTCTGCCGCTGCGGCTGTGGTGGCCCAGCCCCCAACCCTGCCCCTCTGGGCCATGAGGCGGCCCCCTCCACTCGGGGTCCCATCTGTTTCCCCTGCATCACGGGGCTGCTCACGAGGCCATGAGTAAGAGCAGGTCGTGGTACCGTTTCAGAGATGGGACACACGGCCCCCTGGGACCCACCCCGTGGCGCATGTTCTCATACAGAGGCGTGCAGACGTGGCGGGAAGGCAGGCGGGGAGCAGAGCCCAGAAGCTGCGTCAGCGGCAGCTCTGGGTCCCTGGCCCTGCCGGGGCCAAGTCAGTCCCTTCCTGCCCCGCTCTGTGACCCCAGGCAGCCGTGGCTGGGAGAAGCTGTGCTCATGGGGACGGTGGCCAAGGGGCACCAAAGGGCTGACACGGCCGTGTGCGGGTTTGAGGAAGGTCTGTCTGGGGCTGGTCCGGCCCTGCCCTGGACTCTACCAGGTGGCGTTTCCTTGTCACTCGAGGGACAGCCGCAGGGTGCACAGCAAGCCCCGCCCTGACCGCCACGCCCCGCTCCAGGGTGCCCACCCGCCCCCAGGCCCCACAGCCTCACCTTGCCCCCCCAGGCCCCGCCCCAGGGTGCCCCCACTCAGGGTCCCCGCCCAGGCCCCGCAGCCTCACCTTGCCCCTCCAGGGTACCCCCGCTCAGGGCCCCCGCCCAGGCCCCGCAGCCTCACCTTGCCTTTCCAGGGTGCCCCCACTCAGGGAACCCCCGGCCCCGCAGCCTCACCCTGCCCCCACAGGGTCCCCCCCAGGCCCCGCCCCAGGGTGCCCCCCTGCCCCCCGCCCCCGGCCCCGCAGCCTCACCTTGCGCAGGTCCCCGCCCTGACAGTACTCCATCGCCAGCAGGGGCAGGTCATTGGGAGCCAGGCTCTGCATGCCTTCAGGGACGTCCCGGGCAGCCACCACGTTGGGATGGTTCAGCCTAGGGGGGAAGCGGAACAGGTGAGGGGGGCAGACACTGGGCTCACCCCTGCCCCCCAGGGCCTTGAGGTGCCAGGGCCTGGAGAGTGGAGGGGTAAGGGCACAGCTGGCCCCTCACCCAGGGCCTGGCAGCACTCGGTCCGCGCCATGAGCCCTGGTCGTGCATAGGGCCCCGGGGGGCTTGGTTCTCCTCAGAGGCCCCACGGCAGGCCCCCCGGGCTTCCCAACTGCTCTAAAGCAGAGAAAGTGGAGGGACTGCCGACATCATGCCGCTGGGTGGGGACAGGGGGTATGTGCGGGGTGTGTGTCTGTGTGTGGAGTGTGGGTGTGTTCGTGGTGTGTGTGTGATGTGTGTATGTGCTGTGTGTGGGGGTGTGTATGTATGTGGAGTGTGGGTGGTGTGTTTGTAGCATGTGTGTCTGTATGGTATGTGTGTGTGGTGTGTGTGTCTATGGTCTGTGTGTGTGTGGGGGGTGTATGTGTGTGGTTTGTGTGTCTGTGGAGTGTGGGTGGTGTCTCTGTGCATGTGGCATGTGTGTATGTTATGTGTGTGGAGTATGTATGTGGTGTGTGGGGTGCGTGTCTGTGTGTGGAGTGTGGGCGGTGTGTTTATGTGTGTAGTGTATGTGTGCAGTATATATGGTGTGTGTCATATGTGTGGTGTGCGTCTGTGTGTCTTTATGTGGAGTGTTGGTGTGTTCGTGGTGTGTATGGCATGTGTGTGTGGTGCGTGTATGTGGTGTGTGTGGGGGTGTGTCTGTATGTGGAGTGTGGGTGGTGTGTTTGCGGCGTGTGTCTGTATGGCATGTGTGTGTGGTGTGTTTGTGGTGTGTGTGTGGGGGGTGTCTGTGGCGTGTGTGTGTGTCTGTATGGCATGTGCGTGTGTTGTGTGTGTCTGTGTCTGCTCGTGTGGTGTGTGATGGTGGTGTGTGTGTGTGCGTGTGGGGTGTGTGTGGGGGGGTGTATGCGTGTGGGGTGTGTGTGGTTTGTGTCTGTGGAGTGTGCGTGGTGTGTTTGTGGCGTGTCTGTGCATGAGGCATGTGTGTGTGTTGTGTGTGAGGGTGTGTCTGCTTGTAGAGTGTGCAGTGTGTGTGCACACGTGCTCCTGCGAACAAGGAAACACCCCCTTCCCCGGGGTGGGGAGGGAGCCCCTGCGGGCTGCGACGCCCCCACGCCTTCCCAGCTGGGAGGGCAGCCCCCCAGCCCCCACCCCAGCCCCCCGGAGGAACAGACTCCGGCAAAAGGCTCACAGCAGGGACACTCACCTACCAGCTCAGAACTGGAAACACTGGGGAAAAATGATCTTTGCTGACAGAGAAAACTTAGCATAATGGCTTCTTTATATCATATAACAAAGGAAGCCCACCCAGAACCCTCGGGGGGCCAGGTGGTGGGCTGTCACTGCCGCTGCCCCGGCAGCCATCTGCCTGGACAGTCTGGCTGGGACCCTGACACCTCTATCACGGTATCAGCGCTGGGTCTCACACCTCTTTCTAGAGAGCTGGGGCTGCGGCTCCAGATCCTGAGGCCCTTCTCCAGAGTCACTGCAGCGTCCCCTGGGCCCTGTGGTCCCCCGCCCCCGCGTTCCCCTGCCCCCACGGTCCTGCCCAGGGTTGCTGGCGCCCAGGCCCTCACCTCCTCATGATCTGGATCTCCAGGCACCAGCGCTCGCGGTTCCGGGGACTGAGCTCCTGCCGGCACTGCTTGATGGCGATCTGCTCGCCCGTCTCCTGCAGAGGACGCACGGGATGATCAGAGACAGCCAAGGGTCAAACCCACAGCTGTCGCCTCTGGGCCCATAACACAGCCCATAACTCAGCTCCAGGCCCCCAAGGCCGGCAGCGTGCCTGCTTAACGGATGGCCCCAAGTCTCAGCCAGCCCGCCTCCAGGCCTGGCCCCTGCTCATCTCTATCCACCCCACATCTGCACCCAGGCCTTGCCCCGTCCCCACCTCCCCCTCGAGACCTCTTTGGAACACTTCTGCCCAAGAGAATCCTCATTCCTTGACCCCTGGCACTACTGGACTTGACCTTGGACCCAAGCAAAAGGCACTTCCCTGTTGCTTCAGCCTAACAGTTAATGCCCTGGCTCCAGGTTTTATGTTTCTCTCGCGGGGGGCGGGGGGGGGGGGGTCTCTCTCTCCAGAGAGAAGGCAAGAGCGGTATAGGAGATGGAACACAGGCTGATTCAAATCCCAGCACAGCCATTTACCAGCTCTGTGATGCTGGGCAGACCACGGGCTCTGGCTTGGTTTCTCCATCTGTAAAGTGGCATCTCTGACATCCACCTTTCAGGGGTGCCTCAGGGCTGAGCCCCTAGCAGCGTCCAGCCCTTAGCAGGCATTGGGCAACACTCCTGGTGGCAGCCCCACACAGGCACCGCTGGCATTTAAAACTCCCTGAAGCTGGGTTCTAACCCACCTTTCCATCCTCCTCCTGTGACTCCGCCTCGGGCCTCCGATGCCCAGTCAGGCTCAGACTGCTGGCCTGGCCCGTGCCCTCTGGTCTCTGCTCCGAGGCAAGGCCCAGGTGCCCCCCATGGCAGGGGTTCCTGCCCTCCTGTCTCAACAGGGCACTCCTTCACGGCACTTACCCACCAAAGACTTATTTTCTGCAGGGTCACAGGGTTACTTTCTCTTTCCTCTGTTACACTATAGGCTTGTCCATCCTCAGGAGTTTAACCTTTAATGCAATAACTGACATAGTGCCCTCCATGGAAGCTTCATGAACGGGAATGAGGGAATTACTACAATTCTTGTGAACTACAGACGGCCTGGGTCTGAGGATTAACTCTTCCCTTCCCCCAGGTGTCCAGGCAGCACCCAAGTCAGCACTTGGCTGCCCCCTCCCGGGCCCCCGGGCCCCTGCATTGAGAGCCCCCTAAGAGCCCACATGCCCTGGGACCAGCCCTGACGTGCAGGGCAGGCAGAGGAGAAATCCAGCAAGAAAAGCCTTCAGAATGGTACCAAAATTCCACTGGGTGTCCTAGAGGCCCCACTGGACCATTTTGTCTGTTTATGAAAACGTGCATTACGAGGAATCTTAAGTCTTGTAAGTGCAGGAATTCATTCGGTCCAGACTGAGACTCAACGGATACACGTTGAGGTCGTGGCAAGGCCCTCAGGGACACATGCTTCCTCAGGGCGGCAGATGCCGAGGTCACAGGCCCACCGACCCAGCCACGATCCCTGCAGACCAAGGGCCCGCCCAGGAGCAAAAGGACAGTGGGAGTCAGGGCTCCCCAGGTAGCGCTAGTGGTAAGGAACCCACCTGCCAGTGCAGGAGATGGAAGAGACCTGGGTTCGATCCCTGGGTGAGGAAGATCCCCTGGAGAAGGAGATGGCAACCCACTCCGGCATTCTTGCCTGGGAAATCCCTCGGACAGAGGAGCCTGGCGGGCTGCTGCCCACAGCGTCTCTGAGAGTTGAACACGACTGAAGCGACTCAGCACACGCACACGCAGACAAGAAACAGACAGTTTCCCCTGGGACGCCTTACTCACTGGTCAGCAGACCCGTCCCTAAAGCCGACATTCACAAATGAAAGCTTCAGGAGTGAGGTGGAGGCATCTTTTGACTGTGACGGCTCCAAGGCCAGAAGCAGATACTTCCAGCACCCCCACCCAGGGCACTCTCCCAAGTGGCTTCTATCAAGTCCCCACAGGGCTGTGGTTAAGCCTCAGTCACAGAGTCACCTTATATGCTTAGTTTTTTTTTTTTCCAACAGCTCTGAGATATCATTCACACACCATTCAACTCATCCATGGAAACCACACACGCTGATGGTCTGGGGCACATTCAGAGTAACATGGCCAAAGTCACAGTCGGTTTCAGAGCGCGCTCACCAGGGCCTCCCTGGTGGTCCAGTGGCTGGGACTCGGTGCTCGTCGTGCGGGGGGCCAGGGTTCGGCCCCCGGTCGAGGGTCTAGACCCCACATGCCACAACTAACAGCTTTACGTGCTGCAACTAAAGGTCCCGTGTGCCACACCAAGACCGAAGATCTCAGCGCCGCAACTAAGACCCAGCAGCTTCACTCAGTTCAGGTCAGGTCAGTCGCGTCTGACTTCGCGACCCCAAGGACTGCAGGACGCCAGGCCTCCCTGTCCATTACCAACTCCCCGAGTTTACTCAAGCGACTTCCCTTTCACTTTTCACTTTCATGCACCGGAGAAGGAAATGGCAACCCACTCCAGTGTTCTTGCCTGGAGAATCCCAGGGACAGGGGAGCCTGGTGGGCTGCCGTCTATGGGGTCACACAGAGTCAGACACGACTGAAATGACTTAGCAGCAGCAGCATGTCCATTGAGTTGGTGATGCCATCCAACCATCTCATCCTCTGTTGTCCCCTTCTCCTCCCGCCTTCAATCTTTCCCATATCAGGGTCTTTTCCAAGGAGTCAGTTCTTTGCATGAGGTGGCGAAAGTATTGGAGCTTCAGCTTCAGCATCAGTCCTTCCAATGAATATTCAGGACTGATTTCCTTTAGGACGGACTGGTTGGATCTCCTCGAAGTCCAAGGGACTAATTAATTATTTTAAAAGAGAACATACTCATCATCTCCCAAAGAAACCCCCACCCCCAGGCCTAGACGAGCACACGTCTACATGCTGCCTCTACAGATTTAGCCATCTGGATACTTCACCTAAAGAGGATCGTACAAGACGTGCCTTTTCGTGATGGCCCCCCACCCGGCAGTATTTCGAAGGCTCACCCTCTGGCGGCCCATGCCTGCTCTGAGCCACGCTCCCCAGCATCGCCCACGGCAGGTGCTGACAGCTGGGCTCTGCCACTTCATCCACCTACTGTGCCATTAGAACCCCGATCTCTGGCCAGGATTCGGAGGTGCCCTTGAAGAAGAGCTGACCTCTTTGAAAAACCGGCAGTCCTGCTGCTCTTGAACCCACGAGGACAGCTGGATGAGTGACCTTGGATGGGCGTCCAGCTAGCACTGCTCAAGAGTTAGGGTGTGTGTCAAGAGGCCACGATTTGTTTCATTGACAAACAACCAGACTGCGTTCGTTACACGAGACTTTCCACCCTCTGCATCGTGAACTTCCCGAATCCCCTGCACTCAAAGTGATTCGAACCTGCTTTCAAGTTTCACTTCCCGTTAGGGTTCAGACTCATTTTTTTGCCCAATTCTCTGGTAATTCCACCAACAGCCATTCCGATATGTGTCTAGAAGCTTGTTTGCAGGTGGGCAGGATCGCACAGAAACCCGAGCTCCAGCAATGAGAGGAGACAGACGGCCATGCTGCAGAGGGAGGTCAGGCCGCCGGGAGTGTCCGCTGAGCACGTGATGTTGAGATGGATGGTTGTTTTAAGCAACTGTACTGCAACTCGTGGTTTGTTACTGCAGGAAGTCTCCTCGAGTTTAAAAATCTGCACCTAGTTTAATATACACGACAGTGCATTCGTTTTCTATCACTGCTACAAGAAACTGCCACTAGCTCGCTGGCTTTAAATACCACCAATTTACTTCCCGATGGTTCTGGAGGTTCAGAAGTCTGGCGAGGGTCTCATGGGACTGAAATCAAGCTGTTGGCGGGCCATGTCCTCTTCAGAGGCCCTAGGGAAGAATGCCCTTCATGTCTGCCCTAGAACCTAGGGTCTGCCTATAACCTGTGGCCCACAGCCCCTTCCTCCAGCTCCAAGCCAGCAGTGACCAGCCCAGCCTTCGCTGGTGCACTGCTGACACCGACTCTCCAGTCTCCCTCGTCACTTTCAGTGACCCCTGTGGTTACACAGAGTCCACCCAGATCGTCCAGGATGAGCTTCCCAACTAAGGTCAGCTGATTAGCAATGCTGATTCCCTCTGCAGCTCAACCTAACACCTTCACAGGCTCAGAGGGTTAGGACGCAGACATCTTGGGAGGGGTCACTATTCTCCTGTGCACCAACAGTACGCTTCCTTCATGAAGATGACGGACAGGGCTTCTCTGGTGGACCAGCGGTTAAGGAGCTGCCTTGCAATGTAGGGGACACCAGGCTCGATCCCTGGTCCTGGAAGATCCCACATGCTGTGGAGCAACTAAGCCCGTGCAACGCAACTACTGGGCCTGTGCTCTAGAGCCCACGAGGCGCCATTACTGAAGCCCATGTGCCCAGAGCCTGCGCCCCGCAACAAGAGACGCTGCCGCGGCGAGAAGCCCAGGCACCACAATGAAGGGCAGCCCGTGAGAAGCCCAGGCACCGCGACGAAGGGCAGCCCGCGAGAAGCCCAGGCACCGCAATGAAGGGCAGCCCTCGAGAAACCCAGGCACCGTGAGGAAGGGCAGCCAGCGACGAGCCCAGGCACCGCGAGGAAGGGCAGCCCGCGAGAAGCCCAGGCACCGCGAGGAAGGGCAGCCCGCGAGGAGCCCAGGCACCGCAATGAAGGGCAGCCCGCACTTCCTGCAACGAGAGAAAAGGCCGAGCAGCAGCGAAGACACTGCACAGCCAAAATAAGTAAGAAAATATATGAATCTTAAAAACATGAGATAAGTCAAACCCAAAGGGTAGACATTAAGTGCCTTAGGAAATACTTTATAGAATCCGCCTGCATATACACTGGGTGACTGCAGATAGCTGTGATTTCCTGCCCAATACAAACACCGGAGCTCACACACAGCCGTCACCTGGCCCATCCCAGAATCCACTAATCGACCCTGATACTGGAGATTGATATTAAAGACTAAAGAACAGTCAAACTCAACCTAGAGAGTGAATTTCGTGACGCGAACACGGAACACACCATGGGGTTAAGTGGGCACAGGCCCCAACACTGAGTGGGCAGCTCAGCATGGTCCTGCGGTGCCAGGAAAAACCCTGCCTTCCCAGGCCTGAGGGTCCCACACAGACAGTCACCTCTTACCCTGCGACCCTCTAGGAAGTACTCTAAAACATTCCCATCTTTCCATGATTAATCTTTCACTTGAAACAGAAACCCAGGTAGAAGGACCTTCTGTGGCTAAACACATACGTTCTCTGGAAAACAAAATTCAATTAATCATGAACAGACTGTGAAGATGATTTTGAAACTCTGGGGGTGTCTGTCCCCAGGCGGCAATGACACGCAGGGTATGGATGACTAACTCTATTTGGCCTGGAATCTCCCAGTCTTGGCTCAGTTCTCTGGAATCCCAGACTTGGCCCGAACCATCTCAGTACCCAACTCCTAGGAAGTTGGGACAAAATTTAAAAGTGGTGTATCTGCAGAAAATAGAGAAAGGGGCCAAGGATGGTATCTCCATCGAAGGCAGCTGATTGCGAAGGTCCTTCAAGTCTCTGCGACCTTTTTGCCTTTTATGTACACACATGAGTGTACTCTGAAGTGGGGGCAGCTTGGGGGGACAGGCTCCCCCAGACTCCTTGGACCCCTGGACGGCACTACAGGAGAAGCGAGCTGAAGGCCAGCCTCTGAAGGAGCCGCTGGCCTCCCTGGCGGCCTTTTTCTAATGGCTGGGGGGCCATGAACAGGGAGCCAAGAGGTCTGTCCACACCCTTGGGTCACGAAGCCACCTCCTATTACCAAGGCAACCACTCAACAGGCCTCTGTGGTCTAAGAGGGGGGCTGGAAACACCTTCCGTGTTCCTTCTCGGATCCTCCCTCCCAGATGAGTGTTTCGGAAAGGAGGGCCCAGAGTCAGAAGGCTGAGGTCAGCCGGCTGACTCTGCCCACTCCCTTCGTTTCCAGACCCAGCCACAGGAGCTCGGGAGGAAGCAGGTCAGATCACCGATGATCCCTCACGCCTCACCTGGTTAATGTGTGACCTCAACCTCATCACCTAAGCCTCTAGGTCTTTATCCACAAGGTGGGGGTGACCATACCCCTTCTGGCGCTATTGGTTAAATGAGACAGAGCATGGGGCTCTCGGGGGCTTGGAGCGCGTTCCTCCTTCCTCTCCCCACGCCACCTGCCGCCTCTGCCCCTCCGCACTGCACGCAGCCCACGCTCCGTGCCAAGGCCCTTCAGGCACATCCAGCTCTGCACGACCCCATGGACTACAGCCTGCCAGGCTCCTCTGCCCACGGGATTCTCCAGGCAGGGATATCCCACCTCCCATCAAATCCTGCCTGAGGATCCTCCTATCACACCCAAGCACGCAGGAGGCGGTGTGGATAAGGCACCCATCACTCCTGGTGATGACACCCTCGCTAAACAAGAGCTGTGACGATTTCTGCACAATCTGGTGCTCGTATTTACACCTGTTTGATATGTTCCTGAGTAGCCATTTCACTCCCTCGACTAGAGCGTGAGCAGAGTAAGTCAGGATCGTCAAAAAGATGGACCTCTGATGGCTCAGGCCAGCGCTCAAAGCCTGTAAGATTTGAAGACACAGACAGGCTGCAGCGAGCGTAGTATCGTCCAGTGAGGGGACAGGGAGAGCTGGCCCTACTTCTCGAGCGGTGACCAGTGTGTCCACAGGGATCAGGCAGCACTTTCCAGCGCGTGGAGGATGTGACAGTAGCAAGGCGCCCTGGGGCGTCTCACTCATCTAAGACCCAGGATGCCAGTGCTTATGTCCGCAAGGTGCTCTGGAGGCTTTTGGCCCAGACAGGCTGACAGCAGAAGGGATCAGTATCTTAGCTTCTTCCAAATCTACGTGGGAGGCTGTGGCGCAAAGCCCCAAAGCTGCCCACACCAGAGCCGGGACCCAAGCCCGGGTCTGTGTGATGCAAGCTCTCAGTCCTGGAAGAGGTTGCAGCTGAGGTCACTGAGGTCACCTCGTCTTCTCCTTCTCCCTTTGTGTCTAACAAAACATCCTATTGAAAATGCCAGCCCTTCTAGACAGTACTTGGGCTGAAGATTTAAGAGAGTACCCACACAGCAGGGACTGTCGAAGCCCACACTTCGACAAAACACTCAGGGAGGCGGGTGGGGTCATTTGTTCCACTGCCCTTCCTCCCTCCGAAACTCATTCTCAGGGTCTCTGCTTAGCAAGGAAGACCTACATATTCAGTCATCCAAAGCAGGGGTTCTCACTATAGTGCTTCCAAACAGTTTAGACTGACGGTGGACAAAACTCAGCCTTCCCGGGGGTGTCCTTGACCTTGGATCTCCCCCTTGGAGAAGCCACAAGCCAGTGGACGAGGCACGAGGCTGGAATTCAAAGAGGAACAGGTTCAGACGATTCTGGCTCCTTTACCTACTAGGAGGGTTCAGCCTCTCTGGGAAGGGGTTAACCTCTCTACACTTCAGTTTCCTCGGATACGAAATGCAAGTAAGAACAACAGTACTCCTGCTGGGGGCTGCTGTGCCGACTGGAGACAAAGTAGGCGAAACGTCTCACCCACGAGGTGTGCTCTCCACAAACGTGGGTCTGATCATTAGGTGTCTCTCTTCCAAATGAGGGTGCCAATGCTTGGGCTCTCTCATGTGACTCCTCCTCTTAGGAAGCAGAAATATTCTCTTATGGACAAGGCACATGGAGTGTTAGGAAAACATGTGTGGCTGTCACGTCCAGTAGAATCCGTGACTCTGCCCGACTGGAGTTACATATCTGCCCCTCTCTCCTGGGTGCCTTCTTCCAGAGGCTTGGTAGGCAAGGGGGTCTCCCAGAGAACCCGACGCTCATGTTCTGATTGTAGACACTGATGAAAAACCCTCCCCTGAGTACCCAGATCAGCCCAGGGATTTCCCCAATGGGGGAAAAGCCCAGGAGGACCTGGAGCGCTTCCTGGACTGAGTCAGGTCACGGCCAAGTGCTCACCACACACCTGCGAACACTGGACGCCTCCCCCCAGCCCTTCACGTCCACCCCACCCCTACCTCCTGCCGCTTGTTACCCTGAAAACAGCTCTTAAATCTGCCCACCTCCACAGCCATCAGCCCCATCCAATCTCACGCCTGGAGTACTCCAGAAACCTCATAACTGGTCTCCCCAGTGGACGAGGCAGGGTGAGTGGGGTCCCAGTACCACACCCCAAGAGCTGACGGCTAATATCCAGGAATTTGGCGAGAAAGGTGGTCAAGCTGCCAGTGGTTTGAAATAAGCCAGGTGGGAGTTGTTACCCGGTAGAAATCAGGATGTCTTTGGGGAGAGCTGACTGCCCCGCCCAGCACTGCCTGGGCCCCTTCCCATGTGTCCCCCCAACCAAAAGCAGGGCTCCCTGCAGCAGCACCCACCTTCTGCACATCAGCCTCCCTTGCACCCAGCTCCCCCGTCAGCCCACCCACTCACACCCAATGGCCAGGGCCCACCCTTAGCTGGGGCTCTGAACAGGCTGCCCCCCCAGCCTGGACCCTCTTCTCACCCTCCACACCTGGCCAGCGCCCACCAACCCTCAGGTTGCTTGTTCCTCCCGCCTGGCGATGCCCCCCAGGGCAGCCTTCCCGACCCCCAGTATAAGGTCTCAGAGCCCTGGGGTCCCTCTCCCAGGCTGTGATGACCATAGTTGGGAGCTTACATTTATAATACTTCATTAGTGGTGCTTTCCTTTTTCCAAAAAGGCCTTCATCAAACAGGGCACCCAAGAGTACAACAAACTCTATGTACAACATAGAGTTTCTGTGAGGGAACTGGAAGAGGCCCAAAGGCAGACAGGGTCCGGGCTGATGGGAGTCCTCCTCCACAGACACATGGGCTGCGCGGAAAGCTGAGGAGCTCAGGGAGAACCGACCCCTGACTCCACCGGTGGGCCTCGCTGACTGACCTGCTGGAACCCAAAGGGCAGAGGCAGGGAGGGCAGGGGCCCCAGACGGCAGGAGAGCTGGGCTTTTGGTTTGTTTTGTTAAATAAGGTTTTTGAACAGGAGAAGGAATTTGAAATAGAAGACACACACTCTCTCTCTCTCTCCGTACCCCAAGCTGAGAGAGCACACGGGGGCCCCCGGGGGTGGAGAGAGCAGACAGTGGCCCATCCTGACAGAACTCTCTCTCCAGGAAGCTGAGATGAGGCTGTAGTGGGACGCGGGCTGGAGCCGAGACTCTGAAGGCCCCCGCCCAGGTCTGTGTGGGGCTGAGCAAGGAGCTGAGCTCCGGGAGTTGGGGAGGGACAGGGAGGCCCGGCGTGCTGCAGTCCATGGGGTCACAAAGAGTCAGACACGGCTAAGCAACTGAACTGAACTGGGGAAGGAGCTAGCTCTTCCGTCCTGATGCCAGGGCTCTGCTGTATCCCCCTTCCCCCGCAGCCACGGGGTTTGCTGGCATCGGGAGTTTCCCTGGTGACTTTGAGTAACTACCACCTGCAGGATTGTCCTCTGGCCCCCACGTTCCTCTAGGGGTTGCTCCACCCACTGGGAGCTGCTCCACCCATTCAGAGCTCCATGTCTTCCAGCTGATAGTGGAGGCTGGGGGTCTGAGATGACCTCTGTTGTGACTGGCCGGAGGCCAGCATGACTCTCCCTGCTGGCTGCAGCCAGGCTCCTGGGAATAATCCACCATCTCTTCAAGTCCAGAAAGATGCTGGAGGCCCTTCATTAAAAAGTGGGTACCTTCCCTCAAGGGCTTCAGTGTGTCTGAATTTTGGGTTAAAAAGCT
This sequence comes from Budorcas taxicolor, assembly GCF_023091745.1. Classification (NCBI taxonomy): domain Eukaryota; kingdom Metazoa; phylum Chordata; class Mammalia; order Artiodactyla; family Bovidae; genus Budorcas; species Budorcas taxicolor. The sequence continues at coordinate 36,527,212 of NC_068933.1, read as the reverse complement.
AGTATTAGCTATAGGGTAAGTGAGGGTTCCCCCGAGCAGAGGTCTCCAAACTGGGTATAGGCAGGGGTTACTCAAAACAGGAATCCAAAAAAAAAAACACACAGGAAATGAAGCTCTCCTGCTATTAACTGAGCAGCACCACACTCAGAGTGTCTGTCAGGTTGCGCGCCACTTCTGACACTCGGGGGATCCCGAGGAAAACGGGCTTTCCAACAGCAGGGGCGGACAGGGGCCGGTGGGGACAGGCCGGAGGCTCCGAGCGCCCCACTTATGTAGAATTACAGACAGTATCATCCGATTTTAATATGTTCAGTTCAGCCACTCAGTCATGCCCGACTCTTTGCAACCCCATGGACTGCAGCACGCCAGGGTTCCCTGTCCTTTACCAATTCCCAGAGTTTACTCAAAGTCATGTCCATCGAGTCAGTGATGCCATCCAACCATCTCATCCTCTGGCGTCCCCTTCTCCTCCTGCCTTCAATCTTACCCAGAATAAGGGTCTTTTCCAGTGAGTCAGTTCTTCGCATCAGGTGGCCAAAGTATTGGAATTTCAGCTTCAGGATCCGTCCTTCCAATGAATATTCAGGACTGATCTCCTTTAGGATGGACCGATTGGATCTTCTCTCAAGAGTCTTCTCCAATACCCAGTCCAAAAACATCAGTTCTTCGGCGCTCAGCTTTCTTTATGGTCCAACTTTCACATCCACACATGGTTACTGGAAAAACCACAGCTTTGACTAGACGGACCTTTGTTGGCAAAGTAATGTCTCTGCTTTTGAATATGTTGTCTAGGTTGGTCATAACTTTTCTTCCAAGGAGCAAGCATCTTTTAATATCATGGCTGCAATTACCATCTGCAGTGATTTTGGAGCCCAAAAAAATAAAGTCTGACATTGTTTCCGCTGTTTCCCCATCTATTTGCCATGAAGTGATGGGACCAGATGCCATGATCTTAGTTTTCTGAATGCTGAGCTTTAAGCCAACTTTTTCACTCTCCTCTTTCACTTTCATCAAGAGGCTCTTTAGTTCTTCTTCGCTCTCTGCCGTAAGGGTAGTGTCATCTGCATATCTGAGGTTATTGATTATTTCTCCCGGCAATCTTGATTCCAGCTTGTGATTCATCTAGCCCAGCATTTCTCATGATGTACTCTGCATATAAGTTAAATAGGCATGGTGACAATATACAGCCTTGACATACTCCCTTCCCAATTTGGAAACAGTCTGTTGTTCCATGTCCAGTTCTAACTGTTGCTTCCTGACCTGCATACAGATTTCTCAGGTAGCAGGTTAGGTGGTCTGGTATTCCCATCTCTTTCAGAATCTTCCAGTTTCTTGTGATCCACATAGTCAAAGGCTTTGGCATAGTCAATAAAGCAGTAGATGTTTTTCTGGAACTCTCTTGCTTTTTTGGTGATCCACATAGTCAAAGGCTTTGGCATAGTCAATAAAGCAGTAGATGTTTTTCTGGAACTCTCTTGCTTTTTTGGTGATCCACATAGTCAAAGGCTTTGGCATAGTCAATAAAGCAGAAGTAGATGTTTTTCTGGAACTCTCTTGCTTTTTTGATGATCCAGTGAATGTTGGCAACTTGATCTCAGGTTCCTCTGCCTTTTCTAAATCCAGCTTGAACATCTGCAAGTTCATGGTTCATGTACTACTGAAGCCTGACTTGGAGGATTTGGAGCATTATTGTGCTAGCGTGTGAGATGAGTGTAGTTGTGCAGCAGTTTGAACATTCTTTGGCATTGCCTTTCTTTGAGATTGGAATGAAAAGTGACCTTTTCCAGTCCTATGGCCACTGCTGAGTTTTCCAAATTCGCTGGCATATTGAGTACAGTAATTTAACAGCATCTTCTTTTAGGATCTGAAACAGCTCAACTGGAATTCCATTACCTCCACTAGCTTTGTTCATACTGATGCTTCCTAAGGCCCACTTGACTTTGCATTCCAGGATTTTAATAAAAGGACTCTCATAAAATGGATGAGTGGCTTAAAGAGATTCTTGTGAAGAATTTCAGTGCATGTATCACCAGGACAGACAGGAATATGGAAGCCCTAATGCTTGTGGGGTGAAAAATTCACATGTCAAAGACATTAAGAAAACGATGAGGATCTATGAGATGTAAAATCAGCCCAAAGAATTCAAATTATAAAGATTACTTGAAACGTGCATGTTCACCCACCATCCTCAACGATAATTCTCATTTTCACGTGCCTCTGTATAACTCTCACTGTGAGGTATTGCAAACAACACTGGGAAGACACCATAACTGCTAAGTATTTAAAATGGTTTTTAAATTAACTTTTAAAACATTTAAAAATGGTTTATTATTTTTACACTTAAGATTTTTCTAAAGTGTGAAAACATGTTTGCATGTTTCATAACATTTAATACATTAGGTCACAATATATTCAGTTCAGTTCAGTTGCTCAGTTGTGTCCGACTCTTCGCAACCCCATGAAATGCAGCACGCCAGGCCTCCCGGTCCATTACCAGCTCCCGGAGTTCACCCAAACTCATGTCCATCGAGTCGGTGATGCCATCCAGCCATCTCATCCTCTGTCATCCCCTTCTCCTCCTGCCCCCAATCCCTCCCAGCATCAGAGTCTTTTCCAATGAGTCAACTACACAATATATTAGTAGGTGATAATATTAGGTTAGCAAAGATATGTAATTTTAAAATATATATATTTGAAGCTGAAAACTTAACTTTTTTTTTGTTTTTTTTACTATTTATTTAGGTGACATAGTCAGTAAAGCTTGGAGACCACTAACCTAGTCAGCTTAGGGGACCTGAGGCTGTCTTCCCAGGCCCTTTCTCTCCCAAGAAGGCCAGGGCCAAGGTGAGCCCCATTCACAGGGTGGGTAGGGGGTGAGACTTAGTCTGCACCCACTAACCCTGCCGCCCCCCAGCTCCTCCCAGCAGCACAGAGCCTACCTGATTGTGCCATCGGATGACGTTCCCAAATCCCCCTGTCCCAAGCCGCTCTTTCATTTCCCAGGCCCCACATGTCTGGGTTGGCAGGGAAGGTGACCAGCTCATACTGAAGTCCTGCTAACGCTGCAAGCAATGTGGGGGGCAAGGGGGGGAACAAAAGGTGATGATTAAGGAAAAGTGGGAAGATGGACAAGGTTAAGAGATGCCACAGCGCTTCGATGGGAAAGAAAAATCGGAACTGATTTTTCATCTCCGTACATAAAAGCAGGTGGCTGGGTCTGGTTTTCGTTTGGGCAGCAAAGTCCTGTCTTTCGCAGCCCCCCATCCACCTCACCCCGAAGCAGCAAGGGGTGGGTGGGGGTCCCGCCCAGGACAGGACGCTCCCGCACCCAGGACCTGCCAGGGGATCCCCGGGCTGCGCCCCCCACTCCGGCGCCTCCCCGCTGGCCCCGACTAATCACCGCCGCGTTCCGGGCCCCCGCCCGGCACCACCCCGCCGGGGCCTCCCAGCCCTCCCCGTCCGGGAAGGCCCGGATTCGGGGCCGGTCACGCGCGTCTCTGGGAGCCTCGGAGACGGGGGTGCGGGTGACAGCGGGGGCGCCCGCCCGAGGCACTCACCTGGCGGCGGGGCGCGGGCGCCGCCCCGAAGACATGAACGCGCGGGGCCCTCAGAGCCGCGAGACAGGCGCCACTTCCTCAAACACTTCCTGCTCTGACGTCACGGGGCACGTGGGTCGCGGCCTTAAAGGGGCCGCCGGCCCAGACGTCCCCGCCCCTGCCCGGTGACCGACCCTGGGGAAAACACCCCCGTGCGCTTTAGACGTGCGACTTCTACCTGAGCGCTTTCTGGGACGGGGAAGATGGGGATTTCCTCACCTGCCCCGCAGCCCCGCCCCGGGGTCAGCCTGACCAGGCTTCCTAGACTTTAAAGTAGGGGAATTTCCCGCTCCTCCCCCACTCCCGCTCCCCCCTCCCCGCCCCCCCAGGATGGATTTAGGGACGGTTTACCAGAATTACCCTGGGGCTCTAGCTTTTACGGCTGTAATCCCTCACCTGGTCTGGAGACTCCTGGGCTCAGATCGAGAATGATAAATCACACCTGTAGTCCCTAGGTGTGACAACCTCCTCTTCCCTCTTAAAAAAAATTAAGAAGAGGGGGAGAAAATCTAATACTGTAACGCAAAACTGGAGGTTCAGCCCCAGTAACGGGCGGAAATTGTGAGACTACCTCTCGGCCTGTTAATCCTTCATCTCCGACCTCCTTGGCATCATGATTTGAGTTTATTATTGAGTTTCTCAGTTCGAGGGCAACATATTAGCAGACAAAGATTGTGTGTGTGTGTGTGTGTGTGTATTATTACTCAAGCAAGGGTAAAGTATCAAAGGCAATATGAAGATAATAGCTCACTTTACAGAGTGATAGAGTGCTTAATAAGTCGGTCAGTTCAGTTCAGTCGGGTCCAACTCTGTGGCCCCTTGGACTGCAGGATGCTAGACTTAGCTGTTCGTCACCAATTCCCGGAGCTTGCTCAAACTCACTTCCATCGAATCAGTGATGCCATCCACCCATCTCATCCTCTGTCATCCCCTCCTCCTCCTGCCTTCAATCTTTCCCAGCATCTGGGTCTTATCCAGTGAGTCAGTTCTTCACATCAGGTGGCCAAAGTATTGGACCTTCAGCTTCAGCCATCAGTCCTTCCAATGAATATTCAGGACTGATCTCCTTTAGGATGGACTTGTTGGATCTCTTTGCAGTCCAAGGGACTCTCAAGAGTCTTCTCCAACACCACGGTTCAAAAGCATCAATTCTTCGGCCCTCAGCTTCCTTTACGGTCCAATTCTCACATCCATACATGACTACTGGAAAAACCATAGTCTTGACTGCTGCTGCTGCTGCTGCTGCGTCACTTCAGTCGTGTCTGACTCTGTGCGACCCAGAGACGGCAGCCGACCAGGCTTCCCCGTCCCTGGGATTGTCCAGGCAAGAACACTGGAGTGGGTTGCCATTTCCTTCTCCAGTGCATGAAAGTGAAGAGTGAAAGTGAAGTCGCTCAGTCGTGTCCAACTCCTAGTGACCCCATGGACTGCAGCCTACCAGGCTCCTCCGTCCATGGGATTTTCCAGGCAAGAGTACTGGAGTGGGGTGCCATTGCCTTCTCCAGAAGTCTTGACTAGACAGACCTTTGTAAGTGGCTGATACTAAATCTGTACTTCGGTTTCCTCATCCAGTCCTCAAGGCCAGCCTACAAATTGGACAGTACTGCGTTATTATTATCTCCATTTTACAGATGATAAGACTGAAGCACAGAGAGAAAGTCTTCATCCCAAAGTCACAGGCCTTTAAGTGGATAATTATCTGATGTTCAAACTCCAGCAGCTGTTTTTGAGTGCAAGGTTTTAATATGTAGCTAAAAGTAGCATACTAGTAAGTTCAGAAGGATTTTAAATCCAGGGACTGCTGTTGACTACCTCTGGGACTTTAGGTATTCAGGTACCTAAAGAGTTTAGGCACTTCAAGTTACTCAGACCACTCCAAGCAGCCCGTTGCTCTTTAAAATGCAGGCAACATTGATGGGTGGACTTGGAAGGCATTATGCTTAGTGAAATACATCAGACAGAGAAAGGCAAATAGAGTATGCTATCACTTTTATGAGGAATCTAAAAAAATACAACAAACTAGTGAATATAACAAAAAAGCAGCAGAATCACAGACACAGAGAACAAACTTGTGGTTAGCACTAGGAAGAAGGAAGACGAGAGGGACATGATAGGGGTAGAATTAACAAACTACTATGTAGAGGGTAAATAAGTTATGAGGATACATTGTATAGCATGGGGAATATATCTAATATTTTGTAATAACTAAGATGCTGGGAGAGACTAGGGGCAGGAGGAGAAGGGGACAACCCAGGATGAGGTGGCTGGATGGCATCATGGACTCGATGGACAGGAGTCTGAGTGAACTCCAGGAGATGGTGATGGACAGGGAGGCCTGGCATGCTGCGATTCATGGGGTCGCAAAGAGTTCGACACGACTGAGCGACTGAACTAAACTGAGCGACTGAACTAAACTGATGAAAAAAGTGAAAGTCACGCAGTCATGTCCGACTCTTAGTGACCCCTTGAACCATACAATCCATGGAATTCTCCAGGCCAGAATACTGGAGTGGAGAGCCTTTCCCTTCTCCAGGGGGCCTTCCCAACCCGGGGATCAAATCTAGGTCTCGATCTAGATTTGCAGGCAGATTCTTTACCAGCTGAGCCACAAGGGAAGCCCAAGAATACTGGAGTGGGTAGCCTATCCCTTCTCCAGTGGATCTTCCTGACCCAGGAATCAAACTAGGGTCTCCTGCAGTACAGGCTGTTTCTTTACCAACTGAGCTAGAGTATAATCTGTAAAAATTATGAATCACTATGTTGTGTACCTGAAACTAATATTGTAAATCAACTGTGGTGCTTGGTGCTAAGTTGCTTCAGTCATGTCCGACTCTTTGTGCCCCCATGAACTGTAGCCCGCCAGGCTCCTCTGTCTGTGGGATTCTCCAGGCAAGAATACTGGAGTGGATTGCTACGCCCTCCTCCAGGGGATAATTCAGAGCCAGGGATTGAACCTACATTTCCGGTGGCTCCTGAATCGCAGGCAGATTCTTTACTGCTGAGCCACTGGGAAGCCCCCAGATCAACTATACCTCGATTTTTAAAAATGTAGACAGCATAAGGTTGAATTGCATGAAATTATCATTTTTTAAAAATAAAACGAAACCAGCTGAAACATCAGCAACAAAGATTAGCAGTTTTATGTGGTTCAGCCTGAAAACAACAGAGGGCACAAGTCAGAGATGGGAGGGGCTGGGGAGCTTGTTATGAAGACAGATGATGAGATGGTAAAAGCCGTGCCTGACAGGAACTCTGACCTGGACACAGCCTGAGTCTGGAGTTAACGCTTAGGAACAGACATCAACACGAGCAGAGGGGTCAGTGCGGCCAGGGTTGACGCAGACGTGCCAGGATGCTCAGAGTTTCTTCATTTATGCTATTGCTTCTGCTAAACAACACACTTGACGTCAAAGCAGAAAGAGAAAGGAACGTGAGTAAATAGTTGTAAAACATTTAGAATAGTGCCTGACATGTTTTCAGTGCAATTTGTTTCTTTAATAAATCAATTTTTAAAATAAGTTTGTTTTTATAAATAAAATTTGAACTCCTATGGGTGCTGGGCCCTAGGTAGAGTCTGACATCACAGAAGATTTCCTTTTAATCCTGTCCTCAGAAAATCACTGTCCTTGAGAAATTTAACGAGACATCCATTGATATGCTAAAAGTTCATTCTGTGCCACTGTAATTTAAGCATTTTCATTTGCTCAGCTCAAAATAACTTTGTTTTCAGCTGAATATAAATCTCTCTGATAAGTCACATATTGCTGGATTTAAAAAAAAAAATAATGACAGCCCAGGAAGGAGTCTCTGGGTTTTATCACATCCCAAGATGTTTATCTTGTTAAACTCCTTATTCCTTCCAGATAAGATGTACTCACTGCCTACATCTGGTCTTTATCCTGTTGTAGAGATGAGTGCAGAGAAGGCAATGGCAACCCACTCCAGTACTCTTGCCTGGAAAATCCTATGGACGGAGGAGCCTGGTAGGCTGCAGTCCATGAGGTTGCTAGGAGTCGGACACGACTGAGCGACTTCCCTTTCACTTTTCACTTTCCTGCATTGGAGAAGGAAATGGCAACCCACTCCAGTGTCCTTGCCTGGAGAATCCCAGGGATGGGAAAGCCTGGTGGGCCGCTGTCTCTGGGGTCGCACAGAGTCAGACATAACTGAAGCGACTTAGCAGCAGCAGCAGAGATGTGTGAGCTGATTGTTTACACAAAATTATGTTCAGATGCAGAGGAAAAATCTTTCTTTTTCTTCCTGTTTTGAGTCTGAATATGCTATTTTGGATAATCCAGAAGCACTAAGCAGCCTGAGTGCCTGGCACAACTCTGGGTACCACTGTACCAGGGGCTCCAGCTCCCATCAGAGGTATCTAGAATCTTATTGGAGGCATGCAACTCCCTGAGAGTTACCATGATGAGAGATGGGGACCAAGCCATACAGAGTCCAGTGCTAATTTGTTCTGCTGTAGAGGCCGTACGGCACTGCTGATAAGGATACCATTTCCGAGGGGGTTATTTTAAAATAAAAATCTTCTTCAGAGGGTAAGTCAAAGAGAACTATCCTCTTGTTCCATCTTTGAGAACCAAGCAGAACTGAGCTCCTTTGAGTAAGGAAAGGACTATTTTCTGAGCAATCTGGAAGCTGACTCATACATAGTAAGAAAAGTCAGATTGAAAGACAGGAAGGCGATAAAACAGACCCCTGGGCAGATGGAGGAATTCCCCAGGCCCCCAGCCTCGGAGTCAGCTCTGGTTCAGTGACTTCAGCAATTCTTTCATTATCGTTCCAAGTTTGTTTTATCCCAGCCCAGCAGGGAGAAGAGTCTGCAAGTCAGGACCCGTTCCTGCAACAAACAAAAATTCTCTTGTCACAAAGGTTGGAAAACGTGTTTAGTTGGAGGGCGTGAAGACATCTGCTTTTCTTCTAGGGAAGACGGTGAGAGGCGAGGGTGGGCTGACAGAGACTGACGGTGAGAATGAACTTGGGTTCATCCTTAGCGCAGAGCTGGCTGCGGTGAGGAAGGGAAGAACGTGCAGTCTTCGCCCTCTGTGAATGAGACCCGGGCCAGCTGGCCATCATGCCTCAAAGCTTGGGTGAAACAGAGCTGGGATTAGGGGCCCTGAGTCACCCTTCTTGGAGGGATGATACTGCGGGAGGAAATCAGTTTGTAAGCTCCCTTCATTTTTACATGCATAGGTTTTTATTCCAGTAAATTAAAATGAAAGAGGAAGAAGTGGCCCGTCCCTTGGCCGCAGTGGCGGGGAAACCATGTGTGTGGGTGTGTGTGTTCTTCCTGGTAGGATGTTTCTTAGTACACCTTGGTTCTGAGGTCTTAACCTGTACTCCATGGGGGCAGAGATGTGGTTCACTGCTGCATTCCGTGTCTGGAACATTATAGGCGCTCAATAAAAAATGTGCTGAATGAATGGGGAATTGGCCAAGGCAGTCTGGTGAAACCATACTGTAACCTTCAACATTTGATTAGAAGTGGTCTCTGGAGTCGCAGATGTGATTATAACCCTGTCTCTGTATTTTTTTGGTTTTGTGAAGAGGCAGTTCACTGGACCTCACTGAGCTTTACTTTTCTTATCTCTAAATTGTTGTTGCTGCTAAATTGTCCAGTCATGTCCTACTCTTTGCAACCCCTTGGACTGCAGCAGGCCAGGCTTCCCTGTCCTTCACTATCTCTCAGAGTTTGCTCAAACTCACGCGTTGGAGGGTCTTCTACGGAGGCACGGGTCAGCAGCGGCCCCCCCTGGGGACAGGGCCTCTGGCTGCAGCAGACCTGGAAGGCGTGGCATGTGGCTTAAGTCCTCTAGGTTGACATTAGCCCCACTACAGAGCTGCCGGGTGAGCAATCCACAAATTATATCAAAGAAGTTCTTGAGCTGTTGCGAAAGTTTGAGGCCCCACAACAGACGTCCTAACCTGACGATCTGGTAAAGGGACTGGGAATCCCCAGGGAATCTGACTTTGAAGGTCAGCAGGATTTTATTACAGAACTTCCCTAAGACTGGGAAAACACAGACTCCTGGAGGGCACAAACAAAACCTTGTGTGCGCCAGCACCCAGGAGCAAGGAGCACTGACCCCCCAGTAGACTGAGCCTGACTCTCCTGTGAGTGTTTGGGAGTCTCCGGCAGAAGCCTGGGTCAACAGTGGCCTGCCATGGGGTCAGGGTCACAAGCAGCAGCAGTCTGGGGAGGTGCAGCATGCTGGCATAAGTCCTTTTAGAGGACATTGCCATTATCCCATAGAAAGTGACAGTGAAGTCTTTCAGTCATGTCCAACTCTTTGTGACCCCATGGACTGTAGCCAACCTAGCCTACCAGGATCCTCCGTCCATGGAATTTTCCAGGCAAGAGTACTGGAGTGGGTTGCCATTTCCTTCTCCAGGGGATCTTCCCAACCTAGGGATCCAACCCGGTTTCCGGCATTGTAGGCAAACACTTTTCCATCTGAGCCACCAAGAAGTCATCCTATAGAACCTATAGCCTACTATAGAGACTGGAGCTCCTAGGACTGGGCCCCTCAGGCCAAAATACAGGGAGGGAGCACAGCCTAACCCATCAGCAGAAAATTGGATTAAAGATTTACCCAGCATGGCCCTGCCCACCAGAGCAAGACCCAGTTTCCCCCATAGCCAGTCCCCGCATCAGGAAGCTTGCACAAGCCTCTTATCCTCATCCATCAGAGGGCAGACAGAATGAAAACCATGATCTCTAAAGTGGGGGCTAGTAATCGTTTAAAAGTCTACAAATAACAAATGCTGGAAAGGCTGTGGAAAAAAGGGAACCTTCTTACAGACTTGGTGGAAATGTAAATTAATGCAACAGCTATGGAGATCTTTCAAAAAACTAAAAATAGAGTTACCATATGATCCTGCAATCCTACTCCTGGGAATCTATCAGGAGAAAACCATAATTCAAAAAGATACGTGTACCCCTATGTTCATTGCAGCACTATTTACAGTAACCAGGACATGGAAGCAACCTAAATATCCATTGACAGATGAACAGGTAAAGAAGATGTGGTCCATATATACAACGGAATACTACTGTGCCATAAAAAAGAGTGAAATGATGCTACTTGCCTCAACATGAATGGACCTAGAGATTATCATTCTAAGCCAAATAAGTCAGATAAAGACAAATCCCATATGATTTCACTTAAATGTGGAATCTAAAATATGACATAAATGAATTTATGGATGAAATGGAAACGCAGACACAGAGAACAGTCTGTTGGTTGTTAAGGGAGAAGGAGGTACGGGAGGGATGAAGCGGAAGTTTGGGATTAACAGATGCAAACTATTGTATAGAGACTGGACAAACGACAAGGTCCTATGTATAGCCCAGGGAACTACATGCAATGTCCTGTGATAAACCATAATGGCAAAGAATATGAAAAAGAATATATATATATATGTGTGTGTGTGTGTGTGTGTGTGTATAACTGAATCAGTTTGTTACATAGCAGAAATTAGCACAACTTTTTAATTCCACTATATTTCAACAAAATTAAACAAATAAATTAGGGGCTAATAAAACCCACTCTTCGTGGTTGTATAGTTTAAGTGAGATAATATGTATAAAGTGCCTAATACAGAGCTTGGTGCTTATTAGGATCTCTTTGAACAGTAGCTATTAATACTGTTGTTTTTAAAGTGCAATAATCCAGAATGCAACTGAGATCCTTGTCCTTCGTGATTCAGGTGGAGTGGGCTCCAGCTCACCCCCACTTACAGTGAAAGGCCCTGTTTCCCTTCAGCTTTCCTGTTTCTCCAGGAATTTGATGCCAGAGGTGGTGTGTGACGCTAGGTGAGACGGGTAGTATGTTCCGCAGGCTCCTCTGCATCTAAGCTCCTGCTTTTGCTCAATTCTTAACTGTCCTTTCCAAGTCACTCTTCTCTTTACCACTGTCAGCTATTTTGTCTCCACACGCTCTTCTAATCCCCAAGAGCCACGATCACTAATGCTTTTTTCTTAAAAAAAAACTTCAGCTTTTTACTGACTCTTGTTACAAAAGATATTTAATCAAAAAGACGCAAGCCGAGGTCATCACCGGATCCCTTGGATTCTTCTGTCTTTACTTTCGCTCTCTTATCCTCCTCCGGGCAACAGGGCTGGAGGCAAAGGGCCACGAGCCCCTGTGCTGTCCCTGAGGATCCCAATGCCACTGACCAGGGCCTTTGCAAATCACCCTGGCCAGAGGCCTCAGCATTTCCCCCGGCTGCTTGAAGGAGGGTGTTGCTCTTCTCTGTGACCGTCACCGCAGTGGCCCAGGATGGTGGGCCAGGCTTGGGCTGGTGGCTGCCAGGCCTGGTGCCGATGGCTGCATGCAGGGATGGTCCCCTCTTCCAACACTGCCAGGCGTCCTGCCTGCCTGCTCTGTGCCCCGCTATCCACGCATCAACTCCTGCTGCCCAAGGCACAATAACAGCAAACAGGAAGGCTCCATAGTACCTGCTCGGTCATTATTTCCGCCTTAGAGGAGTTTCATCAGTTTCAATTAATCCTTTCACCACGCTGGGTTTGTGTATCCTGTACTCCGCCCAGGCCTTCTGCTCTAATGCATCCAAGTGATCATTCGCAGATGGACCGTACTTATAGACTCTGCCAAAGGTTCACAGAGATGCAGAACTTGCATCCCAGCCCCACAGGTATTTGAAATAAATATCAGACAGCTTCTCTTCAGCTATCCCTTTCCCACCTGGCCCAGATCCCCCACTGACACCCCTACCCCAGTCCCCCACCCTGGTCCCCACCCCGCCCACTCTGGTCCCAGCCCCTATGTGCCCTGGCTGCCCAGTTCCAAGCCTCCTGCTCCTGGACAAAGAACCATATTCCTCCCACATCTCAGGCAGAGCAGCCCGCTCTCCTCTGCCACAATCCCACCACCCGCCACCTCGCTCCCCCACTCAGTTAGGTCCTCAACAGGGCCAGAGGCCCTGGGGTGGCCAGCATCGCTTCTGAACTTGGATTCAGATCCCAGAATCCTAGGCTGGGGCCTCGAGCAGGTCCTCTGCCGCTGTTCCCGCCCACCTGCTCTCCAGCGGCTGTCCTCAGTTTACCAGCCCCTCCTCCAGACCCATCATCATCCCTTGGAGGCCTCTCCCCTTCAGGACCAAAAATCCTGGACTGCAATGATGTCAACACTGTCTAATTTCCTTCTCGGGCCCTAGAGAGCCACCACCCTCTAAGAAAAAGGGATCTGTAATGATTTGATAAGAATTCTGCCTTCCCTTAGAAGACAGAAACACCGACAGGCCATTTTGGGTCTTAAATAATTTTTAAAAATTTTGTTTTGTTTTTGGCTGTGCTGAGTCTTTTGGTGCTTTGAGGGCTTTCTTTAGTTGCAGTGACCGGGGACGTCTCTGGTGGTTGCGCCCAGGCTTCTAATTGCCATGTCTTCTCTCGTCATGGAGCACGGGCTCTAGACGCTCAGACTTCAGTAGTTGCAACAGGCCTGAGGTTGCAGCTCCCTGGCTCTGCAGCACGGACTCAGTAGTTGTGCCTTGGCTTAGGTGCTCCTCGGCATGTGGAGTCTTCCTGGACCAGGGATGGAACCTGTGTCGCCTGCATTGGCAGGCAGATTCTCATCTACTGAGCCACCAGGGAAGTCCCCTAAATTAAAAAAAAAAAATGTCCCCCCATCTCTGCTGCTACTACTGCTACCTACCAGTCTGGATCAATTTGTGCTGATCTGGTAGGTGGTTCTGTGTAGTGGGCAGAACCCAGAGGGATGGTTCTTAGGAGAAAAAAATTGTAGACCCTACTCATTTCATTCCCAGAGGCTGTCAGTTCACTTGAACACTAGAGAAACTCTCTCCTTCATTTTGAGCATTAAAAAAAATTAGGCTTAGGGACTTCCCTGGTGGTCCGATGGTTTAAGCCTTCATCTTCTAATGCAGGGGGTACAAACTGATCCCTGCTCTGGGGAGCTAAAATCCCACCTGCCTTGTGGCCAAAAAACATAAAACAGAAGCAATAGTGTAACAAATTCCATAATGACTTTAAAAATGATCCATATCAAAGAAAATTTGTAAAAAAAAAATTAGGTTTATAGAGGTATTGTTGACATACTATCAAATGTACCAATTTTCACTGAAGGAGTTATTTTACCACTGAGTGTAGCCTAGCAGCTCTCCTGTGAATCACAAAGTAGAACGTCTCCATCACCCAGAGTCTGCCTCCCTTGGGCCCCCTTGCGGTCCAGCCCACCCCACCCTGCCCCACCCCCAGCCCAGCCCCTGGCCAGCACTGATGCCGTCGTCACTGCAGTTACGCAGTTTGGCCCATGATCATGTAACTTCTAATCTACCATTTCTAGAGAACCGCTGAGGTGTGGCCAGGCTGCTGGATTGAGCTGGGTTTCTCCTGCCAAAGAGTCAGAGGCTGGAGATGATCAAGCAGACACACTGGGAAGGGCCCGGGGCAGCGGCTCCAGGCCCGGCTGAGCCATCCAAGAAAGGGAGGAGGGCTCAACATTGAGCACAGGAATGAGGAACAGAGAGAAGAGGAAAAGGCCACTCCAGGGGAAGAAGGGGGCCACATGGCCGGAGATGGGAACTTGAATTAAAGGCCTGCTCTGTGTCACAATTCAACTGTCAGACCCCAAACCCATCCTGAGCCCAGGGTGCTGTCAGCACGTCCCCTGGTTGGGGGGCTGGTGCTGCCTGTCCCACCTGTCTTCTCCAAAGGCAGATCTCCAAATAGGTAAAGCGGATCTTGGAATCCCCACCTGCCTCCTGCCTCCTCCGGGCTGGGGCCTCTCTGTCTCCGAAGACATCTCACCCAGCTTCTCTCTCCCCTGGGCCTCTGGAGCCAGCTTCACGCCCTTTGCCGTGAAGCGGACCACTTGCAGGGGCACTTGCGTTTTAATTGGAGAAAGAAAACAAAGTGGATTCACATCTTTTACCGGACGGAAGGAAAAATTCAAACAGGAAGAAACGACGTAAATAAAAAGTGAAAACTTCTCTCTCCAGGTCTTAACTCCTGGTCTGTGCCCCCAAAAGCTGTCACGTCACCATTTCCTGTGTGTCCTTTGTAGGGGGAGGGACACGTTGTCTAAAGCAGCGCCATACACGCAAGGCTCTGCACCTTCCCTCTTTTGCTGCATAAGTCTTGGAACTCTTTCCAAGGCAGCACATGTATTAATTTTGATATAATTTCAGATTTTCAGAAAACCTGCAAGAACAGTAGAAGGAGCCCTGTACACCCATGAGCCAGACTCACCGACGACTGACGTTTCACCCCCTTTGCCTTACCTATCTACCCATCTACATATTACTTTCCTGAACCATTTTGGATGACGTTAGAGACCGTCTGCCTCTTACCCCAAATTACCCCAGTGTGTATTTGCCAAGGGCAGGAACTTCTTTACCATAACCACAGTCCAGTTATCACTATCAGGAGATTTAGCATTCAAACATAGCTGTTACCGATGGATAGTCCGTGCTTAAATTCCTCAGGTCTTCCTGTTACGTTCTTTATGGCTTTTTCCCACCCCTCACCCCCCCATCTAGGATTTAATCAGGGTCACACATTACATTTCATTGTCCTATCTCCTTAGTCTCCTCCAATCCGGAAAAATTCCTCAACCTTGCTTTGTCTTCCTGGACCTAAACGTTTTGAAAGAGTGCACACCAGCTGTTTTGCAGAATGCACCTCAGTAGGGGCTCACCTGACGTGACGTGACGTCATAACTTGATGGTACATCAGGATATCTTGGGGGGGGTGTGATGTCATTTTATCCCACTTGTTCTCGATGCTTTTAACTTTGATCCCTTGGTTTAGGTGGTTTCTGTCAGATTTCTCCACTTGTAAACTTACTATTTTCCCTTTGCAATTAAGGTGTAGTTTGTGTAAGAACTCCAGCTCCTCCTCAGATTTCCATCCATTTGCTTCCCATCCACTGAGGATGTTCTAACTCTGTCATTCCCGTCCTCGGATTCTACTGCAAAGAACTTAATCTTTTAGCTGGCATTCTACTGTAAAGAAGAGCTTTCCTCTTTCCACCATTTAGCCATGTATTTGTTTTGTTTATATTAGTTTAAGCTTTTGCATTCTTATTTTATTAAATGGATTGTAATCCAGTGTTATTATTTTTATAAATTAAAACAATTTAAGCTTTTTTTTTTAATTAATTTTGATGCTTAAATTATCTCAGCTGGCCAGTTAAAGCCACTTCAACTTGGCTCCTGTGTCCTTTTGGTGAGTTCCCATCATTCTCCAAGACCTTCCTTAGATTCTGGAAACATTTTGGCACCAAAATGCTCCAGGGTTTTCTCACACTGTCTATGCCACTGCCCTGGAATCAGCCTTTTCTCCAAGAAGTCCTGGTTCCTTTTAGTGGAAAATGATATTTGGGAGTGAAGATTAGGGAGCTGGCAGCATATACATTTTCACCTAATTGATTTATCAGTGGGATATGATTCTGTTGTCTGTATGTAGCATGATTTCTAACCAGTCACCTCTTCATGAACATTTGTAGTGTTAATTTTAGTGATTACAAAAGTGCACTGCTGTGAATATTCCTGGTTTACATTTGGGAATATACCTGTAGGGAAGATTTCTAGCAGTGAAATGCTCAATCAGGTTTATGGGTTCAAAAATGTGATAGGGAATACGGAAAAGAATACATATGTATGTATTACTGAATCACTTTGCTGTACAGTGGAATTAATACAACATTGCAAATCAACTTTACTCCAAAAAAATACATTAAAAAAATGTGACAGGTGTTTTTTATTATTCTTTGAAGAAAATTACATCAGTGATGGAGTGTCTATTAACCTGAATCTTTCTAACTCTGAATACTATAAAAAAAATTTTAAATTTTGTCAATTTGATTATGATTTTAAGTGGATTTCTTGTGTTACAAATGATATTGACAATCTTTCATCAGTTTATTGGCCATTTGTATTTCATATTGCCTGGTCAAATCCTTTTCCCGTAAACACACATTCTCTTTATTCTTATTGATATAGACCTTCCTTGTAAATAAAGACATTAACCTTTTGATAAATTTTTTCCCAATTTATTTTCTGACACTGCTGAGTATGATTTTTTTTTTAATTTCCAATAGCAAATTTATTGACTTTTTGAGGCTTCTAGGCTTTATGTTCTGATTAGACAAACCCTTCCCACTACAAAATTATCTATAAACCTCATTCGAGTCTCCTCTTTGTACTTTTGTGGTTTCTTTTTTAAAAATTATTTATTTGTTCATTTTTGGCTGTGCTGGGTCTTCACTGCTGTGTGCAAACTTTCTCTGGTTACAGAGAGCAGGGACTATTCTTCGTTGCGGTGCAAGGATTTCTCATTGCAGTGGCTTCTCTTGTTCCAAAGCACAAGAGGGGCTTAGTTGCCCCTCAGCATGTGGAAACTTCTCAGACCAGGGATCAAACCCATGTCCCCTGAATTGGCAGGTGGATTCTTAACCACTGGACCACCAGGGAAGCCCTGTGGTCTTCTTTTTTAGGTTTAATAGTTTATTTAGAATTTTGTTATGTGGAAAGAATGAAGTAGGATTTAATCACTATTTTCCCACTGCCCCAGGAGGCTGCTGCCGCTGCTAAGTCACTTCAGTTGTGTCGGACTCTGTGCGACCCCATAGACGGCAGCCCACCAGGCTCCCCCGTCCCTGGGATTCTCCAGGCAAGAACACTGGAGTGGGTTGCCATTTCCTTCTCCAATGCATGACAGTGAAAAGAGAAAGTGAAGTCGCTCAGTTGTGTCTGACTCTTAGCGACCCCATTGACTGGAGCACACCAGGCTCCTCTGTCCATGGGATTCTCCAGGCAAGAGTACTGGAGTGGGATGCCATTGCCTTCTCCGCCAGGAGGCTAGTTCCAGCCATTTATTAGAAAATCCGTCTTTTTCCACATTGCACTGAAGATCACCTTTATCAGAAACTTCATTGTCTTTTGTTTTGACTGATTCTGAGCTCTATTTTGTTTCATTCAGCTCTCTTTTATTCTCTGTGTATGGGGGAACTATTTTAATGATGGCAGCTTCATAGTGTCTATCTGGAAGATGATAGATGATCTTATTTAAACCTCAAAATAACAAAGAGAAAACTATTTCTCCGGTCATTGCTAATGAGGAAATGGAATAAACAAGAGACATCTTGCTCCAGGCTGGAGAGAAGTTACTAGAACACCTGGACCCACTCCAAACTGTCTATTGCTCTCCTGGACTTTTTTTTTTTAATATGTGACCTTAAAGCAGGGCTTAGTAGGTTCTGAAGTCCTATGAAGGCTCATAAGAGCCAAAAAGTCCTTGGCTTTTTCCTGGGACAAAGTTCTTGAAGTTCATCTTAGATACTCCCAGTTAATAGAACTATTCCTTGCTCTGGGTAATAAGATGTTTCTGCAAGTTTATATTAGCCAATTTTTACAAAGTAAATCCTTTTTAAAATGAGTAGTTCTCTGTTGAAAGAAACTTCAGTGATCTAGCAAAGCAGAGTCCTCTTGTAACTGTAAAATTTTCTTCTTCACTGATCTTTTTGTGACTCTTCTTTTGGAGCGGATATTCAGACCTCTTAAAAAGAGGCACACCCATTCTCTTAAAAGCTAATCGCATATGACAAGGGTGCGTGATTCAGAGATAAAGGAGTAATAAGGTTGGATTCCCGGGTAAAGATCAGCACTTCCTAGAGAACAGACTTCTTTTTCACCAGCATCTGAAATTCTCTGAATGGTTGCCTGGGAAAATGACCAGCAAGGCAACGGTGGTATCAACAGTCCAAGAAACCAGTTCACCTTCTTTAGACGGGAAACTTGAAATTGCTGTGTAGGGACAGTCCAGGGGCAGCAAAGCTGCTGAAGAAACTGTTTTCCACTGGCTTTCCTGTGGTTTTCTGCACCAAGATCAAGAAGGTTTCTATCTAGATGTTTCCTGATACACAGAGTATGGTTTAGTGAGCATCACCCCAGGCCTGATCCGCGCTGAACAAAACAGAAGAGTACAGTTCAGAAAGTGAAACTCCCACAAGGCAACTCACAGAGATAAACTCTTCTGCAATGTTTTTCCACTTAATACTCTGTCTTGAAAACATGTCTGGGGACTTCCCAGTGGGTGAGAATCCACCTGCCAAGGCAGGGGACTTGGGTTCGATCCCTGGTCTGGGAAGATGCCACATGCTGTGGAGCAATTAAGCCTGTGAGCCACAACTGCTCAGCCTGAGCTGTGGAGCCCCAAGCTCCGACTACTGAGCCCGCTACAAGCCGGGGCTCCAGCAAGAGAAGCCACTACAATGAGAAGCTCGCACACCACAGCTAGAGAGAGAGCAGCCCCCACTCACTGCAACTAGAGAAAGCCCACACAAAAGCAGCGAAGACCCAGTGTGGCCACAGGTCAATAGTTCAGTTCAGTTCAGTCACTCAGTTGTGTCCAACTCTTTGCGACCCAATGAACCGCAGTTCACCAGGCCTCCCTATCCATCACCAGCTCCTGGAGTCCACCCAAACTCGTGTCCATCGAGTTGGTGACACTATCCAACCATCTCATCCTCTGTCGTCCACTTCTCCTCCTGCCTTCGATCTTTCCCAACATCAGGGTCTTTTCAAATGAGTCAGTTCTTTGCATCAGGTGGCCAAAGTATTGGAGTTTCAGCTTCAACATCAGTCCTTCTAATGAACACCCAGGACTGATATCCTTTAGGATGGACTGGTTGGATCTCCTTGCAGTTCAAGGGACTCTCAAGAGTCTTCTCCAACACCACAGTTCTAAAGCATCAATTCTTCGGTGCTCAGCTTTCTTTATAGTCCAACTCTCACATCCATACATGACCACTGGAAAAACCATAGCCTTGACTAGATGGACCTCTGTTGACAAAGTAATGTCTCTGCTTTTGAATATGCTATCTAGATTGGTCATAACTTTCCTTCCAAGGAGTAAGCATCTTTTAATTTCATGGCTGCAGTCACCATCTGCAGTGATTTTGGAGCCCCCAAAAATAAAGTCAGCCACTGTTTCCACTGTTTTCCCATCTATTTGCCACTGAAGTGATGAGACCAGATGCCAATAAATAAATAAAATGAGAGAAAAGTAAATAGGTCTGTGTCAGTTATTATTTTTAGAAGCTTCATATCCCCCCGGATGGATGTATCGCTTCTTAACCTTTCTCCTGTTGATGTTGTTCCACATTTTGGCTATTGTATCTGTGCTTCAGTAAAATCTTTGCACACTTGTCAAGAATTTTGGAGACATCCCTGGAAGTGGAATTGCAAACTCCATAGTTATGCAGATGTAAATGTGGTAGCAGTCATTGCCAAATGGCTCTCCAAAGTGTTTCTGTTTTACAGGCTTCTCCAGATGATGGATCTGGTGTCTGGTGGGCTGAGGGCTACCTTTCTCCTCTGAGCCTGAGGGTCCCTGATTCTCCTGTGATCACGATAAGATGTAACTACAGGCTCCTAGAGGGCTTCCCTGGTGGCTCAGTGGTAAAGCATGCCGCTGCAATGCAGGAGACGCAGGTCTGATCCCTGAGCCAGGAAGATCCCCTGGAGGAAGGCATGGCAACCCACTCCAGTATTCTTGCCTGGAGAGTCCCATGGACAGAGGAGCCTGGCTGGCTACAGTCCATGGGGTTGCAAAAGAGTCAGATGTAACTGAGCAACTAAACAACAATGGGCCCCTAGACACACGGGGTCAGTCTTCATTTACTTTGTCACATGGGTGCCCCATGGGGTCCAGATGAAGCCATCACAGCTCTCTACCTGCCCGTATCATTCTCAACCAGCCAAAGGCTTCTCCACTCAGAGCCAGGTGGCTCCCTGGGCACCGTGACAGATGTCCAGTGACCCGTGGCTGGGCCATTGTGAGCACAATCCATCTGTGATGCTGAGGGGGTGATGTGTCCTGACCTGTTTGGTGGTCCTCCTAAAGTCAGAAGGAGTAGACCCATGGCATCGACCAATCGAGATGCTCCCACTTGTTTGAGGGGTACTGATGGGAAAGGGGGATGACCCTAACTTGTACAGAAGCATTAAGTGTGATTTCTAAACAAAGGGCCTAAAAGCCCCTTTAGGCTAGAGCTTTCCAGATGGTCCCCCTTATTCCAGATGTGCCCTCTGTCTGGGGAAAGACACACAGACTTTGGCACAGCCAACAGGCAAACCACAGCCTTGGTATCCCTCTGACTTGCATTCAGAGGGAAAGTTCATTTGTATTTCCTGAGGGTTCCCCGTGTATCTCTGGACTAGTCAGTGGGGGAATCAGTTTCTGAATCCAGTACCTGAATCCAGGTCTCACTGATTCAAAAGCCTGTCTAGAGAAAGGACAGAATTTTCAACAAAAAGTGCTGGGAAAATTGGATATCCACATGAAAATGAAGGAACTTGGACCCTTAATTTATGCCATATGCTACAAACATGAACTAAAAATGGGTCATATAGCAAGAATAAACCCCAAGTAATCCAATTAAAATGGACAAAGAACCTAAATAGACATTTTCCCAAAGGTGTATGGCACAGCCAACAGATGAAAACATGCCCAGCATCACTAATCAGCAGGGAAATGTAAATCAAAACCATGTGAGATATCATCTCACACCTGTTAGAACAGGCATGAGGGTGACGGTAAGGATGTGGAGAGAAGGGCACCCTCGTGCGCACTGTTGGTGGAGAGGTTTTGGATTGGTCAAAAGTTCCTTTAGTTTTTAAACAAAAATAAAAGACACATTTTTCGTTTTTGCCAAGAGCTTTATTGAACAATGTATCCACCATTTTGTTCCACTATCTTCTGCCATTTTTTAGGCAACTTCATAATTCCATCTTCCCAAAACTTTTTACCTTTTTTGAGCAAAGAACTGTTCTAGATGCCTTTTAAAGTCTTCTAGGGAACTGAAGTTTTTTCCATTAAGAGAATTTTATAAGGACCCAAACAAATGGACAATGTCTGGTGAATAAGGCGAATGAATCAGAACTTTCCAGCCAAGCTGTAACAGTTTTTACCTGGTTATTGAAACTCTTAGAAGAAAGCGTAGAGAAAAAGGTTCACAGCTTTGGATTTGGTTATGACATAAGCAAAACAAGCAGCAACAAGAAAAAACAGGTAAATTTGACCTCAAAGAGTTAAAATTCTGTGCATCAGAAGACATAATCAATAGAATGCAAAGACAACTCATGGAGTGGAAGAAAATATTTGCAAACATCTATCTAATCCAGAACATATGGATAACTCTTACAACTCATCAACAACAAAACGCTTATGGGCAGAGGGCTTTGAAGAAATCCTTTGTCTCCAAAGAAGATATACAAGTGATGTAGAAGCACATGAAAATATGCTCAACATCATTAGGGAAATTCAAATCAAACCCACAATGAGACATCACCTCACATCCACTAGGGTACCAGCAAGCAAAAACAGAAAACAACAATCGGAGAGGACGTAAGAAAATCAGCCCGCTTGTACACTGTTGACGAGACTGTAAAATGATGGACCCGCTGTGAAAACCAGCATGGAGTTTCTCAAAAAATTAAAAGTAGAGCTCTCATATGATTCAGCAATCCCACTTCCGGGTACAAACCCAGAATAACTGAAAGTAGGGACTTGAAGAGGTATCATTATTTACAATAGCTGGAAGTTGGAAGCAACTCTGTTGTCCACTGATGGGTGAACAAAATGCGGTCTACACACAATGGAATACTATTCATCCTTTAAAAGGTTGGAGATTCTGACAGATCCCAGAGCATGGATGCACCCTGGGAACACTAAGCCAGGTGAAATATACCAGTCATGAAAAAGACAGATAATGCATGATTCCACTTATATGCCGTACCTAGAGTAGTCAAACTCACAGCAACTGAAAGTAGGCTAGCAGTTACCGGAGTCTGGGGGAGGGAAATGGAGAGCTATTGTTTAACATTGTTAGTAACGTTTAATGGGTATAGAGTTTCAGTTTCGCCAGATGGCAAGAGATTTGGAGATGTTTGTTGGTGATGGTTGCATAGTAATGTGAATATTATACATCTTAAACATGGTTCAAATGGTAAATTTTATATAAATGTGTATTTACCACAATTAAAAAAAGTTTAAAAATTCATCAGATGAAATTTCTTACAAAACAGAAACAGACTCACAGACTTAGAAAGCAAACTTATGGTTGCCAGGGGACGGAAATAGATAGGAAGTTTGAGATGGACATGTTCACACAGCTATAATTAAAATGGAGAACCAACAAGGACCTACTATATGGCATGGAGAACTCTGTTCAATGTTATGGGGCAGCCTGGATGGGAGGGGAGTTTGGAGGAGAATAGATACATGTATATGGATGCCTGCGTCCCTTCACTGTCCCACCTAAAATTATCACAACATTGTTAATTGGCTATAACCCAATGCAGAATAAAAAGTTTTTTATAAAAAAAATTCATGCTAGTTCTCCTCCAGTGTAGGAAGGATCTACACTATTGCTCAAAAGTGTGCCTCAGAGGCCACCAATTTCTTAAAAATTCAAATTCCTAGGCCTCACATGCAACCTATGGAATCAGACTCTAGGAAGAAGAGCCCAGGAACCTACCTTTGGACGAGCTCAGATGGTTCCTAAGCCCACCAGTTTGAGAACCACTTCCCTACAACCATGGGGCTTCAAAGAACCCGCCTGAAATGCAGGAGACTCTGGTTCCATTCCTGGGTTGGGAAGATCCCCTGGAGAAGGGATAGGCTATCCACTCCAGTGTGCTTGGGCTTGCCTTATAGTTCAGCTGGTAAAGAATCCGCCTGCAATGTGGGAGACCTGGGTTCGATCCCTGGGTCAGAAAGATCTTCTGGAGAAGGGAAGGGCTGCCCACTCCAGTGTTTTGGCCTGAAGAATTCCATGGACTGTAGAGTCCATGGGGTAGCAAACAGTTGGATACAACTGAGTGACTTTCACTTTCTCTACAAACAAGCAGCCAGCTGGGGAAACACAGCAATCCTCCAACACTCCGCCCTTGGGCAGGAAAAGTGAGGGCATGGTCTTTGAAAGCAGAATGACGTGCAAAATCGGCTTGCTTTTGCCGCAGGAGTGTGGTCTGTCAGCAGCCAGCCCCGTCTTCACCGCCTCCCTGGAGGCTCAGGACAGGGCCTCACAGCTGAGACCTGACATAACTGATAAAGTCAAGAATTCTCTCTGCTTCACCAGGTTAGCATGAGGATGACCTGAGAAATGAATCCATACAAACTCTGCTTTGAAGTCATATAGAAATAGAAATTATTATTATCTTGGAATTCTGAGATAAATCATTTTGACAACAACACATTCTCAAGTCAGAGTCTCAAATGCAGTAAAAGACATTCCTCAATATGGTAAAAAAAAAAAATTTTTTTTTTAAAAATAGAGCACAGAGGGACTTCCCTAGTAGTGTTGTGACTGTCTCCAATTCCCAATGCAGGGGGCCTGGGTTCGATCCCTGGTCAGGGAATTAGATCCCCATGCCACAACCTGGAGAAGGAAACGGCAACTCACTCCAGTATTCTTGTCTGGAAAAGTCCATGGACAGAAGACTGGCAGGCTGCAGTCCGTGGGGTTGCAAAGAGTCAGCCATGGCTGAGCAGACCAGGACGTGCCACAGCTCAGAGTTCATATACTGCAACTAAGAGTTCTCACGCTGCAGTAAATACGGGGTGCAGCCAAATAGATAACATATATTTTATTTATAAAATACATAAAATATATACTATTTAAATTATTTTATTTGTTTTAAATATATATATATATTCAAAAATAGAGCACAGGGACAGAACTGACACTCAGTCCAGCCTGATACGATCTAAGAAAGCGTTCCCATGGTGTTTCCTGCCTTCCAATCTCTGGACCAATTACAGAAGCAGCCCAGTGTTGCTGGATAATCCACTGATAGATGACAACTTCACACACTGAATTAGCTGTGAATTACTTCTCCAATCATTGCTATTTCAACACGGGAGTACAGTAAAGAAGATTAAGAGAAGCAAAAGGAACTTGGCACACTTAAATCAGGCCTGCTTGCTCAAAATATCATCTGCAGCGCCGTGTGTGTTAGAGGCACAGCCTGTCCAGTCACGTGTCCAGCAGCCGGAACACTGGGACGGCCAAGGACACAGATCCCCTTGTTTTCTAAACAGGAAACAGAATGGACTCTGTTTTTACTAGCTTCTTGCCCAAATCAAGGATCAGACTAGAAAAATGTGAAGGTTTAATTAAATAATCCATTCAAATAAAATGACCCCACAGATATGATACACATTGTGGCCTGGATTTCCACATTTTTGTTGGGAGAGACCCCTACGCAGGACAAATGCCCGAATAAAATGATACTTTTAATGAAAATTCCTCATGTATCATAAGTGGAACCAAAGCATGATTACTGCAAGTAGTTACCCCTCCCCCACCCCCACCGCAAATAATAGGAAGCCTGCTTTGGAGTTCATGTAGACAAGAGGATGTCCAGCCTTGAAAACATATCCGTATCCCCCTTGTGGAGTTACTGCTAATAAAGCTGGAAGCCCTTGGTGTCCTGCACCATCAGAGCTCAGCTAAGTTTCTATTTATAGTCAAAGTTCTCAAGTATAGACAAAATTCGAGACCGCATGTAAGTCTAAAAGCTCAAATATTATGTGTCCAACTACAGACGCTCTTGAAATGATTAACCAAAAGATCAGGACTGTTGATTCTTATTTTAATGCTCTGAACATCAGTCCACCATGGAGCTTGCCTGCAGTTATAACCTTGGGGTTCCTGCCAGGACTGACTGCTTTCCTGAAACTCTCTGATTCTTCTAGTATTTTCGGTGCCGAGTGCCGCTGTACGATGAGTCTTGTCGATAACAGCATTTAACACCTGGAATATTGGTTTTATTCAAAATGTTAGAAATGTATATCCCAACCTCAGGGTTGATACTCTAAACTGCCCCTACTTTAGTTTTAAAAATTAAAAATTTTGGCCGCACCATGTATCACGCAGGATCTCAGTCCCCTGACCAGGGACCCAGCCCACATTCCCTGCAGTGGAAGTGCGGAGTCTTAACCACTAGATCACCAGGCTTAGTGCTAATCAAGAGAAGGCAATGGCACCCCACTCCAGTCCTCTTGCCTGGAAAATCCCATGGACAGAGAAGCCCGGTAGGCTGCAGTCCATGGGGTCACTAAGAGTCAGACACAACTGAGTGACTTCACTCTTACTCTTCACTTTCATGCATTGGAGAAGGAAATGGCAACCCACTCCAGTGTTCTTGCCTGGAGAATCCCAGGGACGAGGGAGCCTGGCGGGCTGCCGTCTCTGGGGTTGCACAGAGTCAGACACAACTGAAGTAACGCAGCAGCAGCAGCAGCAGCAGCAGTGCTAATCAATTAGTCGGGTCTGACTCTTTGCGATCCCACGGACTGTAGCCCGCCAGGCTCCTCTGTCCATAGGATTCTCCAGACAAGAATACTGGAGTGGTTGCCCTTCCCTTCTCCAGGGGATCTTCCTGACCCAACAATCAAACTCCGATCTGCTGCATGGCAAGCTGATTCCTTACCATCTGAGCCACCAGGAAAAGACCACCAGCGAAGTCCCCAACTGCCCCTACTTTGAACAGATGCTCTTGGTTTGTCCTACAACTGGCCTCTCCACTGAGATGTAAGCACACCACAGAGCGATCTGAGCTGGAATCCCACGCCCTCCACCGCCCCCGGGCTCCCTCTCTTCCCCTCCAGTATTAGCAGCAGGGCTTTTACCACCATCACTTATAAGCAGCCGAGGTTAGATTTCCATATTAATTTTCTATTTCTTTTTTTTTTCTCATTTGTTTCGAGTGTGTAACCATTCACTGAAGCATTTTTATGACAGGGGCTCTAAAATCGTCATCACATAATTCTGACATCTCTGTCAACTCCATCTTGACACCTATGGATGGTCATTTTTTTACTCAATATATTGACTATTTGAGACCTTCCTGGTTCTTGGCATAAGGAGTGATTTGGGGTATCATGTTAGGAGGTTCTGGGTCTTTTTCAAATCTTGTGTTTTAATGAGCTGCCTCTGACCCGGCTCTGGAGGGGCAGGTGTGGGCCGCGGAAATGAATGAACAGCCTTTGGCACATACCAGCCAAACAGGCCGGCAAGTGTTTAACAATCCTGGCTATTCTTTGGCTGTTACTTCCAACAAACACAAAAAGTCTAAGTGTACCAACTTACACTTGTAAGCAGGACGTGTCCTTCACAAAGCTGTTAGAATTACTCTCAGACCCCATGAGAATTGTACTCTGTTCCTGGCAGTCTGCTGTCCCTACCCTCTCTTGTAGGTTTCTGCATTTCTGAAAGAAGGTCACAGCCGATAACTTTAGGGATACCAGACCTGGTCGCTACGTTGCCTGAAACCAGTTCTGGCAGTTTTGCAAAGACAAAAAAAATGCAAGACCTTCATTGAAATATAAAAGCTCTCCCTATTCCCCAGAGACAGGGGGTGGGGGAGCATAGTTCTTGAGGCGCTAGCCTACTTGGTGGATTCCCCTCTGCTGGGCAAAGGTGAAGCCATTGTTCTATTTCCTCCAGACTCTGTCGCTATAGTTTTGGTTAGCACAGGTGGACAGGGGGCCAAGACAGCCAACAGCGCTGTCTCAGTACAGCCAGGAGGAAAGTGAAAGTGAAGTCGCTCAGTCATGTCTAATTCTCTGTGA
Source organism: Budorcas taxicolor (assembly GCF_023091745.1). Classification (NCBI taxonomy): domain Eukaryota; kingdom Metazoa; phylum Chordata; class Mammalia; order Artiodactyla; family Bovidae; genus Budorcas; species Budorcas taxicolor. The sequence goes on along the minus strand of NC_068933.1, from coordinate 36,499,981 downwards.
CCGCATGGACTGTAGCCTACTAGGCTCCTCCGTCCATGGGATTTTCCAGGTAAGAATACTGGAGTGGGTTGCTATTTCCTTCTCCAGGGGGTCTTCCCAACCCAGGGATCGAACCCAGGCCTCCTGCATTGCAGGCAGACACTTTACCGTCTGAGCCACCAGGGATGCAAGCTACAGCCAGGAGGGGAGGAGTCCAGTTTCCTCACTTTGCCAGTGTTGATCCCTAAGGGCGGGGTCGTTACTGCTTGGGGGGTGGGGGGGTGGGTGGAGATTCCAGCTCCCCACGTGCTCTCTGTGACACATATCGTGAGGGTGACCTTGTCAACGCTGGGCAATGGAGAAAGTTCTGGCTCTTCTCTCTGCTCCTCTGACAGCCCCCAGGAGGGAGGCAGGGGCCTCCAGTTCCAGCCAGGGGAGGGTGGAGGGCCAAGCACCCCCTCGGCCGTGGCTGGTATCAGTGACTGTGGATCCACAGCTCTTCTGTGCTGTCTGGCTAGGGTAGAGTACTGTCTTTAAGCTGTCTGTCTCACTTAGGAGACAGGCTGCCCTTTCCCTGCTCCTTTGGTAGGAGGAGCAGGATTTCCTCGAGGGTTTTGTTTTGTTTCTTCTTTTGGGTGGCACCTACTGGTGTTTCCAGGTGGCTCCCTCCTCCAGCTTCAAGTCTGGGAAACAGATGAGGCAAAAGAAAACCCAGAGAACTCACCGCCACTGCCTGGGACTCGAGGCCTCCCAGAGTCTGCCTTCTCTCCACCTTCCAGATGCTTCTCAAGTGTGTTTTACGTGTGACGTCCAGGGTTTCCAGTCGTATTTAGCAGGAAGAATACAGAAAACCTGTTTATCCCACTTCCCAGAGTGGCAGAACCTACCCGTTTACAATTAAAATCCTGCCCTTTGGGGATATATTTTTAAGAAGACTTTTTGAAAAAAATCACAAATGGCCTTTGAATCAGCAGCAATAACAGCGGCACTAATTCAAGCATATGAAGGTTTATGGGGCAGAACCTCTTATAATCGCTCATGATTTAAAAGCTATATTATTTAATTGGTAATTCAAATCGCAAGGAAATTCATAGGAGTGCTATTTATTTGTGTAAGGATCATAAACATTACTGTGAGCTGACTTAACAAGTCTAACTTTTCCCCCTTTATTTATCTAATTGGGGGCAAACCTGTAACTAATGATTCTTTCTTTTAATCAAGCATTACTGTTTTATGGATCAGTCCAGATTTAGTAATGACAGTGCTTTCTAAGTATGCAGTCATTATAATAGAATGTAGCATATGTATTTATCATTTTAACTGCACTAAGCTATCTTTTGTATATTAACATGCCCACATAAATTTATCTGTAATCTCTCTTCTACTCTTATAACTTAATCCTATAATTGTTCTTGGGTTCAAGTACTGTAAATACAATTTAAATTAAACCTTGAATTGTGATTCTACGTGGAGAACCTCTTTCTCATTTACTAAGAAAAATTTTAAGAATTTCTAATTTTTGTTACTTTAAATAACAGTGTTTCATAAAGAGATTTTAGATGATTTTTTTTTGTTTCAGAAGCCAAAAACTTGGTAATCTTCCAAATTAAAAATTACTAATATATTAAAACTTTAGCAATAATAAACCTGATGGTCACTTTTCCTATGTTATTCACACGTTTGCACAAGATATATCAATATTCAAATAGCTCTTCCATATGCCATTTGTTTGTCTATTTTAAAAAGTTTTACTGGAGTGTAGTTGCTTTACCATGTTCTGTTAGTTTCTTTTGTATAGCAAAGTGAATCAGCTCTACATACACGGGCATGCGTACAGGCTAAGTCACTTCAGTCATGTCTGACTCTGTGCAACCCTATGGACTGTAGCCCTCCAGGCTCCATGGGATTCTCCAGGCAAGAATACTGGAGTGGGTTGCCATGCCCTCCTCCAGGGGAATCTTCCTGAAAACCCAGGAATAGAACCCATGTCTCTTATGTCTCCTGCGCTGGCAGTTGAATTCTTAACTACTGGAGCCACCTGGGAAACCCGTATGTACACATACATCCCCCTTTTTTGGATTTCCTTCCTACTTAGGTCCCCTGGGCTATACAGTAGGCTCCCAGCAGTTATCCACTTTCTACATAGCAGTGTTATACGTCAACCCCAGTCTCCCCATTCATCTCACCCCCCTTTGCCCCCTTGGTATCCATATATTTGTTCTCCATGTCTGTGTCTCTATTTCTGCTTTGTAAATAAGATCATCTATATCAACATTCAGAAAACGAAGATCATGGCATCTGGTCCCATCACTTCATGGCAAATAGATGGGGAAACAGTGGAAACAGTGTCAGACTTTATTTTGGGGGGCTCCAAAATCACTGCAGATGGTGACTGCAGCCATGAAATTAAAAGACACTTACTCTTTGGAAGAAAAGTTATGACCAACCTAGATAGCATGTTCAAAAGCAGAGACATTACTTTGCCGATTAAGGTCTGTCTAGTCAAGGCTATGGTTTTTCCAGTGGTCATGTATGGATGTGAGAGCTGGACTGTGAAGAAGGCTGAACGCCGAAGAATTGATGCTTTAGAACTGTGGTGTTGGAGAAGACTCTCGAGAGTCCCTTGGACTGCAAGGAGATCCAACCAGTCCATTCTGAAGGAGATCGGCCCTGGGATTTCTTTGGAAGGAATGATGCTAAAGCTGAAACTCCAGTACTCTGGCCACCTCGTGAGTAGAGTTGACTCATTGGAAAAGACTCTGATGCTGGGAGCGATTGAGGGCAGGAGGGGAAGGGGACGACAGCAGATGAGATGGCTGGATGGCATCATGGATGTGAGTCTGAGTGAACTCCTGGAGTTGGTGATGGACAGGGAGGCCTGGCGTGCTGCAATTCACGGGGTTGCAAAGAGTTGGACATGACTGAGCAACTGAACTGAACTGAACTGATACCAATTTTTCCACTTATATTCCTTAATATATGATATTTGCTTTTCCCTTTCTGACTTACTTCACTCTGCATGACAGAGTCTAGGCCCATCCATACTGTTGCAGATGGCATTCTTCCATTCTTTTCTAACGGCTGAATGGCGGTGCACTGTGTCTGTGCAGCACATCTTCTTTACCCACCCCTTTGTTGACGGCCATTTGTTTCTAGGTTCTGGCTCTTGTAAATAGTGCTGCAACGAACACATGCCTTTTTGCCTGGTTTTCTTAGTCTTACACTTACTCATGCAGGTCGGATGACTGTCCACTTCAAATCCACATTCACCAACAATGCAAATATTTAGGCTCTTCATAAATGTTAAATTTGACTATATTTCAGTAATCTTTATTCCTCCTGCCTTTTAAGAACATGTCCAATTCTGAAATTTTCAAATATTAATGCATTTTTTACTCAAAAATTAACCAATTACTCAAAACATCTCTCCTGATTTGTGATCACTATAATTCTTATGCCTAACAGTGTTTTCAAGCTTTTTTTAAAAATTTATTTGGCTGCATTGGGTCTTAACTATGGCACACAGGATGTTTTTTTAGTTGTGGCCTGCAGGCTCTTTAGTTTCAAGGTGCGAACTCTTAGTTGTGTGGTGTAGGATCTGCTTTCCTGATCAGGGATTGAACCTGCACCCCCAGCACAGGGAGGGTGGAATCAGCCACTGGGCCACCAGGGACGTCCCCTATTTTCAAAATTTTTATTGCATGAGAAAACACAGAAGTCGTGTCACGTTATTAACTGGTTAATGATATAGTCAAACAATTACAGACACAACATCCCTCCAAACAGTTCCCTGCAATTGTATTGAAAATTCAGCTTTCAATCAGGTTTTGAAAAACTTACATTTAACTCTACTTCATAAGCCTTTAATTACTTATTATAATCGACCTGACTTGGCCTCCATTTTAGGTGTACTTAAAGGACCTGAGAAATCACCCTCATTTGGGTCTGGTCACGACGGCCTCCTACAGCAGAAGTTTTCCACCACTAACAGCCCTACCTCATCCCAGGACAAGAGCAGGAACAGGATTTGTTTACACTAATCTGAGGCCAATAGCTCTTAGAGTAAACAAAACAAAACTCTGTTTATCAGCCCAGATGGTAATCTAAGTTCCGTGAAAACATTAGATTTAAAAATTGTTGCTTTTCAACCTTTGATCTGCTAAGAGTATTAATAATACCAATTGAGAGTAATTAAATTTGCTTAAAAGGAAGATAACCCACTCAAAGGACATGAGTTTGAGCAAACTCCAGGAAATAGTGAAGGACACGGAAGCCTGGTGTGCTGTAGTCCATGGGGTCACAAAGAGTTGGACACAATTTAGCGACTGAACAACAACTGCTGCTGCTGCTGTTGCTGCTAAGTCGTTTCAGCCGTGTCCGACTCTGTGCGACCCCATAGACGGCAGCCCACCAGGCTCCCCCGTCCCTGGGATTCTCCAGGCAAGAACACTGGAATGGGTTGCCATTTCCCTCTCCAATGCATGAAAGTAAAAAGTGAAAGTGAAGTTGCTCAGTCATGTCCGACTCTTAGCGATCCCATGGACTGAAGCCTACTGGGCTTCTCTGTCCATGGGATTTTCCAGGCAAGAGTACTGGAGTGGGGTGCCATTGCCTTCTCCGAACAACAACAGATGGCAAACATCTATGGAAAGATGCTCTACATCCTATGTCATGAAGGAATTACGAATTTCAACCATGAGACACCACTGCACACCTGTTAGAACAGCCCAAATACAGAGCTCTGACATCATCAAATGCAGGTGAGCGTCTGGAGCAACAGGAAGTATTTCCTTCATCGCTGGTAGGAATGGAAAATGGTGCAGCTACGTGAGAAGACAGTTCGGCAAATTCTTAAAACAATAAACATTCTCTTACCATTAGACTCAACAATCATTCCCCTTAGTATTTACTCAAAATGAGCTGAAAACTTACGTCAACACAAAATCCTGCACACGGATGTTTATAGGAGCTTTATTCAGAATTGCCAAAATTGGAAAGCAGAGGTGTCCTTCAGTGGATGATGGATAATTCACCTGTGGTACATTCAAGCCTGGAAGTTTATTCAACAATAAAAAGAAATGCGCCATCAAGTCATGAAAAGACATGCAGGAACCTAAAATGTGTGTGTTATTCAGAAGAAGTCAATGTTAAAAAAAGCACATACTATACAATTCCAACTACATAACATTTTGGAAAAGGAAAGTCTATGGAGATGGTAAAAAGATCAGTGGTTGGCAGGGGTTAGGGGAGGAATGCGTGAGTAGGGGAACACAGAGGTTTTCAGGCCGTGAAACTACTGTGTATGATATTATACTGGTGGATATAGTTTTCCAAATCCATAGAAAGTGTTATACAATGCCAACAGTGAGCCCTAATGTAAACCACAGGCTTTGAGCGCTAATAATGGCTCCATGTAGGTTCATCAGTTGTAACCAAGGTACTTGTTGATAGTGGAAAGTGGAAGGGGTATGTGGAAACTTTCCATATTCTGCTCAGTTTTGCTTTGAACTTAAAACTGCTCTGAAATAAAGTCTATTTGAAACATTTAAAAAATTGTTGGTTTTTCAACTTTCTGCTTATTAAGAGTAGTAATACGCCAACTGGAATTAAGCCAATGTGTTTAAAAATCCATTACAAGGAACACATGCTTTTTTATAAGGCAATTTTATTCATAATTCTATTTATCAAAGCTTTAAGGATGAACAGATATTGGTGAGGCAGGAAGCCTAGTCTCATCCTTTCTTTTTAATGTGTCATCTTTAACAACTTTAGTTTTTTCCAGTTTTTCTTTTTTAAAGACTCACTTTAGCTGAATGCTTTTTCTCATACTTTTTAAAATTATAAATTGTGAAACATTTCCACCTTCAGGAAAGTAGAGAAAATAATAGATAACTGCACATCCACCATTCGTTCAGAAATGAATATTAACACTTCACTATTACTCGGTTCATTACCATAGTTAAAAGACAAGGTGCATTACATTTTCCATATCACATACTATCTGTAACCTTATCACCATTTATATCATCTCTACATTCTTTCCTTGATCAGCCAACTCATGAGACACCAGCAACCCTGTTGGCGAAGATACTGTGAAGACCTGTTGTTCAAAGCAGTTTCTAAGCTGAGCTATGGCTGGTCCTTCCTTCACGGTCATGCAATCTAAAATTTTTTGCCCCTCATTCCTCTTACATAAGGCATCATGATGTGAGCTCGTGACTAACTGGTCCGTAGTCACGCATAACCATGATTTCCTCAGTTGGGTGTCTCTTATTTTGTTTTAATGTAACCCTAACATTCAATGTGGAGAAGGCAATGGCACCCCACTCCAATCCTCTTGCCTGGAGAATCCCAGGGATGGAGGAGCCTGATGGGCTGCTGTCTATGGGGTCGCACAGAGTCGGACACGACTGAGCGACTTAGCAGCAACAGCAGCAACATTTAATGTAACATACACACAGAAAATTATATAAATTGTAAGGCTGCAGCTTGACATCACTCAGATCACATGGTATCTTGTTAAGTGAGAGAGATGCTACAATTCAGATATAAATAAAAACCTAAATATTGTCTAAGAGTTTATAACGTGTGGTCTATGAATTCTATTTTCTTAATGTTTATAAGACACAAAATAAATATTTTATCAAAATATTTTATCAAAAATATGTGTAATAAGTATCCATACATGGGCACAAAGGTACATGAGGTAGGTAAGCATAAACTAGAAATAAATATGAAAGTCACTCAGTCGTGTCCCACTCTTTGCAACTCCATGGCCTATACAGTCCATAGACTTCTCCAGGCCAGAATACTGGAGTGGGTAACCTTTCCCTTCTCCAGGGGATCTTCCCAACTCCGGGATCAAGCCCAGGTCTCCCGCATTGCAGGCGGATTCTTTACCAGCTGAGCCACCAGGGAAGCCCAAGAATACTGGCATGGGTAGCCTATCCCTTCTCCAGTGGGTCTTCCAGACCCAAGAATCGAACCAGGGTCTCCTGCATTGCAGGCGAATTCTTTACCAACTGAGCTATGAGGGAAGCCACTGCAAAGCTTCCTGAATTACTTAGCCCTGTTACTTTTAACATCTTGTTTGAACCTCTAAAGTAATAGTGATATATACAATGGCAATAGCTATTATCCTATATATTTTAATTTTTTTAATTTATTTATTAATTTTTTGGCCATGCTGGGTCTTTGCGGCTGCTCGGGTTTTCTCTCGCTGTGGAGCAAGGCTCCAGGGCACATGGGCTTCAGTACTTGCAGCTCCGGGGTTCTAGAGCACGGACTCAGTAGTCATGGCGCACTGACCCAGTCGCTCCATGGAGAGATCTTCCAGGACCAGGGATGGAAACCGTGTCACATGCATTGGCAGGCAGATTCTTCACCCCTGAGCCACTAAGGAAGCCCAAATACCCTTTATTATAAGACTAAATTTTAGGTATAGATAACGTTAAAATGACTAATGTAGCCTATAGAATTTTCACCTTGGTCTGACATGGATGTAAATTACCTGACCTTATGCTTCAATATGGACACCACACACAACGCTTCCTGAGTGGATCTTGCTTACATTAAATCTGGACAATGAGAACAGTCAGGTGGTTTCACAGGCCCACAAACCCGAAGGTGGGGTCTGGTTTCCTTGTTGGGGGTCAGCAGGATTGCACGTGCCAGCAAACCAAGGGGCAGGGGCTCCAGTTCAGAAAACTGAAAGGCCGAAGTGCCAAGAACACCATGAGGCAGCTCATCGCATCTTGTTTGACCACATCCCCATGGAACCAAATGATCAACAGATAGTTTTAAGTTATCAAACTATAAGGGATGGTTTGACTAAGCTGTCCTTAGAATGGAATATTTCACCCTAGCAATTGGGCTCATATAGTTGATCCAAACCAGCATTTCCCAGTGTAAAGCACATCTAAGAACTGGAAAATAAAATTCAAATTCAACTGAACTGTGGAGAGCTCCAGCTAAAATAAGAATGGAGATATTTTATTTTTTCCCTTTTTTCCAACTGAGGTGGGGTGGGTTTCCAACATAAAAGTTGAAAGAATCAGTATCAGTTCAGGTGCTCAGTCATGTCCAACTCCTTGCGACCCCATGGACTGCAGCACACCAGACCTCCCTGTCCTTCACCATCTCCTGGAGCTTGCTCAAACTCATGTCCATTGAGTCGGTGATGCCATCCAACCATCTTGTCCTCTGTTGTCCCTTTCTCCTGCCTTCAATCTTTCCCAGCGTCAGGGTCTTTTCCAATGAGTCAGCTCTTCACATCAGGTGGCCAGAGTACTGGAGCTTCAGCTTCAGTAGCAATCCTTTCAATGAATATTCAGAAGAAATATTCACTGAAGAATTGAATCCTTGAAGAAGAAATACAAATTCAACTGAATTGTATAGAGCTCCAGCTGAAATAAAAATGAAGATATTTTATTTTTTCCCTTTTTTCCAGTTGGGATGGGGTAGGTTTCCAATATACAGAAAAGTTGAAAGAAAGGTACAGTGGAAATCCTTATACCTTCCACCCAGATGAAACAACTGTTAACATTTTGTCATATTCGCGTGCTCTCTCTTTTTCTCTCAATCTCTCTGGGTAAATAGATTGATCAATAGATGTACAGCTTTATAATTTATATTCATGCTTGGCTATGTCATTTGAAACTAAGTTGCAGACAAGAGGATGGGTCATCCCTAAATCTTCCATCAAGAGTCTTCTAAAAACAAGGGTAATCTCCTACCTAACCACAGTCCTATTACAACACCTGAGAAAGCTGGTAGTCTTTCCTTAAGAGCATCCGTATTTCAATTTCCTGAATTGTGCTCAGAATGTTTTTATAGCTTTTATTGCCTTGGAATTGCTCATTAATGCTCTTCAGTCAGTCCACAAGTATCCTCCACCCTTTATTTTCCCCTCAGTGATCTTGACTTTATAATGGCGCTATGACGGTCATCTTGTGGAATGTCCCACAAGTCTGGATTTGCCCAGATTTATCTAATTCACCTGTTTATGTCACTGAACTTTTCCTCCCTTCTCTGTATCGTTTCTCTGAACCAGAAATTAGGTTCGCAGCCTTGGGAGGTGAAGATAAGACATTTTGGACCATTGTTCATGGGGGTGTTGACTACTTTTTGCATCCCACTAAGAGGCACACACTGTTGGTCCCGGCTAATTTTGATCACTAATTAAAGGGGTGACCACCAGATCACCCCACTGCAAAGGCACATTTTCTCTTTGCAGTTCACAGTGAAGCTGTGGATGGTACTTTGGTGCTATAAACACATGCTGTTCACTAACCATGACTGAGCGACTGAACTGAATGGAACAATCTCTCACCTAATGGTTTGAGCATCTGTGGATGGTCATTGACTGAATGAATGATTATATGTGAGGCTGCAAATTGCTGAGTTTTACTTCATTTTTAATATGTATTTATTTATTTGGCTGTGCCAGGTTTTAGCTCCAGCCAGGAATTGAACGCAGGTCCCCTTGCATTGGGAGCGTGAGGTTTTAGCCACTGGACCACCAAGGAAGTCCTGCAAATTGCTGATTTTTAGAAAGTGATGTTTAGAGAAACACCTAAGTCCAGATCCTGATACGAGTTAGGTACTTTACCATGCTTCAAACTTGTTGTTCAGTCGCTCAGTCGTGTCTGACTCTGCGACCCCATGGACTGCAGCACTCCTGGCTTCCCTGTCCTTCACTATCTCCTGGAGTTTGCTCAGTTTCACATCCATTGAGTCAGTGATGCCATCCAACCATTTATCCTCTGTTGCCCCCATCTCCTCTTGCCCTCAATCTTTCCCAGAGTCACAGTCTTCTACAATGAATCGGCCCTTGGCATCAAGTGGCTTAAGTATTGGAGCTTTATCCTAAACTAACACAAACGAGGTTTTTTTTTTTTTTTTGGCCAGGGGATTGGTAGTAATGCCTTAAAAGTCATATAATACTTGGTGGTCGTATCTCTCTGGGAATCTGTTCTATAGCTGATACTCCCCTACAGACCTCAGCTTCCTCACCCTTGAGATCAGCAAAGCCTTGGCTGAGAAGAGGAAGCACAAACACAGACATAAAACTGTCAGGAAAAGGGACAGCATCTGGGTTAAGAACAAAGGAGCTACCTTCTCTAGGTTAGAGACTATGTCATTTGTGAATGTCTCCAAGGTTAAATAGTCCAAAAGAGGGTTTGTAAGCTGTGCTAAGTCACTTCAGTCGTGTCCAACTGTTTGTAACCCCGTGGATAGCCCACCAGGCTCCTCTGTCCATGGAATTTTCCAGCAAGAATATTGGAGCGGGTTGCGATTTCCTCCTCCAGGGGGGTCGTCCCAACCCAGGGATCAAACCCATGTCTCCTACATCTCTTGCATTCCAGGTGGATTCTTTACCACAGAGCCATGAAAGAAGCTCAAAAGAGGGTTTAAAAATTAATAAAACAATCTATGAAGCACTCATACCCAACCTCAATGAAAAATCCTTCATCCATAATAGGCTGTATTTTATTGGAACGCAGGGAGGCGATGGGCACGAACATGGTAAGTGGACTGAAGGGTGCGCTTGGATGAATCAACTGTAGCTCAGCCTAAGTAGACTTGGGGTTGGCTTGGGGGGTACCTGATTACCCTGAGCTCACCCTAGTCCTTCCCTAAGTCTAGTTAAACTATGTTTCACATTTCTTAAAGCATTCATGCTCACTTAAAGAAGGGAAAACAACACTGGGGATTTTAAGCAAGTGCTGTAAGAAAATGGCAAACCATTGAAGTCATTGTAAAAGTGAGACAAGATCAATGCTTATATCTTCAGCATAAAAAATTAACCAGAACTAAACCCACAAAATTTTATGGGTCCAAAAATCCTGTAAGTAAATGAACAACTCTTAAACAATGAGCAGAATGAAGTCAACTATGTTGCAATATCATGGGAGGATCTATTAGAACAGGGGGAAAGGCCAACTCCACCTAGATAGGCAGCTATAGAAAATGGAATTTAGGTGAAACTTTAAATATACTCTTAACAGTCATAACCTCAAGATTATCTTAACAGAAAAAGAAGGCACAGGTCTTTTGAAATAGTAAATATTCTTTGTTAATAATTAAAAGCATCCAAAATTTGTAGTAGGCATATGAGAAGATATCAGTTTAAGTGGCTTAATTCTATTAATCAACCAGCACGCCTGACCAACTATTGAACCAAACTATAAATTTTAGAAGAGATAATATTTGTATAAGTTAAAAATAAGAAAATCCGATTTCTTGGCATGTGCTCGTGGGTGTGCATGCTAAGTCACTTCAGTTGTGTCTGACTCTTTGTGACCCTATGGACTGTAACTTCCTCCGTCCATGGGATTCTCCAGGCAAGAATACTGGAGTGGCTTGCCATTTCCTTCTCCAAGGGATCTTTCCCAACCCAGGGGTTAAACCTGTGTCTCTTGTGTCTCTTGCATTGGCAGGTTGGTTCTTTAACACAAGTGCCAACTTTTCTTGGTGGTCAGAAGCCCTTTTCTTGGCATAGCTCCATTTAAAGAATAAGAAGGACTAAAGGCTGGAAAGGTGAGGTGGGGACTAAATGGGGGAGGCCTTTTCTAAGGGATCTGGACATTCTGCTGCGGGCAGTAGGGAGCCAGTGAATGTTGTGAAGCCAGGAGATCATATGAAGAAGGCATTGCTGGGCACTGACAGGGAACAACTCTCTGAGAAACGCTAGTAGCTAATTTGGGGGTATTCAATAAGTGCCAGGTTGGGTGCAGGCCTGGGGGGACATTCCCTCTCTCAGCCTCATAGCCGGTCTGCAGCGTGGACCCTGCCCCTGGTTTACAAATGAAGAAAAGGCTCAGAGAGTGTGTATCTTGCCCAAAGCCACGCTGCTTGCAGATTGTGGAACTAAGGTTCAAAACAAGTCTGTTGATTCCGAAGCTGGTATAGTTTCCTCTGCCCCAGGCAGTGGCCGTGGAGAAAGGCAGCGCCTGCCCAGACAACAACGCAGAGACCTGTCTCTGTGCCTCGGGGATTGAGGGCTGGGCCTGGGGATGGGGACCCAGGGGCACTGGGGTTTCTACCATCTTTCCAGGGATCATGCTGACCCCAGGGGATCCGTAGCCCCTTGCTCCTTCCCTCACCACTTTATTTTATTTTTTAAATGAATGCATTTATTTATTTTTGGTTGCATTGTATCTCTGTTGCTGTGTGCCAGCTTTTCTCTAGTTTCAACAAACAGGGGCTACTCCTTGTTGCTGTGTGCGGGCTTCTCATTGCGGCAACTTCTCTTGCTGGCACACAGGCTCTAGGGTGTGCACGCTTCAGTAGCTGCAGCTCCCAGGCTCTAGAGCACAGGCCAAGCGGCTGTGGTGCATGGGCTTAGTTGCTCTGGGATGTGTGGAATCCTCCCGGACCAAGGATCCAACCCATATCTCCTGCACTGGGTAGGTGGAGTCTTTCCACAGAACCACCAGGGAGGCCCCTTCACCACTTTAATAACCACAGGACCTTGAAAGTCACTGTGCCCTCACTCTCACCCTCTAAAGGTTGGGCAAAGGAATGAAGAAATGGGACATGAGGCAGATGTAAGATGGGAATTCAGAGCTAAGGTATTTGGCTCTGACTCTCAAGTGTGTCACTTTAAAATTTCTCTGCTCTCACTTCCTTCTTACCTATTGAACCACCGTCGCTATCAGCCACTGTAACCACCAGAAGCAGGGATGGGGCAGGGGCACGCAATTGACAGGACTGGGAAGCAGAAGAGCCCTGGGGGGGTGGGGTGGTGACCATTTTTCTGGACTCAGCGTCTAGCTGCATTCAGAATATATAGACTATCTCTTTAGAGGTGATTTAAGAATTGATATGGGGGCCTTCCCTGGTGGCTCAGTGGTAAAGAATCTGCCTGAGAATGCAGGAGACACAGGTTCGATTCCTGGTCTGGGAAGATCCCACATGCAGCTAAGCTGGTGCACCATGACCGCTGAGCCCCACATTCTAGAGCCTGCAACTACGGAACCCAAGCGCCTAGAGCCCATGCTCCGCGACAAGATGACCCACCGCAGTGAGAAGCCTGCCCACCGCTGCCCACAGCTAGAGATGAGCCCATGCAGCAAAGGTGAAGGTCCAGCATAGGCAAAAAAAAAACCAAAACCAAGAATCAAGATGGGATTAGTAACCACTTCCAGGTACAGTTGCATAATCATATTCCTGGGGTTTCTCAAACTTCAACGTGCATATGAATCACCCAGGGATCTTGTTAGATAAAAGGTTCTGATTTAGCAGGTCCAAGGAGGGGCCCAGGGCTCCAATCCAAGTTCACACCTTGAATAACCAGGAACCAGACCCGTGTCAAGACAACCCTCTGTCAAGTGGCCTCGGAGGTGTTGGTGTGGAGATGATGTGAAGAACGAACTGAAAGTTATTTGGATAAATGATACACTTTGATGTCAATTATTATTTGATTCATCAAGGGTCTGCTGAGTACCCACCAAACGCCTGGCCGATATGGAAGACAGAATTCCTGCAAATGACTCTCAATATCAGAGAGGGCTGGGCTCAAAGAACTGGAGCATCCAGCAGCTAAGCTACCATGAAGACGGGGCCCAGGGCAGAGCTGGGCAGGGAGGCGCAGAGCCGGAATCTCTGGAATTCCTCTCACTCTGTGACCTCGGGCATGAAGCCTGCTGCCTAGCATGGGCTCCAGGTGGGCCCCGGCCAGGGTAATGCCACCGAGCAGGAAACGGCGGCCACAGAGGCACACCCTCCCCACGGGGCTCCCCTCGCTCCCCACAGCCATGTGGGAGGCTCCAGCCTGATTAATGGGGTGATGGGTCAGCGCCTCTTCTCAAGATCTGCACCGTTGCCGCACTGCATCACCCATGGTTTAACTTTCTTCCAACTCTGAGAGATCCTGGCATTCTCTCCCCGCTGACAGGGGAGGCCACAGTGCTGGGATGAGGGAGGGAGGGGGGTCTCAGGGATGGGGGTCTCTAGAGGCATCAGGGAGACAGCCAGAGTCTGGCACCAAACACGCCGGCCATTCAGCCGGGTGGTGACCTTTGGGCAAGTGCTCCATCACAAAATGGGATTAATAGTGCCGACCTCGGACTTCCCTGGTGGCCCAGTGAACAGGAGTCTACCTGCTCATGGAGGGCACATGGGTTTGATCCCTGCTCCAGAAAGATCCCACCTGCCACAGAACAACTAAGCCTGTGAGCCACAGCTACTGGGGCAGTGCGCCTAGAGTCCGAGAGTGCAACCAGACGAGCCACCGAAATGAGAAGCTCACGCACCACAAGGAAGAGGAACCCCCGCTTGCCCGTGCAAAGTGCAAGGTTGCCTGTGCAAGTTTGCCCATGCAAAGCTACAAAGAGAAAACCCGGGCAACGCAACAAAGACCCAGTGCAACCAAAAATAAACCAAGTAATGATACCGACCTCAGTGGGTTCTGTGAGAGTGAAACTGGGGTTGTGGATGTAAAGCGTCTGGAAGAGGGCTGACCACAGATGCCTTGAGCCTGTTCTTCCTCTTCCCCTTGGCCCTGAGGACAGAGCCCCCCGAGCTGCCAGCAGCTTCTCCAGCCTCCCACTCGCATTCCCCCAAGTCTAACCACATTACTGGCTGGTAGCAGCCTGAACATCCTGTGGGGTGCTGACCACAGGGCCTTTGCTCGGCTGTGTGTCTCCCTTTCCAGCCAGGCTGCCCCTCTGAATCTGGCTATGCCAGGAGGTCACCTGTAGCCCAGGCACCACCCTCGGGGGCAGGAAGGGCAAATGCCAGCCCATGGGCTGTATCCAGCTTGCCGCCGGCTAGGTGCATACGGCTGTATCAGAGCACGGCTGCACTTGCGGCTGCTTTGTGCTGCTGTGATGGGACTGTGCAATCAACACGGGGATGCTATGGCCCTGGATCATGGGGCATGTTGCGTAGAAATCTACCAGGAACACCGCAGGTACATCCCCATCTCCTCTTTCTAGATCGCCAGCTCCCTGAGGGCAGGGTGAGGGTCACCCGGCCCTGTCTGGCAAGTAGCAAGATTCCAGCTGACCTCAGAGGGGTGAATTGGGAGCGCATTAACAGAAGGATGCGTGTCTCTGACTTTCCCCATCCCCAGGGGAAGTGGGGATCCATCGAGGGGCTCGAACATACAGGCACAGGATTTGTTTGATTGCCATGAGGCCCCCGGGACCCCAGTAAGCATATCCGAATGAAATGGTGACCCAAAGTAGCTTATCTGGAGGACGAAAAGCTGCATCCCAGCCAGTGCTTCTGAGGATGCCCCCAGGACACCCCGGGACTGCAAGACAGAGTCCCTGGACAGGTGGACAGCGGGGAAGCCAGGCGGACGCTGTGGGCGCCTGCCTCCATCCGAGGAGAGTCCACAGTCAGATTCTGTAAAGAGGGAAGCCCGGAGACCGCATCAGCGCGTCGTGAACTGGTGGT
Source organism: Budorcas taxicolor (assembly GCF_023091745.1). Classification (NCBI taxonomy): domain Eukaryota; kingdom Metazoa; phylum Chordata; class Mammalia; order Artiodactyla; family Bovidae; genus Budorcas; species Budorcas taxicolor. Next base: position 36,484,594 of record NC_068933.1, on the reverse strand, counting down.
GGTTTTAGGCGTGAAGCTTCCGGCGGCTGTCTGTTCCTCTTTCCCTGGAGGGTCAGAAGTGAGCCTTCCTCCAGAGGAGCAGCACTTTCACCTTGCAGTCGTATTTCACTTCGTCTGAGTCATTTCTTTGGAGCAGCAAGGTGGATTTCGTGGTGTCCTGGAGAGAGCCCTGGACCGGGTGCTGGAGCCATAGGGACCCCGTGCTGCCACTGCTGGTCCAGGGACACAAACGTGCAGCGCGTAGGCTAAGTCAAGCAGAATCCAGGGCTGCTTCCAGCTCTGTAACTCTGCAACTCGGATTTGTTCCCTCTTTGGTTTGGGAATACAGGAGCCTCTTCTGGCGCATGGGACTGTGGTGTCAGGGTCCCAGGGAGATGGAGGCGATGTGACTTCCCCGAGATGGCCTGCACCCTCTGCTTCTATCTTCCTGCACCCTCTCTGCTTCTCTTGCTCACAGAGCCCACTCCCCAGGCCACAGTGATGGGCCCACGACCCAGGCTGGGCCGGTCCCCAGGCTGGTTCTGTGGTGACGGGCTGTGAGAACTGTCCTGTCTGTGTCCCCTGGAGGCAGGGAGTGCCATCTTAGAGGCCTCATCACTCAGAGAGAAGGGGACAGACAGTGGGCAAAGACCAGGGCCTGCAGCCCGGTAGGCCAGCTTACCAGCTCCCTTGTTAATAAATCCCCTCTGTCCTGAAGTCCAAGCAGGGGACAGACCTCCCCAGCACACAGCCGAGTCCTGCCTTCTCTCAGGGCTTCAGGTAGCTCAAGGCCCCAAGGCCCCCTCCCCGATGCCTTTTCCGGAAGAGTTTTTGCTGGGCTAAGTTGCAGAGTAGCTGCGCAAGAGATTCGAGTCAGGCTGGACTTCATGATGGTTTGTCATTTACTAGTTATGTGGCCTGGAGAAGGCAATGGCAACCCACTCCAGTACTCTTGCCTGGAAAATCCCGTGGACCGAGGAGCCTGGTGGGCTGTGGTCCATGGGGTTGCGAAGAGTCAGACACAACTGAACGACTTCTCTTTCCCTTTTCACCTTCATGCATTAGAGGAGGAAATGGCAACCCACTCCAGTGTTCTTGCCTGGAGAATCCCAGGGATGGGGGAGCCTGGTGGGCTGTCATCTATGGGGTCGCACAGAGTTAGACACTGAAGCGACTTAGCAGCAGCAGCAGCAGCAGCAGCAGCAGTCATCTGACATTCAGCTCTCGGAGCCTCTGTTTCCTCATCTGCAAAATGGGCACGATTCCAGCCTCTCCCTCCCAGGGCACGTGTCAAGGGCCTGCCTGTGGAGCATCATGTAAGATGTGGCTGTTTATACTCTCCCTGGGAATTCAGACCATCTCTGTTGCAACCCAGGAAGTTTAGACTTGATGAAGACTCACTCTCCCTTCGGCATGGCAGTGCCTGAGCGCATCTATCAATAGTTGTGTTTAGCTTTCTGTTCAGCCCGGGCCGGATAGGATCACTTCAGATGCATTTTTTGTTAATTGCTTTACCTTGAATCACTTGTAGGAATTCGGCACTTGGGCGCCACTTCCTATTTAGGACGCACAGAGTGCTGAAGAGAAACGGTGCGGGTTAGTCTCTCCAACCCTACACCCCCTGGAGCATCCTCCCGCACCCTGTCCATAGAGCTGGGTGGCCCCAGGGTGGTCTGAGAAAGACCCAGGAGCTGTGCTGCCAGGTGGGGCCATACAGGCAGCCCTGCCCCGCCCCCACCTCCATTCCCATCTGTATCCTTTATGAAGGATTGGATTTCATTCCCAATTATCAGATGAGAAAAGTGGCCTGGGGACGAATGACCAGGCTTAGTTAGTCTGACCTCTGGACCGTGTCCACGCTAATACAGGCAGTCAGAGAGCCTGTGGGGGGATATAGTCCAGATACGTGCCCGTCCGTCCCACCTGCCTCCTATTGCCTCTCTTGGGGGGAACGCCCCTGGCAGGACTACCACCCCTCACCCACCCCTCACCCACCCCCACAACAGAAGCACAACTTCCTGACCCCCCATCCTGGGCTGGCAGAGGATCGCTTGGGGGAGCCCATCCCCGCCGCCATCACCACCAAAGCCGGACTCCCGGCGCAGTGGGAGGTCAGTCCACGGGGCCAAGTGTAACGACTCTGGCAAGGGCACGCCTTTGGCATCTCTCGGAATGGAAAAAGAGTGACCGGTCCAAGCCCAGCAGGGTGGGGGCAGCCTGTGCAGCAGCTCCCAGCTCTTTGGTGCCCACGCCCTCCTCCCCCCGCCACCACCAGGGGTGGGGGGTTCCCAGGAGCTGAGATGCCCAAGAGGAGGGGCGGGATGTCACAGGATACAGGGACGGGGTCTTCTCTTCCCATCCTCACAGGACCCGAGCCAGAGGAAACAGGACACACAAGTTTCAGGAACTTTCTGGGGTGACAGGGGCCTGCCAGGAGGCTCCGCCTTGAGGACACGGAGAAGGCCCAGAGGCACTGGCTCTAGGGGCCACGTGGCCCACCACAAAGGTGCCCCTCTGGCCAGCACGCTGCGACAGTTGGCTTCTGATGCCATGTGGGTTCTGCTTGAGCAGGACAGACAAAAACATCAACAAACTTAATGCTCCCTGTAGTTGCTGCCTGGCAGCAGCTGCTGTGGGCTCTTGGCTTGCTGGCTGACAGGTGACTGGAGCCCTCTGCTCTGTGCTGTTGCGGCTGAGCCCAGCTTCTATTTCAGGGAACCTCGAAGGGCTCGCTCCAGTACCATGAGCAATTCTGTGGTCACAGGCGAGTCCTCTCTGGGCCTCTGTCTGCTGCTCTGGGAATTGCGTCCAACATCGTCTGCGTCTTGTAAGCGACCACCTTTGTGAACAGCAGTGAGTGTGTACCTGAAAGAGCTTTGTGTGAGACCACGCACTGCACGAAATTAGTTATTAACACAATCACGTGGTGTCTGCAAGGCAGGCTCACCCTGGAAGCATTTGGCTTGAGCCCTGATTGAGCCCTCTTCCCCTCTATCTCTTCTCTAAGAACTCAGCATCCTTGGGTACCACAGCCTTGGACAGTGCTGTGGGGACCACATGGTCAGCACCACCCTGCAGGAGAAGCTTCACCCTTCAGACTCAGATCTGCTTTCATGCCCCAGCGAGGTTAAGGGCAGGGAAGGTGTCTTTCCTCCCAGCCTCATGCTGCCCCGAGCTGTCCCTGGTCCCCGCCTCCCTTGCTCTTCAAGGAGCAAGAGTTCTTGAATCACCTCTGCCCTTCAGCACCACCCAACTGACCCCTGACCCCTTTGCCCTCTGCCAGCCTGGGACCAATGACCTCTTACCACAATGCCCATGAATATGCTAGAAATACTCTTTATTCTAAATCCAGGTTTGGACCTGACCCCTCAACACTTCCTCCAGAGGGGTTCCCTGACTCCCTTGCTTGCAAATATTATTTCAGAGCAGTCACCTCTCAGATCATTAGCTTATAACCTTTTCTCTGCTGGGAACCCTATGGGGAGAGTGTTGTTTAAAAGTTGGCATCAAAATGCTTTGTAACTTGATTATTTCCCATTTAAAAATTTTATATTCTTTATTTTTAACCTTTTTGTAAACATATAGTTGATGCACAGTGGTGTGTTAATTTCTGCTGTACAGTAAAGCAATTCAGTTATACATATATGTACACTTTTTCTATGTTCTTTTCCATGATGGTTTATCACAGATACTGAATAGAGTTCCCTGGGCTGTACACTAGGACCCCCTGTTTATCCATTCTCTACATAATAGTTTGCGTCTACTAATCCCAAACTCCCAACCCATCCCTTCCCTACCTCCTTCCTCTTGGCAACCACCAGTCTGTTCTCTGTGTCTATGAGTCTTTATATTTCATCAGTTCAGTTCAGTTCAGTTCAGTTCAGTCACTCAGTCGTGTCTGACTCTTTGTGACCCCATGGACTGCAGCACACCAGGCCTCTCTATCTATCACCAACTCCCAGAGTTTACTCAAACTCATGTCCGTTGGGTTACTGATGTCATCCAACCTTCTAATCCTCTATCATCCCCTTCTTCTCCTGCCCTCAATCTTTCCAAGCATCAGGGGCTTTTCCAATGAGTCAGTTCTTCGCATCAGGTGGCCAAAATATTAGAGTTTCAGCTTCAACATCAGTCCTTCCAAAGAAATCCCAGGGCTGATCTCCTTCAGAATGGACTGGTTGGATCTTCTTGCAGTCCAAGGGACTCTCAAGAGTCTTCTCCGACACCACAGTTCAAAAGCATCAATTCTTCAGCACCCAGCTTTCTTTATAGTCCAACTCTCACATCCATACATGACAACTGGAAAAACCACAGCTTTGACTAGACAGACCTTTGTTGGCAAAGTAATGTCTCTGCTTTTGACTTGCTATCTAGGTTGCTCATAACTTTCCTTCCAAGAAGGAAGCGTCTTTTAATTTCATGGCTGCAGTCACCATCTGCAGTGAATTTGGAGCCCCCCAAAAATAAAATCAGTCACTGTTTACCCATCTATTTGCCATGAATTGATGGGGCTGGATGCCATGATCTTAGTTTTCTGAATGTTGAGCTTTAAGCCAACTTTTTCACTCTCCTCTTTCACTTTCATCAAGAGGCTCTTTAATTCCTCTTCACTTTCTGCCATAAGGGTGGTGTCATCTGCATATCTGAGGTGATTGATATTTCTCCTGGCAATCTTGATTCCAGCTTGTGTTTCTTCCAGTCCAGCATTTCTCATGATGTACTCTGCATATAAGTTAAATAAGCAGGGTGACAATATACAGCCTTGACGTACTCCTTTTCCTATTTGGAACCAGTCTGTTGTTCCATGTCCAGTTCTAACTGTTGCTTCCTGATCTGTATACAGATTTCGCAAGAGGCAGGTCAGGTGGTCTGGTATTCCCATCTCTTTCAGAATTTTCCACAGTTTATTGTGATCCACACAGCCAAAGGCTTTGGCATAGTCAATAAAGTAGAAATAGATGTTTTTCTGGAACTCTTGCTTTTTCGATGATCGAACGGATGTTGGCAATTTGATCTCCGGTTCCCCTGCCTTTTCTAAAACCAGCTTGAACATCTGGAGTTCATAGTTCATGTATTGTTGAAGCTTGACTTGGAGAATTTTGAGCATTACTTTACTAGTGTGTGAGATGAGTGCAATTGTGCGATAATTTGAGCATTCTTTGGCATTGCCTTCCTTAGGGACTGGAATGAAAACCGACCTTTTCTAGTCCTGTGGTCACTGCTGCGTTTTCCAAATTTGCTGGCATATTGAGTGAAGCACTTTCACAGCATCATCTTTTAGGATTTGAAATAGCTCAACTGGAATTCCATCACCTCCACTAGCTTTGTTCGCAGTGATGCTTCCTAAGGCCCACTTGACTCCACATTCCAGGATGTCTGGCTCTAGGTGAGTGATCATCCCATTGTGATTATCTGGGTCGTGCAGATCTTTTTTGTACAGTTCTGTGTATTCTTACCACGTCTTCTTACTATCTTCTGCTTCTGTTAGGTCTGGTTCTGTTTCATAGATTAGTTCATTTCTGGCGTATTTTAGATCTCGCATCTAAGTGATAACATACGTCATTTTCTTTCTCTGTCTGACTTCCTTCGCTCAGTATGGTAATCTCTAGGCCCATTCACGTTGCTGCGAACGGCAGGATTTCATTCTTTTCGTCTGCTAAGTTGCTTCAGTCATGTCCGACTCTTTGAGATCCTGTAGACTGTAGCCCGCCAGAGTCCTCTGTCCATGGGATTCTCCAGCAAGAACACTGGAGTGGGCTGCTATGCCCTCCTCCAGGGGGTCTTCCCGACCCAGGGACTGAACCCTGAATCTCTTATGTCTCCTGCCTTGGCAGGCGGACTCTTCACCACTAGCGCCACCTGTGAAAGTCCCTCAGTCGTGAATAACTCTTTGCAACACCATGGACTATCCAGTCCATGAAATTCTCCAGGCCAGAATACTGGAGTGGGTAGCCTTTCCCTTCTCCAAGGGATCTTCCCCACCCAGGAATCGAACCCAGGTCTCCCGCATTGTGGGCAGATTCTTTACTGGCTGAGCCACAGGAAAAGCCCAAGAATACTGGAGTGAGTAGCCTATCCCTTCTCCAGGGCATCTTCCTGACCCAGGAATAGAACCAGGGTCTCCTGCATTGCAGGCAGATTCTTTACCAACTGAGCTATCAGGGAAGTGCCACCTGGGAAGCCCCAGTTCAGTTGCGGATGGACAATTATAACCCGGTTACTTCTTCACTTTCCAAAGTAGTTTCTCTTTATCCCAAACACATCAATAGGACCTTGAGAATGGTGGGTCTGTGCCCTTCCCCTGTGGCTGTCGTGATGTGGTGGCAGGTAGATGGGTCCGTGACCACAGAGGTCTTTCTTTCACACTGGGGGGGTAGGTCAGATTATTCAGGTCAACAAGTGGGTGTTCAGTGCTCTGTGTCCAGGCAGCTTCCCTCCATTTCTAATAAAAGCTGTGGCCTGGGCCATTCCTGAACCACACAGTGGGACAGGACAAGTGACATTCGGGATGGGATTAAAGCCATCGGCCTAGAGTCAGACAGGAAACTCTGTGCCCCTCAGATAAAGGGGAGCTGGAAAAAAATCTGATGTCAGATTTGTTCGGATTGGTGCAAACCCCTCAGAGGGGAAAGAAATGCACAATCAGTCAGGATGAGTTAAGAGCGCATCCCCTAGAAAATACATCACTTCCCTGGGGTGGAGGAGACGGGTGCTGTGGAGGCCACACCAGAGGAGATTCACCGGGCAAAAATGCTCCACTCAGGAAGAGGCCGTGGGCAGGGAGCCTGGGATGCTGCAGCTGGAGGGGGTCCAGCGGAAACTGGTGATCCTGTCGCCCTGGACACATGCAGTTCCCCCTCGGTGACAGCCTCACCCCACTACGGTGCTGGGTGAAGTCATGGGAGGTGCGGCGGGCTTTGATGCTCTCTGAGAAACTGTCGCAGCCAGGACTTGACCCCAGGAGTCAGCTTTGGGTACTTCTATAGCCTCTTAATTTGGTGATAACTGCTGTTGTTATTTTAAAACAAAAGGGAAATGACCAGAAAGACTGAAAGGAAACAACTCAAGTATATGCTTCTGATGAGGCCGCCACGTTGGGTGACTCTGAATATAGTACGACGTCACCCCTCACCTCCAGCCTCACCTCCCTCATCCCACCCCGGCATCACCTCGAGAGTGACTCCGATGGCCACTTTTGAGGCTCATGTAACTAAACTTAATGGACCACAGACACCCAATCCCAAGATGCTGATAGAATCCTTATAGATATTGATTGATAGGCGTGCAAGCTCAGTCACTCTATCATGTCCTATTCTTTGCTACCCCATGGACTATAGCCCACCAGGCTCCTCTGTCCAATTCTTGAGACGAGAATACTGGCTGCTACTGCTAAGTCGCTTCAGTCGTGTCCGACTCTATGCGACCCCATAGACTGGGCTATGCAGCCCACCAGGCTCCGCTGTCGCTGGGACTCTCCAGGCAAGAACACTGGAGTGGGTTGCCATTTCCTTCTCCAATACATGAAAGTGAAAAGTGAAAGTGAAGTCGCTCAGTCATGTCCAACTCTTAGCGACCCCATGGACTGTAGCACACCAGGCTCCTCCGTCCATGAGATTGTCCAGGCAGGAGTACTGGAGTGGGGTGCCATTGCCTTCTCCAGGGGATCTTCCTGATGCAGGGATGGAACCCAGGTCTCCTGCCCTGGCAGCTGGATTCTTAACCACTGTGCCACTTGGGAGGCCGGATTAGGTAGGAGGGACATGTGTATAAGTAGATTGTGGTGGGTTGGTTTCACAGACCAGTTAATCTCTGCCCCGAAAACCTGGATTCTTGGTGTCATTTGAAAAAAATATTCAAATGTTAGAGATGATTACACATCAACTGAAATCAACTTATAAAACAAGCTTAGGTCTATCTATTTAAATAAGATATAATCTCACCATATTTAAAATCAATTTAGAAAATAACATTAGAGGTAAAATTTATTGTTCACAATTGGTCAAATATGCATATATAAATATAATATTGTTATGCCATTCTGTATCAGAAATGGCCACCTTTTGAATTTTCAAGGAAATATTTCTAGAAATAATCAACATTTTTAGAAAAGTTTTATTTACAGAAAAATTAAGCAGAAAATGGAGTTACCAATATCTCTGTCTCTTCCTGTATTATCTTATATTTAGTGTGGCAATATGTGGTATTATTTTGAAATAATTTCCAACTTGCAGAAAAGTTGTGAGAGTATGTCACAACACTCAAATACACACTGGTGTATGATTTGTACAAGAAGAGCCATTTTTCAGGGCACTTCCTGGACACTGGGCCCGTCCTGTTTGGCAAGTCACCGGAACAGCAGGCCAACGGGAGACCATGGTCTGGATGAAGGCATGGGAGCACATATCTAATGACACCGTGTCAGATCCACTGTGATTTTCATCCCATCCCTGAAAAACCAGATGGCTACCCAAATTAAACCTTCTTAGAACGTACACAACATTTCTGCTTTCTGGTGCCAAGCCATCTTGTCATAAGCCTCTTGTCCATTTCTTTCTTCTTTGAGTTTCCAGACATCGCGTCATTTCTTACTCAGCTGATTGGGGTCCCAGCGAAGTCCCTGTTCTCAAGCCCATCTTGGGTGATAAGGGGTCGGGGCTTGTGACTCACGATTTGCAGGGGAGGGGCCGCTGGAGAAATAGCATCAGCTGGACAGCCTTGTTGGAATTCTGTAGGAATGTTTCCTTCCTGTTCCCTGAGCCCACTTGGTCTCCGTGTTATCCATGCCTGGGTTTTATTTCTCTTCCTTGAAAGCAAAAACCTTTGATACAATTTTCCCAGGATGTGATTTCACCAAGATTAATTTTCATTTCCCTTTTTTTTCCTGCAGTGATCTTGTGACTAAAAAATCAAGGCTCCCATTGTCATCAGAGCGGAGTTTCAACTCCCACCTCCTCACTGTCAGCCTTCCCCAGAATTCAGGAAAGAGAAAGACACTCTCATACTGAGTAGGAACACAAAGACCCGTTCTTAGGACCAGAGTGTTTATGGGTATGAGTCACTGAATTGTGTTTCGGGGCACAAAGCTTGGGGCACCTGCTGGAGACCAGAAACTCTCCCCTCTCAATCCCTGGTGCTTAAGTCTGCCTCAAGACGCTGGGCCAACCCGGGTCCAGCACACAGCTCCTCCCCAGCGGAGACCGCTTTGAAGTTTAACTGATCAAATATTATTTTAACTGGGGCCTGAAAACCTAAGGGATCATGTTTCTCTTTTTAAATTTTTATTTTATATTAGAGTATTTGGGCTTCCCCCAGGTGGTGCTAATGGTAAAGAACCCACCTGCCAATGCAGGAGACTAAGAGATACGGGTTTGATCCCTGGATGGGGAAGATCCCCTGGAGGAGGGCATGGCAATCCGCTCTAGTATTCTTGCCTGGGAAATCCCAAGGACAGAGGAGCCTGGCGGACTCTAGTCCGTAGCGTAACAAAGAGTAGGACAAGACTGAAGTGACTTAGGAAGCGTGCATAGCTGATTTACAATGTTGTGTTAGTTTCAGGGGTACGCAAAGTGATTTATACACGTACATATGTCTGTTCTTTTCAAGCCTATTTTCCCATATAGGTCATTATAGAATATTGAGTAGAGGTCCCTGTACTATTCAGTAGGTCCTTGTTTTATCTATTTGACATATAGTAATGTGTGTATGTCAATCCCATGCTCCTAATTTATCCCCCACCACATTTCCCCCTTGGTAACCATAGGTTTATTTTCAAAATCTGTGAGTCTATTTCTGTTTTATAAATAAGTTCATTTGTATTCCTTTTTTTTTTTAGAGTGCACATATAAGTGCTATCATATGGGTATTTTTCTTTCTCAGTCTGACTTATTTCACTTAATAAGACCAGCTCTAGGTCTACCCATGTTGCTGCAAATGACATTATTTCATTCTTTTTTATGGCCAATATCCCATTGTATATATGTACCAAGGAATCACTTTTCTATAGATGGAACTGCAGGCACCCTGACGGGGAAGGGGGCTGGGGTGGGGTGGGGGGAGGATCTCTCTGCCCTCCTGTTTAGTCACATCCTGCCCCTCCCCCACTCCCCGTAGGGTCTCTGCCTAGGCTTTCAGAGCCCGTGCCCAGACTTCGGTCTCTATGTGATTGTTCATCCGCTACAGGAGCCCAGATTAAAGTCCTGTTACTATCACCCCTACCCCTGCTGAACCAAAATGCCAAAAAATCCCCAAACCCTCCAAGCCTCATTCTGGCAAAGTAGACATCTCGAGGCACTCCCCCCGGCCTGCTGTAGCTTGTCTGATGCTGGTCTGCAGCTTGCCTGGCTCTGATGCACCAGGATATGCCTGACTTGGTCCCCCACTGCCTTTCCTGTAATGGCCGTTGGCAGGGATCTGGTTTGATTAAAATGTAGAAAACTGGTTCGACCTTGGCCACGCTAGCATTATTTTCCAAATCCCGAATCAGCTCTCATTGCTTGATAAACACGAGCGTGTTTAGGATTAGAATACAGGACACCTGGCTGTCCCTCCCACTCTCCTCTGCCAGCCCCCAGCATCCTCTCCAGCACCCTTCCTTGTCCTCCTCTCTCACCCTCATGGTGCCTGGTCTCCGCTAGACATCAACATAACAGATGCCACCGACTGCGCCCCTGCTAGACATCAACATAACAGATGCCACCGACTGCGCCCTGTGACGTGCCAGGGATCTCGCGTGCTTTGTCTCTCTCTAATCCATATGTGACCTCAGACGTGAAAGCTCAGCATCATTGAAAAACTTGACTGAGGTCACATCCCTCATGCCCGGTACAGCTGATTCAAGCGTCTGCCTTTCCCTACATGGCTCAGCCCTGGGCCCTGACTTTTGAGTCCTCTGCAGGGGGTTACCAAATCCTACGGAGTGTTTACGATTAAGAGCAAACTCCAGAACACTAAGACACTTGCCAGTGTCGGGGTGGGCGGGCAGGGATGGAGTTTCTAGCACAGGCAGCCCCGTGGAGTCAGAGCATCAACTCAGCAACCCCGCCTGTATCCCCCAGCCCAACCAGCGATCTCTGGAGCTGAACAGACCTTAGTAATCAAGGATTCACTTTATGAAGAAGTGAAATGATTTCCCCCCGGGGCGATGGAGATAGGAGTGGCTCACTCCAGGCTGGGGCACTGCAGGTGTGCAGGTGGGGCCTGCCTACCTCTGCTAACCTATCCTCACCCCAGCCCCAGGTGATCAAGCCCGCAGGGCGGCTGGCCGCGCCAGGCCCGCTCTTTCAATCTCCTGTGTCCAGAGGGGCAGAGTGACTGCTGGAGATTCCGGAAGAACCCTATCCACTCCGTGTGTCTTTGTTTAGAATTGTAAAAGCCTCTCTCCCCGACTGGGGCTTAGAGCTAACGGATCCTCAGGGTCCCTTTAAGGAGGTTGAGACTAGGGTTTGAAAGGAAGACGGTTCTTCTTCGGGTTCCCCTCCAACATCCAACTCCCAAATTCCTGTGATTCGTTGATGACATCAGGACCATGAATAATCAGCCTGGCCCCGAGCCAGGATGGGCTGGGCTGCTTCCATGGGGGAAATTCCTCCCCCTCTTTATGAAAAGAGGCCCGCCCCAGCTTGGCTCCTGCGGGGCCCAATGTCCACTGGGCATCCTCCTGCCGCAGCGAAGCCCGCCCACCCGGGGCCAGCGACCCCACCCCCTGCCTTGAAATTTAAAGGAGGCCGGAGCCCTGCAGGGAGAGCCAGCCACGGTCCTGCAGAGCCTGGCACCGAAGACAACGCCTCTGGAGGAGGGAGAAGGCTCGGGCGCGGGGTAGGTTGGACTCTGTGCCTCTCTGTCCCTGGCTCCTCTTCTCTCTCTTAAAAGTCTTTCTGAGCCACTGAAGGAATGTCGGCACCGAGGGGGCTGACTCCGTCACTCAGGCCAAAAGTGGGGTTCGCTAGAATCCATGTCTGGAGGGAGGTTTCTTTTTGAATGTGCATCCTACAGGGATGGGCTGAAGCGTTCGCGGGGGCAGCAGCGGTCAGGGCAAGAGAGAGGGCACTAGGGATGTGTCTCCTGAAGCAGAAATCTCTGCTCGCACAGGGGAAAGTGAAAAGGGTGATCCATACCCGCTCTGAGTAGACGGTGGGCCCGGCTCATCACTCACGGGCAAGAGACGGGAGACAGGCTGATGGGGTCAGAGCCCAGAGGGTCCCGGGGGCATGAGTCCACGGGGAAACTGAGGCGGGGCTGGGCAGAGAGCGACTTGCCCACAGAGGATTCACCGGGTGGGAAGTGCTGGGTGAGAGGAAGGGGGAAACCGTCAGAGCGAAGCCTCCGGTCTCCCTCCGAGGCCGGGTTTTGTCCTCTGGCTTTTTGCCCAGGATGCGAGGGGAGGGCTCTTTGAGGACTTTTCCAGTTACAGAGGGAAGTAGCACAGAGTCTTCTCTTCCCCAAGCTCTCTACAGGAACTGTATTGGGCATTCTAGGCTTTCACTGTTATTATGTTGATTTTCTTAACCTCCCAGAGAGGGAGGGAGGGAGGGAAGTAAGGCACTCTCAGGTAACTGATGACACGCTCAAGCCCAAAGCCGTGTGGTGGCGGTGACTGATGTGGACGGCAGTGGTGGCCTCCCGCAGCTGGTGCATGACAGAGAAAACATTACGTGTGTGTGCGTGTGCATGTGTGTGCAAGCCCATGAAGAAATTCTGAAATACAGCCGCTAAGTGGAGTTTCCTCAGAAGGGCTTCCTAGCAAGTCTTGCCTGGGGGCAGAAGACGTCCCAGGATCTGGGCGCTGACTGCTCCAGAATCAATAGATGACAGTCAGAGGAGCTGCCGGCTAAGTGCTTCCTGTGAGAGCAAAGCCAGACCTGGCGCCAGCAGAGACGGCGCAAATAACTGAAATAGGAAGAGCTCCATCCTACCCATCAACTGATTGCACCTAAAACGTTCTCAGAGACACCAGCCTGCAATCGCCGGCTCTTGTCATGAGCAAGCGAGAGCTTGCTCTCCACCCGAATGGTCCAGGCTCTTTGCGGACGCTCGGTTTATTTTATAAACCATTAGATCAGATTCTCCCAGTGAGGCTGCTCTCTGTGGCTTCTGCACTGGCCTGGGACAGTTTCTGCTTCTGGAGGAACAGAAATGGTCCCATGATGAGTTTTCGCTTGTGGGGGCAGGACTCGGGGACCTGGGGACCTAGCGTGTTGGTGAGCAGAGCTGGTGATCAGTAGATTTCAAACGATTGTAAAGAGCAACCCAGCCAGATCCCTGGTGGTGTGACGTGAAGCTATCATCACCACGAAAGGCTTTTTGTGAGTGAGTGGCCAGGACCACAGGCCATCTGGGAAGTCCCTGCCCAGGTGGGGCCTGTCTCTACTGCACCTCCAGGTCTTCTGGTCCCGCCTGGGGTTTTACAGCAGTGTGAGGGGCCTTGGGCTAGACCGTCGTTTGAGAGGAGCACAGTTGGCTTTAAACTTCCAAAGCTTCCAGAGGGAGGGTAGGCTGTCTTGGATCAGAGGCCAAGGGGACAGCATGGCTCATGGAATGAATAGCAAGCAGGCTTGCTGTGTGTGCTAAGTCACTTCAGTCGTGTCTGGCTCTTTGGAACCCCACTGACTGTAGCCTGCCAGGCTCCTCTGTCCATGGGAGTCTCTAGGCAAGAATACTGGCATGGATTGCCATGCCCTCCTCCAGGGGATCTTCCCCACCCAGGGATCGAACCAGCATCTCTTATGTCTCCTGTGTTGGCAGGTAGGTTCTTTACCGCTAGCGCCACCTGGGAAGCCCAATAGTAGGCTTAGTTCCAGTCAAAACTCAAAATCCATATGCTTCTCTGAATACTGAATATCTGGGGGAGGGAGAAGGGAACATTTGTGTCTTGAGTTGAAGTGTTCAGTTTCAAAGACTCCCGGGCATGTGCAGTCTCAGAATAAAATCTGTATTCCCTATGAGTGACTTTCTGCCTTGTTCTGATAAGATGGTCAGAGTGGACGGTGAATGACCAGAATACTCTGTTCATTCCTTCTTTGGCCTGTTCTCTGTGCACAGAGAAAAACTGTGTCCCTAGTTTCAGGCGGTAAAACTCATCCTAGCCAACCAGCTCACAAAACCAAGGGCTGGGTCTCCAGTGGAGCCAGATTAAAAGGTGAGGAGGATCCAGACTCACAGAAAGCTCGAGCTAGGAAGAATCTTCTGAACCATCTGTCCTAGTCCAGCCCTCAAGTCCAGGCACATGGTCTCCTGCTATTCGCCTAAGCGTCTAGTTACATATTAAGGAGAGCACACTTTCTCAGTCATACTTGTGCATTTTACATTCCACTTTCCCACCTGCGAAAAAGACTTCTATAGAAGGGCATAGAGGGATAGATGAACAGACCTCTTGATCGCCTGAAAGTTGAAACTTAGGACAAAGGGAAAAGGAACTGGGTGCTGGGCCCACAGCAGGCATTTTATAAACAGTTTTGAAGGTACAAGCCAGGCAAGTTCTGGTTTTGATCATGATTCTCCGGAAAATGATAGCAGCAGTTCTTCCTGGGGAACTGGTACAACTGGGGGGTCTTCAGCAGCTGCCCACACCATCCATGCCAACAGCCATGATCTGGAGGGTGAGTCTTGGCCACAAGTCCAGCTGAGCTGCACAGGACACTACGTGGTGCTCCACAGTGGCTTGGAGAGGTTTGTTTGGGACTTGACCTCTAAGACCTGATTCCGCTTGGAGACGCTGAAAGCCTACTTCAGTATCAGACTAAACCCAGATACTGGGAAGCCTTGGCATTGAGATCCTTTTTTGCTTATTGAAAGTAAAAATGAAGTCGCTCTTTTGAAGTCACAACACAAAAGAATTGTGTCCAACTCTTTTCAACCCCATGGACTGTAGCCTGCTAGGCTCCTCCGTCCATGGGATTTTCCAGGCAAGAATACTGGAGTGGGTTGCCATTTCCTTCTCCAGGGGATCTTCTGGACCCAGGGATCAAACCCGGGTCTCCCTCATTGTAGGCAGACACTTTACTGTCTGAGCCACCAGGGAAGTCTTATTCTGCTTATTACATGGCCATAAATATTGCTTTAACTTCAGTTCAGTTCAGTTCAGTTGCTTAGTCTTGTCCGACTCTTTGCGACCCCATGAACCATAGCACGCCAGGCCTCCCTGTCCATCACCAGCTCCTGGAGTCCACCCAAACCCATGTCCATCGAGTCGGTGATGCCATCCAGCCATCTCATCTTCTGTCATCCCCTTCTCCTCCTGCCCTCAATCTTTCCCAGCATCAGGGTCTTTTCAAATGAGTCAGCTGTTCGCATCAGGTGGCCAAAGTATTGGAGTTTCAGCTAGACATTAGGGAATCCAAGGTGACCTTCTCCTCCGAGGCGCCTACATCCTTAGAACTCTTGGGCTTTTCAAGCCACACTTCCTTCTAGGGACAGCCTCCTAGGGGCGCCCTCCTCGAAGGGAGAGCCTGGGGTGTGTGACTCGCACTCCTTTGCACAAGGAAAGGTATTTGTGCTGAAAGTTAAGGGGCTCTGGCTGCTAGCTGCTGTGGGACCCCAAACAATGGTCCCATTTTAGGGTTTTGTCAGTGACACCCCTCCAGAGCTTGGCTCCCTCCCCCTTTGGTTTGATAAACAGACTGCATAGCATCCATTCCAGAAAGCTGACCAACCCCTACCTCGTCAGGAGTGAGCTCCATCCCCTCCTTCACATCCCGGTAGGACCCCTTCTTCCTCTGCCCGCTCACCTCCACCTCCTCACAGCACAGTGCTGGTGGCACTGAGCTCGGGTTGGCTAGCTATTTGTCTGTTCCCTCCCGAGGCTATGAGGTTTTTATAATTGTATTTATTTATTTTATTTTTGGTTGTGCTGGGTCTTGGTTGCCTCACGTGGGCTTTCTCTAGTTGCAGTGAGCAAGAGCTCCTCCTGGTTGCAGGGCATGGGTTTCTCACTGTGGTGGCTTCTCTTGTTGTGGAGCACGGGCTCCAGGGCACGCAGGCACCAGCAGTTGCAGCTCACAGGCTCCAGAGCACGGGCTCAGTAGTCGTGCCGCAGGGGCTTAGTTGCTCCGGGGCTTGTGCGATCTTAGTTTCCGGACCCGGGATCAAACTTCACGTCCCCTGCGTTGGCAGGTGGATTCTTATCCACTGGGCCGCCAGGGAAGTCCTAGGCTCCGAGATGTTGAGGATGGAGCTTCTGTGTCTTTATACCGCAGATTCGTGCCTGGGGCATTGTTGGCGCTCTTGCTTGGTGGTGCTACAGAGCAAGTCACCGCCTATGAATTCAAGAAGAAGTAGACCAGAGAGCCGGAGCTCCCGGTTGCGGCGGATGGGATGAGAGATCTGATGGATACCAGGAGGACTGCCCCCAAGCCCTCTGGTTAGAGATCTTTGCAGGGGCAGTTCCTTAAAGGTGTGGGGAGAGGGCTTGGTAGGAAGCAAAACCCAGCAACCGACTAGGAATAATCTGAAACAGAAAGCCCATCAGCCTCTGGCCTTTGCTGGCTATTCACAGGTCGTCCTATTTGCAGGAAAGAGGAACTTGCTTTATTTGGCAGCAAGAGCCTAGGCCTGCCACACGAGCTGGGGGGAAAGAGGGGGCTTTGGCTTTATTTTCTGAGAAGCTCTGGTTTCCTCCTTTTTCTTGCCTCACGACTCTGGTTCTTAAACAAACGCATGGTCCGCATCAAACAGCCATTATCAGCATGGAGGGCCTGACCTTCCAGCTGCCTTGGCCGCGAAGCCCAGCTTCCTCTGAGAGTTCTGAATAGCCCTGGAGTGTGTGGCGTAAATAGGCCTGGGAAAGGCAAACAAAAAAAAAGATTGAAAATAAGATAAAAGACACTACCCTGTGATCCAGGAAGTACAGGCTCCTGTTAATACTGATCCGTGCTTACAGATGAAGGGCAGGAAACTTGGTTTCAGTCATCAAGAATCTGGGTATAGGTCATTGCAAGATGTTCAGATGATCTAGGCAGCGGGATTTGGTATTAACACTTGAACTCTATGGTGACCCCATAGAACTTGGCTTCCTTTCGAGTCCATGTTCCGGGGAGAGGATTTAAACTTTGGCTCTCCTTCTAAGGGCACTCCTAGCAGTAAGTACAGTTAACTGTGCTGTGCACCAGCTGTTCAAAGGGGCTTTACCTGCTTCTCTCCTAATTGCCAGCACTGTCCAGCTGGTGGAAAGGACTGGACCGCTGGAAAACCGGGAACACACACAGCCGGTAAGGGGAGGTTGGAGGGACTACGTTCCTTGCATTCCCATTGCCACCCTTCTCCATCAACACCTCTGAGCACATTCAGAACACGACAGTCCAGCATCAGGACCCAGTAAGAGTCGTGGAAAGAGCAACTGGGAGGTTTTCTATAGAGCTGGTTGTCCTGAGGCCCGACGCCTCCCTTTAGACGTGTCGCGTGAGAGTAGGTTCATTACACTTTTTTTGAAGTCCGATTCTCTCATCCATAAACAAGAGATAATATTGACTTAAATGATTTAGCGGATGCCTGACAAGCGTTAGCACTCCAGGACCTGATGAGTAAATTGCATTCATCCAGATGCATTTCTCAAAACTGTGCTATCACGTCACTTTCACGTGAGTCTCATAAAAGGCGGACAGATTCCAAGTAGGGTGATACGATGAACGTCTCCGATCGTCTTTTCCTGATTCAAGTGTGTTGAAATCTGGAGGGAAGACTGCAGAATTACTGAGTGATGGCGTATTTCATTACTCGTGGTGATGTTTGCTTTAGGGCGTGGAGGGAACACCAGAAACCGCCTCACTGTAGAACAAGACTGTCTCTTAGATTAACGTGCGGTTGCAGGTTTGCTGAGATTCAGACTCGGGGATCGTATCTCCTTGCCCTGACTCACGGGGTGAGCTTTGCCAGCTGCTCTTTGCATTTTCTTCACAAGGATCTAAGTTTCTCTTGCTTTTACCGGAGGAGGAGGCAGGATGGGCTTTTTTCCCCCCAGATCCACAACTGCACTCCCTGAGTCCCTCCAGATAAGCAGGGTTACCTGGCAGAGGGTGGAGAAGTTCGGTGACGACAATGCTCAGGATAGATTGTTTTGAGTAGGTCAATGTCGTATAAAACTTAGACACAGGTCATGTGCCTATGGGGGCTTCCCAGCTGGCGCTAGTGGTAAAGAGTCCACCTGCCAAGGCAAGAAACATGAAACATGGGTTAGATCCCTGAGTCGTGAAGATCCCCTGGAGGAGAGCATGGCAACCCACTCCAGCAATCTTGCCTGAAGAAATCCATGGACAGAGGAGCCTGGTGGGCTACAGTCCATGGGGTCGCAGAGTCAGACACCACTGAAATGGCTTAGCACATATGTAGACATGTACCTGTATTTTAAAGATGCTTTGCAGAGAATTCCATCCTGAGTAATGAAGTGGAGATGTGGGAGTGGGTGGGAGGTGCCAGGAGAGGGCTTTATTCTACTTACCTCATTGGAACTGATCCAGTTAGATAAGAAAGACTCCTCTCTTGTTCCTTAGGTATAAAGAATTCTGTTCAGAAAGAGGGAAAATGAGCTTTAGCACACAGGAAATTACCTTTAAAATTGTTTTTTAATTGGCGTATAGTGGATTTACAATGTTGTGTTTGTTATAGTTAGAACTATAACGTGGTTATACTGGTTCAGTTATACATACCTTCATTCTTTTTCAGATTCTTTTCGCATATAGGTTATGATAGAATATTGAGCAGAGTTCCCTATGCTTTACCGTAGGTCCTTATTAGTTATCTATTTTATGTATAGTAGTGGGTATATGCTAATCCCAAGCTCCCAATTTACACCCCTCCACCTCCCATGTCCCTTTTGGTAAAGAAGTTGGCTTTCAACATCTGCAAGTGCATTTCTATATTATAAATAAGTTCATTTATATAATTAAAACAATTAGATTCCACATATGAGTGATATCATATGATACCAGTCTTTGACTTCACTTAGTATTACAATCTCTGGGGAAGAGCTAAGAATTGCTTCTGTGATGGCAGTTTTGGAAAATGGTCTCTATCCTGAGAACATAAACTCTAAAAAAATGTGTTAGTCTCTCAGTCGTGTCTGACTCTTTGGGAGAAGGAAAGAGCTACAGCCCACCAGGCTCCTCTGTCCGTGGGATTCTCCAGGCAAGAATACTGGAGTAGGTTGCCATTTCCTTCTCTACGGATCTTCCCAACTCAGGGATCGAACCTGGGTCTCCCACATTGCAGGTGGATTCTTTAGCATCTGAGCCAGCAGGGAGGCCCTATAAAAAGGAGGACCCATGTAGGAGGAAGATGGGAATACAGCCGTTACCCATAGAGCTGACGGCTCCGGCCCTGGGCTCTGACGCTGGCGCGGACAAGTGCACTTTTCTGCGGGAGTTCAGCCCCAATTTCCAAAGCCTGCCTCCTCCTCCTGGCTCACCGCATCTCTTGTCCTGACTCAGTGATGGGTCTTTGCTGCTTCAGGGAGTTCTGACCATCTCTTTTCTAATCTGCTGGCATCCATCCGGGGCAGAGTGGTTGGGTGGGGGGAGGGAAGGCGATGTTTGTCTTAAAGCTGTGAGTCATTTCGGAGTATTGGTGTTCTTGGAGACTGACTTTCTCTTACTCAGATTTCCAGAGACAAAGGCTTTGCGAAGTAATAACAAACCAAGGCTCCTCTTTGCCAAAGATTAAGTGAGCAAGCCTTGCACGCTGCAAAAATTCAATAGCCGTATCAACTGAACTTTATCTTTCCGTTGTAATTTCCATGGTCCTCCAGCTGGCTCAGTGTTTCTGCTTTGTTTTTGCTGCCAAGAGTAGAAGCAGCTTTAACATCCCAGCAAATGTACTGTTTGTGCCTAGAAGCATAGAACTTGATTGGTTGGTCCCAGATCTTTACCGTAGGTCACGTTATGGGATGTGGTTGAGTGTTTACATGAAAGCTCTCATCCCCACGCGTTAAGTGTTTCACAGGTCACACAGCACGTGCACACTCAGAACAGCAGAAATCACAAGACAAGCCCTGGAGGAAGCCTTGAGAGTCTAGCCCACTTGGTTTTGCATCCCTGGGAGCAGATGTGATGTCTCAACACAAAGATGATTTTTGGAAAGGTGGCACATTACTTTTTTTTTTTTTTTGGCCATGGCAAACAGCGTGTGAATCTTAGTTCCCCCACCAGGGATTAAACCCATGCTCCCTGCAGGGGAAGCCCAGAACCTAAACATTGGACCCCCAGGGAAGTGCCAGCAACATTCCTTTTGATACAGTCAAACCATACGCGAAGGAGAGTGTCTACGCTTTTCCCGAGGGCAGGCCTTTCGGGAGCAGGTGGTGGGAATGGGTCAGGTGGCGGGCATTGAGAGACCCTGCGGACAGCCCTCCACTGCACCACCCCCCTCCAGGCCCTTCCCCCGACTGTCCTGCTGCGGTTCCCATGGCCTCGCCCCAGCCAGACTCCAGGGCCAATCAATCAGCACTCCCCTTGCCACCACTGCAGAAAGGAGTCCTGCGCTTCTGGCTGGCGAGATCGCTTTCCCAGCCACAAAGGCACCTTTGGCTCCTGGAGACCAGCCCTCCTCCCTGGTGACCAGACCATTGTTCTCCTCCGGAGCAGTCATCACTCACGGCTGTTCAGAGGCCAGAGAACAGAGTCACTTTGTCTCTGCAGCCAAGCAGGGCCCTGCATGTCTTCTACGCAGATGGGGGAGCGGAAGGAGGGGGCACCCTGGAGGCAGTGATTGCAGGCTGTCCTCCACAAGGATGCCCGTGGGCACAGCCTGCGAATCCAGGCCACGCTTTGCTCCCCACGTGTCCTGATGTTTCTAACCTGCACAGATTCTGTCAACTTGCCGAGCTCTGTGTCTCCAGAGGTCTGTCTGCAGAGCCGTTTGCAAATCTGCAAAAATTGACTTTACGGGCCAAGGTGGGCCTGCCAGGGCTGGGGCCTTGGGACCTTGGGGACCAGCGGTCTTAGAATCATTCCATACATGCCTGACCCCCCCAGTGATGCTGCTGGTGACTCAGGGATTCTAGTCCCACAAAAGCCAGCCATCCCCATCCTTGTGGTTTTCTTTTTCTTGTCTTTCCTCCCTCCCTCCTTTCCTTCCTTGCTCTTTTCTTTTTTTGGATGTGGACCATTTTTAAGGTCTTTACTGAATTGGTCACAATATGTTTTGGCTTTTTGGCTATGAGGCATGTGGGATCTTAGTTCCCCGACCAGGGATCGAACTCGTACCTCTGGCATTGTAAGGCAAAATCTTAACCACTGGACCCCCAGGGAAGTCCTTTCTTTTTTCGTTTAGTTCTTTGATTCTGGGGAACTATTAAATACAATGAAAGAAAAGGAACACACCAAAAAGATGACAAGTTTTGGATTTACAAAGTGAGCCGACAAGAGGTTTCTTGTGCTTTATTTCTCAAATCTCCCCTCCTACCAGTCTCACGTGGGCACTGGGCACCTCTCCCTTTGGTGGGAACTTGTGGTCTAGGGTTGAGGTCCACAACTCCCCAGGGTCCCGAGTGCTTCCTGAATTTCTGGGGTCACTCACTCTTTGTCCAGACGCTGCGCCCAGACCTCTGCATCTCCCTCCCCACAAAGGCAACACCAGGACTTGCTTTGCCGCCTTGTCTCGCTGCCTTGTCTCGCTCCCTTGTCTCGGGAAGGCGCTGACTGCAGGCAGGATGACTCACTTCTTTGTCATCCTCTTGCCCTACTCGGCCGTCCAGCTGCTCCCATCGCTTCTGTGCAGCAAGGATGGAACGTCACATGGTTTGCGTGAGGCTCTTTGGCACTGGGTCAGCTCCAGGCCTCGCAAGGCCAGAAGAAGCAGAGGAAGATAAGGACTGACAGAAGAGAGACAGGCTCCGACTGTCCCAAAGCAGAAGACAAAAATACGCCCCTTCTGCTGAGTCTTCAGTTGCAACAAGGTCTGAGGTGCTGCAGCTGTTGGATCATTTTACCCTCAGCCCTAAGTGCATCCCTCCCCCTATCAGCCCCCTCCCCTGCCCCAGGGGGCCCCCTCCCCCCATCTGTCCAATGAATGCAAAGGTCTTAATGCTCCACTTGTCACTCTGCAACTTTCCAGCATCCAGACTTCTGCTCCATGTAGGGCCCATTCATATGCCCCTTGAATGTGCTCCATTCAAGGAGGACCTTGAATTCTTGAAATGGCACAGTCACTTGATGACGGGCATCCAGAGAAAAGACAAGCCCCCCGTCTGAGGGGAACGAACTTGCTGGAAGGCCTGGCTGATTGTCAGACAGGAGGAAGAGGAGCCAGGTTCCCCAGTCGCAGGCTGGTTCATTGGTTCGTTCAGAATTTCTGCCAAGAGCCCTGGGCAGGCAGACCTCTCCCCATCCCAAGGCTTGGCTGAGATAATAAAGCTGGGACACCTACAAATATGTGAAACATGATTAACAGCAGGAAGAGAGAGGGGGAATGTGTTTATGAAGAGCTATTTTTAAAGATTCAAAGTACTGGGATAATTGGGGAAATTTTGAGAAAAGGGAAATTGGAGGACTGCTGAGCACCAAATTCAGGGGTGATGTCCTGTGATCTGAAGACTCCCCACTCCGGGTCCTGTTCAGATGCCCTCGACCCCTAGGTCTTCCTTCTGAAGCTGCCTGGAACCAGCACATGCCAGCAGGCTTCATGCTCTGGGTGAGAAAAAGTCCCACCCCACCCCCCAGCCCCTGCAGAACACCCTGCCCTGCCCGGGAAGGGCCTCCCCTGGGGGCAGGCCGAACTGGAACAAAGACCCAGATCCTGGCTTCTTTCTATTTCTTGCATGGAGCGGGAGGGGTGTGCTGGTTGGCAAGATGCCCTCTGAGCCCAAGGAATCTTCCCGGATGGTCCCATCCCCCTCCTCCTCCCACAGCTCCGTGCGCGCCTTGCCTGTCACCAGGGGCCCCAGAAGGTCACTGGGGCACAGATCGGCTCCCACCAGCCTCCTGCTCCTTATTTTCTCATCCTTGCTCTGAAGGGGGCTTGTGGCCATGTGAGAGGACAGCCTCTCTAACAGCAAAGGAGCCCGAGCCAGCGCCGCGGTCAAAGTCCTGGGCGCCCCGAACCAAGCGGGCCCTTCGGATGCTTGGGATGAAGGGGGTGGGAGGGATGGGAGCAGAGTTGTTGTGACTGAGGGGAAATGAGTCAAGGGAAGAAGAAGAGCCCTGGTTTAATCCTTGCCGACAAGGGAGCGAGTGAGGCTGCCAGACCACAAAATAATACCCCAACCGACTAACCCACTGTGAGCAGCTGAGGGCTGGAGCCCTAGCTAGGACCAGGCACACGGAACCAGAGACGTGGGGCCAGGAGGATTTGAGTCCGAACACCCAAACCAGATGCTGTCCCTCCGCCCTGCAAAACTGCACTTCACACGGCCTGAATATTAAAGAAGGCCGGCTTCCCGACAGAGCACAGAGGTGGTGGTGGAGGAGACTTCCCTTGGTTGGACAAGGAGATGTGAAGTCCTCCGGGACTGGGCTCAGGCCATCTGAGGAGAGCTGGCTCTGAGATGTGCCAGCCCCAGATCTCCTATGATTTCCTCTAAAACAGTCAGACAGCGGGCATTGCTGTGGGCCCATCTAGTCAACCCCAGGGCAGGCACTTCCTTCAAGGGAAACTGGGCTCCAGCCAGTGCTAGAGGTGGTGTCAGCCTTCAGCCCACAGAAATGTCTGAACAAAGCCATCTTCCGGCAGCCTGTGTCCATCGCTGCATGCATGGATAAGCAAGACGGTCCATTTACTCAGGGGAATATTATCCAGCCTTAAAAACGAAGGAAAGTCTGACCCACGTTACAGCACGGATGGACCTGCGATCATCACGCCCAGTGAAATGTCAGACACAAAAGGACAAATATAGTATAAGTCCACTTACATGAGGCGCCTGGAGTAGTCGGACTCATGGAAAGAGTAGCTAGGATGGCAGTTGCCAGGGGAGCAGGGATTGAGGGTTCTTGGGGTACAGAGCTTCAGTCTGGGAAGATGAACGTTTGGAGTCGGATGGCGGTGATGGTTGCCATCACAACAATGTGAGTGAACTTCATGCCGCTGAACTTACACTCAAAAGCGGTTCAAATGGAAAATATCTGTGTTCTGTGTATTTAACCACAGATATATATATGAGAACAAAAACACCATCTCCCAGACGCTGGCCGTGGCCTCTCCTGCCCTGGGAGCCAATGCTGGGAGGACTGACTGGCTTCTGAACTCTGCTGCCCGCTTGGACCTCTCACGTCTCACGCTTATTTCCCCCTCCTCTTCCAGAATTGGAGGGCCGCTTGGAGGAAATGACGAATGCAATGAAGACACAGTTCCTGTGCCTGCTGCTCTGTGGAGCCGTCTTCACGTGGCCCAGCCAGGTAGGTGCGCACTCGTGTCTGTGCTGGGACACACCGGGACACACTCTCCTCGGTGGACGAGGCTTGAGATCCAGGCTTCCGGCGGGAACCCTGTGCATCATTCTGACGAGTAAGCTCCACCGTTCAGTGGCTTCTTTGGAGCTGTTTTTAAAGGATTTGTTTGAATGAATCCATGAAGTTTTTTTTACGAGTTTTTCCGGCTGTGCTGGGTCTTTGTTGCTGCACTGGGGCTTTCTCTAGTTCTGGAGAGCGGAGGCTGCTCTTGTTGCAGTGCACGGGCTTCTCACGGCGATGGTGTCTCTTGTTGTGGAGCGTGGACTCTAGGCGCACTGGCTTCAGTAGGTGCAACACAGACGCTCGTAAGTTGTGGGTCTCGGGCCCTAGGGCGTGCAGCCGTCAGGACCTGTGGCTCCCGGGCTCTAGAGCACGGGCTCAGTAGCAACAGTGCATGTGCTTGGCTGCCCCGCGGCACGAGGGATCTTCCCAGACCAGGGATCGAACCTGCATTGGCAGGATTCTTATCCACTGCGCCACTGGGGAAGTCAGAATCTGTGAAGTTTTTATAAAAGTGCAGGCTCTGTGAGCAAGCTGCCCGTGTATTGCTTACCATCTAGTTAGGATGTGCTCTCCGAAGATCCCCAGCAGCTAAGAGCATCATTCAGGCCAAGCCCGTGATTCAGGCCAAGTGAGCAATGGATTTTAGAGCAGGATTTTAGATTTTAGATTTTAGAGCAGAATTTCACAGCAGGATTTTAGAGACGGGAGAGTGTGGATAGTTACACGGAGGAGATGGGATAAAGGCACACACCCCCACTAACCCACAGGTGGCTATTTTCATCTACAACTAATTCAAATGAAATGAAACCTAAATTCACTTCAGTTACATGACATATGAGTGCTCAGTTGTCACGTGTGACCAGCGGCTGCCGTGTCACATGGCAGGGGTATTAAACCTTTCACCACTGAGAAAGTCCTGGACAGGACTAGGCTAGAAAGGGAAGAAGGATCAGAGGGGAAGACAGGTGTGCACATTGCACCTGGGCCAGGTACCTGAGAGGGATGCTCTGGACAGGTGGGTTGGGGGCCGTCTTCTGGTTTGACCACCTTTATTCTTCAGACACGTGCATGTGCTGACCCTCTGCCCCTGCTTTCTTTGCAGGAAACCTACAGACGACTCAGGAGAGGCGCCAGATCGTACAGAGGTGAGATGTCGCTGGGATGGAGGGCGGTCCACAGAGGCAGGGTCAGAGTCAGGGTGCCTGAGGCTCCAGTGGGGATTTTCTTCCATGTGACCTGCTTACTCAAGCTCCATGAAAGTCAGAGTCTGCAGAGATGCCTGTGTCCCCTCTTATCACTCACACAGGAACAGGTGTGCTGGCAAGGTGTCAGGATGTCAGAGAGTCACACAATGCTGGGAGCCCAGTGGCCCAAAGACCAGTTACACAGACGAGAATGGAGCCCAGAAGGCCTGAGTGACCTGCCCAGGGTCACACAGCCACCAGGCTGCAGGGTCCTCCAGGACCTTTCCTTGGGCTGTGATCCCCTTCCCCCTGGACTCCACGCAGCGTCTCTGTGCCTCCGTTGCTTCGGTTGGTAATTCAGAGACGACCAACCTGGGTTTCTTTATTTCATGGCAGTGCTCTGGGAAGACCTCTGTAAGGCCGTGTCTAGATTTGAGACTAAAAACGCACGCACCATTTCCACTAGGATCCCAAGAATAAAAGATGCTTAGGCCCGAGTGTCTTGAACCTGATACGAAGAACTGCAGGTCCCAGATCCCCTCTCCCCACTTAGGACCTACTTCCTTTGGGTCTGGAAGGCTCTGCAACACCCGTTTATCGTGGAAGCTTCCCCAGAGTGAGTCAAGGCTTAACTCTCACTGCCTTTGCCGTCAGACAGCTCGGCCTTTCCTGCCTGCGTATCTTGGCGCCTGCATATCTTACCGCTGAAAGAACAGCAGTACCACTGACCCATGAGTCCATGTCACTTCTTCAATCCACTAAAAGTTATAGATTTTTTGAGCTGGCATTCTGATTTGCAAACAGAGAGAGAAAAAGGGAACACCTATTAATGGGACTCTTTCAACTATTTTCATTATACCAGAAATACTAACGGAAGTAACACATTTTCTGCATAGACTAAAATGTCACTTTTCTTTGTTTGGGGCCAGAATTGCATCATCTCAGTAATGATAATACTCGTGCGAATCAAACGTTCTTGTAGGCAATTGCATACACGTGCCTCTTTTTTGATGAATTAAAATGAAAAATTAGAGTATCACTTAATAAATGTGTCTTGATAAATAAATTCTTTCAAAATAAGGTCCCATCAGAGGAAAAACAAGAGGTCTTTCTGAATGGTTTTTCCCAAGTGGGTTTCACGCTTCAGTGAAACTAACATAAGGAGGCAGTAGAAATACACCATTATATTTTATTACTTATTTCAAGAAAATAACTGATTTCATGGGAAATTAAATGTAAAGTCATATGGAAAATTTTCACATAGTCATATGGAAAATAATATTGGCACATCCCCCTAATAAGCTGGATTTTAAAGTGTGTTTTTTTTTTTTAAATTTTAAATGAAAGGGGTCTTTAGTGACAAAATATGGGATGTTTGTTGTCTTCTGCTGAGAGCAAGGAAGGAATAAAGGATGGATTTTCCTGAGAGTGAGCAGGACGGAAGAGGGGAGGCGTCAGTGTGGGGTGAGTGGGGCCCTAAAGAGGCCGGCCTGTCTGTTGTTACAGTGACCTGCAGAGATGGAAAAACGCAGATGACGTACCTCCAACACGAGTCCTGGCTGCGACCCCTGCTCAGGGGCAACCAAGTGGAGCACTGCAGGTGTGACGGCGGCCGGGCCCAGTGCCACTCGGTGCCCGTCAGAAGTGAGTGTCCACGGTCCCCAGCCTGCCCAACCTTCTAACAGGGCCTCAGTTTGCTCATCTGTAATATGGGAGAACAGTCATATAGACTGTGGGGTCAGCTGTGAGGAGTCAATGAGTTTGATTTTTGGAAAGTGTTCAGAATTGTGCCTACGGGGAGGGTGCCCTCTTCAACTCTGACCCACGTATTCTTGGGGTGCCTGGAAAGTAATTTGGGGTCCCCTTGCTTTTACTTGGCAGGTTGCAGTGAACCTTGGTGTTTTAATGGGGGGACATGTCAGCAGGCCCTCTATTCTTCAGACTTCGTCTGCCAGTGCCCGGAAGGGTTCATGGGGAAGCTCTGTGAAATCGGTGAGTGGCGGGCGGGTGTCTATGAGATGAGGACCTACCAGGGGAAATCCCACCTGCAAAACGATCGAGAAAGAAGAGCAAAGTGTGGTGTGATGAGGGATGGGATCACCTGAGGGTGGTCAGAGCCCTGGAATCGAGTCTGGAGCCTGGCGCTGCCTCTGCAGGGATGACAGAGGCATCACTGAGCCCCCCCACCCCCCGCCCCCCCGCGGAAACTAAATGAAAAAGGAGGGACTCACATGGGGTGTGTCACATGTCCCGCTTCCCATCAGACACTACCGCCACGTGCTATAAGGACCAGGGTGTCGCCTACAGAGGCACGTGGAGCACGGCAGAGAGCGGGGCTGAGTGCGCCAGCTGGAACAGCAGTGGCCTGGCCATGAAGCCATACAGTGGGCGCAGGCCCAACGCCGTCAGGCTCGGCCTTGGGAACCACAACTACTGCAGGTGAGACAGCCGCCTCCCCCCCCAGGAGGGTTTCCTCTGGTGAGAAGCTGGGGCAGTCATGCAAAGACCTGTGCCAGAGTTTCCAGAGGAGCAGAACCCACAGGAGGCATACAGACACAGAAACACAGTTGCTAAGTCGTGTCCGACTCTTGCGACCCCTTGGACTGTAGCCCACCAGGCTTCTCTGTCCATGGGATTCTCCAGGGAAGAATATTGGAGTGGGCTGCCATTTCCTCTCCAGAAAGATATATCTTATATATAGATATAGATACATATATACCTATATAGAGAGATAAAAATATTTCTATCTACATAAAGAGATTCATTTTAAGGAATTGGCTCTCATGACGGTGGGGCTGGCAGGGTTGGAATCCATAGGCAGCCCCCTCCCCAAGCTGGAAACTCAGACCCAACTTGGCACTGCAATGTGAGACAGAATTTCTCAGCTTTTGCTCTTAATATGCCTTCAGCTGACTGGATGAAGTCAGCTGACCATATACATGAACCGCGTCGACACATCCCTTCCCAGCACCACCAAGGCTGGCGTTTGATCGAATGACTGGGCGCAATAGCCCAGCCAAGTTAACACACAAAGCTCATCATCACGGTCCACCCCTTGTCAATGTGGCAGCCACATGCTTCTCTGTAAACCATGTCTAATCTCCCCATAAAGGCGATTACAAGGTCATACCTCCACCCAACATGATCCGACTCTCCTATGTACAACAAACATAAATAACTCTCTCCCCAGAAGAAGGTGAAAAGTCCTTGGCCTGGGAAACAGGCTTAACTATTCCCTTCCCCTGGCCTTCCCGGCTGATTTTTCAGAAACCCGGACCAAGACTCAAAGCCCTGGTGCTACGTCTTCAAGGCAGGGAAATACGTCTCTGAGTTCTGCAGCACTCCAGCCTGCACTAAGGGTAAGTGCAGCTTCCCCAGGTTCCCCGTGGCCTCACGGAGTCCCAGGGGGGCGGGGTGGGGAAGGGAGATCTAGGGAGACCTGGAGGACAAGGCTGATGGTCCTTCTGCAGATGAGGAGACAAAGGAGTGAACTGGTCAGTCACTCTGGCATCAGAGGAAGGAAGTCAAGAGGCTTAGGTCCTCATCAGGCTTGGCCTCTAACTAGCTGCTTGACCTGGAGCCACTCTCTGCACCCTGCTGACCCTCAGTTTCCTCATGGGCAGAGAAGATGGGGCTCTACCGGTGGTTTCCAGTCCTTTTGAGAATGTGTGCAAGTTCTCTCTTTTTTGATTAATTGGCCTGTTTCTCAAGATCTCTCTCTGTCTCTGAAGACTTTTAATGTGAGAAAATTTCCCAGATTTAAAAAGTACTCAGCTACGAAAAGGCACCATGAGTTCAGTGGTGCTTTCCCAAATAATGATGCTATTTAATCATAATAGTGTAAAAATATGTTTCAAAGTTCTAAATATATGTGTATACAAATGCACATTCAGGCTACAAGTGACGCTGATAGACTTATGAATTTGAGGGCTCTTGAGAGTAAGAAGGGAAGAGCTACCCACTCCAGTATTCTTGCCTGGAGAATCCCTGTGGACAGAGGAGCCTGGTGGGCTACAGTCTATGGGGTCACAGAGTCGGACACGACTGAGTGACTAAGCAGGAGCACAGCACAGTGTAACTCTAAAGCCTCCTGCCCACCCCCTGGATCTGGTGTAAACTGGGATTCACCGGTACTGATGATCTCAAAGGCCCCTTCTCATTAGGTTACCGGTGCACGCTAGTGTACTGTGTCAGTTTCAAATGGGGAGAAAAGAGGGTAAAGTGGGGGCAAATATGCAGCATTTGAAGGTTCATACTCTTGCTTCCCTCCCAAGTCCAATAAATCCTTCAAGGCCCTGGCAGACAAAATCCGAGAAAACTGGGCCTGCACACGTGTCGCCCCACAGAAGACCCCAAGTTGACAGCAGCCTGTCAAGTAGAAACAAGGAAACCCCTAACAGCCTTCCAAGCAGCTCTAATCGATCCCCACTAGCTGAACTGGGCAGCCTTTCCTGAACCTGAAGATTCCTCAGGGTCTCCCTTAACACAGCCCAGTGATGGGGGGGCTGGCACCAGATGGAACCGCTGACCACCCTGAGCGAAAGCATTTGAAGGAGAGTAAAGGGCGAGGTGGGCGGGCTGCCTGCAGCCCCAGGCTTCAGGACCTGCTGCAAACCCCACTCGCTGCTCGGCACTTCAGCGGCTGTGTTTCAGTTTGGATTTCCTGCGTTCCAGTTGCAGAAGAAGATGGGGACTGCTACACTGGAAACGGGCTGGCATACCGCGGCACCCGCAGCCGCACCAAGTCTGGGGCCTCCTGCCTCCCGTGGAATTCCGTGTTCCTAACGAGCAAGATTTACACCGCCTGGAAGAGCAACGCGCGGGCCCTGGGCCTGGGGAAGCACAACCACTGCAGGTGCGCCTCCCGGACCCCGGGGGCGTGTCCGCGTGGAGGGCGGGGCGGGGCCACGAGAAAGTCACGTGGGTGGGAGGGACCCATATCCCAAGAGGGGCTGCCCTCACCTGCTCCATCCTCCCGAGGCACATCTGGGAGCACATCCCAGCACAAGTGGGAGATGAGAACAAAATGCAGAAGATAGGAATGATTTCCTAGGTGGTGGTGGGGGATCTATGGCAGAGCCCAGCCCAGGACTCAGGGTCGACCCCCTCGCTCCCTGCCCCCAAGTTGGGCCGCCTTCCCCTCTTCTCTGGCTTGTGATATGATAAAAAACCGTCCCTCCTCACGCCCAGGAATCCCGATGGGGACGCCCAGCCTTGGTGCCACGTGTGGAAGGACCGTCAGCCTACCTGGGAGTACTGTGATGTGCCCCAGTGCGGTAAGGCCGGCTCCCCTCAGCCAGCATTATTCTTGCCCGTGTCCTCGGCCACCTCCCACATCTGGGAAGCTGTCTGGTTCAGGCTACGCAGCGGCCAGCTTTTCAGGAAGGCCGGACCTGGGTGGGGAGGGGCTTGTCCGGCTGGAGCCGTGGTGGATGGCGATGCTGTTGGACAGGTGGTGGGAGGGGCAAGAGAGAAGGAAAGGATGCAGCCATTTCTCATGGATGGCATCAGGCTCCAGGCTGCTCTCTGGAGATGCCTTGTTAGTAGTGATGGCGGCCAGGATGCGAGGAGGAGGGAAGCAGAGGCTCCGTCCCTCTGTACAGACGCTGCAGAAGCACAGCCGTGGGTGGAAACCCGGGTTCCCAGACGAGACACTGGGCTGGGGCTTGGGGACCTTGCCCAGGCCCGCAGGTCTGAGACTGCGCTCTGTCCTCCCCTCTGCAGTCACCTGTGGCCTGAGACAGTACAAGCGGCCCCAGTTCCGCATCAAAGGAGGCCTCTTCGCAGACATCACCTCCCACCCCTGGCAGGCCGCCATCTTTGTCAAGAACAGGCGGTCCCCGGGACAGCGGTTTCTGTGTGGGGGGATCCTGATCAGCTCCTGCTGGGTGCTGTCAGCCGCCCACTGCTTCCAGGAGAGGTAGGGATGCGCACCCAGCCGGCTTGCCTTCCCGCTAAGGCCTCGGACCAGGCCCGATACAGAAGAGCATCCTCACGCCCGTTTCTCCATCAGGTACCCGCCTCACCATCTCAAGGTGGTCCTGGGCAGGACGTACCGGCTGGTCCCTGGAGAGGAGGAGCAGATGTTTGAAGTAGAGAAATACATCGTCCACAAGGAATTTGATGATGACACTTACGACAATGACATCGGTAAGATGTCCCCCTCTCCCTGGCTCCAGTTAGACCCCCCAGCCCCACCCTGCCCTCCTCGCCCTCCCAGGCCCCAGGCCCCTCCTTCCTCTCCCTGGAAATCCCCACTCTTTTCCTCAATCCCCCTCTCCTAGCGCTGCTGCACCTGAAATCGGACTCGCTGACCTGCGCCCAGGAGAGCGGGTCGGTCCGCACCATCTGCCTCCCAGATGCCAGCCTGCAGCTGCCCGACTGGACGGAGTGCGAGCTGTCCGGCTATGGGAAACACGAGGCCTGTGAGTGGGAGGAAGTCGCCGTCCCATCCTGTCTGTCTGGGGGCAGTGTGGGGGGTGGCTGCTGACCAGAGAGAGGAAAGAGCGGTCCTGAGAGTGTCCCAGTCCAGCCCCAGGGCAGGCTCGGCTGCTATGATAGTCTGGGCAAGTTCCTGCTAAGTGAAGCCCCACCATCCACCTTCCCAGCTGATGGCCCGGTCGGTCAAGAGAGAGGTCTGAGTGGCAGGAGAGCTTTAAGGGCTGAAGATTTCAAGGAGGTTTTGATAAGATAAGGAGTGAGCTTAGTTAAGGGTGCGGTTCCTGGACTCTGCCTGCCACCCAGTAGCCCTCACCCTGCACCTGGTGAGCCCTGTGATCCAGGCGTGCATTTTTCATTTCATGTTGCTCCAAGCCTCAGTTTCCTCATTGGTAAGAAATGAATAGATTGTATGAGGCTTAAATGAGATATTAGATTAAACCAGTGGTTCTCAGCTAGGGTGCTCTTGCCCGCTAGGCAACATGTGGCAATGTCAGTTATTGTGACGACTCAGGATGGAGGTTTATACCCACATTTAGTGAGTAGAAGCCAGTGGAGCTTCCTAGTGGCTCAGGTCGTAAAGAATCCGCCTGCATTGCAGAAGACCCTGGTTTGATCCCTGGGTCGGGAAGGTCCCCTGGAGAAGGGCATGGCAGCCCACTCCAGTATTCTTGCCTGGAGAATCCCATGGACAGAGGAGCGTGGTGGCTATAGTCCATAGGGTCGCAAAGAGTCAGACATGACTGAGGGGTTAAGCACGCACGCACACAAAAGCCAGGGATGCTGGCAGACATCTTCAATACCCAGTGCAGCCCCCTGCAAAAACAGTTATCTGGCCCCAAATGTCATTTGTGCTGCTCTTGAGAAACCCTGGGTGAAACCCTATGAAAATCCCCATTTCTGTAGGTCAAAAGGGTTAATATATTGGCAGTTTCGTAGGATTCAACTTAATACACGTAAAAGATTAGTCAGTGTTAGCTATCATCACAAAGTTCAGCTTTCTCCTTCCAAAAGGTTTCTAAATAACTTTCCCTAAAGCCACAAGCTGTCTTCCCTGCTCTCTTTCAGCTTCTCCTTTCTTTTCCGAGCGGCTGAAGGAGGCTCACGTCAGGTTGTACCCATCTAGCCGCTGCACTTCCCGGCACTTGTTTAATAGGACCGTCACCAACAACATGCTGTGTGCCGGAGACACACGGAGCGGCGGGGACCACACAAACCTGCACGATGCCTGCCAGGTGAGCGCAGGCAGCTCTCCTCCCTGAGCCTCCCCCATCCAAGGGCAGAAGTGTTCCTCAGCCAACTGGTTCTTAACCAAGAAAAAAAAGCTATAGCCAGAAAGCAGTGATTTATCTGGGGCAGGGGATGGATCTAGATGAGAGCCTCAGAGAATAAAGCAACTGGAGCCAAGGTCAAAGTCACCCAAACTGAAGACATCTAAACGGCAGTAAATTTCCCCAGTGTCTGCACCGGAACCCCCACCTGGTACAGGATTTCCTGTAAGCCCAGGCAATTAAACAACTATCAAAGTGATGGATAAAGCCACACAAGTTAAGACAGCTTTGGTTTCTGTGGGTGCTGGGGAATCGGGGTCTCTTGGGTAGCGTGGGAGGAACGGCAGCTTCCTGGAAATAGGAGAGAGATGATCTGTGAGAAAGAAATTTTAGGAACTCACATTCAGCCCTCTGATGAGGCTTCCCCCTGGTAACCATTACAGGGTCTCTGGGCTGGCATCCCCATCAGAGCTGGTACGTACTTCTATTTCATGATAACTCTGAGTGTAAGACATAGACTAGTGTAAGGTAGGACCTAATGGAGCAAAGGAACCCTCAATTCGGGGCTGTTTTCACGTCCGTTGTGCTCTGGGCTCTCACTGAGGCTGGGGGACGGGGGCATGGCTGGAGGCAGTGAGGCTGGGCACTCCCACTGAGGACCATGTTCTGATGCTGGGATCACACCCACATCTCCCCCTCTGGCCTCCGTGACAGCCTTTGGTCTCTTTTTGAAAGGTTTTCTCAGACACCTCCACCACCTAGCTTGACGGTCATAAAAGGTTGTGTGCAAAGTGAAACCATGATCTATCAGCCAACGCCAAGTTAAAAACAAGTCATTTCAATTCAATAAGACAATAACAGCTAACAATTGCCAAGTGTTCTACTAAATGCCCTACATTGTTCTCAGGAGCTTTTCAAGCTTTTCCAGTTAATTCCCATAACCTCATAAGGGAAGTACTATGATTTCTGTTTTAGATTATTATTATTTAGTATCATTCAGGTAAGAATACTGAAGCCCAGTTGCCTAGGGCCGCACAGCTAGTGGCGGCTTTACCACCCGGTGGGGACCAGGTATGGCTAATGGTAAAGAATTTGCCTGCCACAGCAGCAGACACAAGAGACCTGGGCTCGATCCCTGGGTTGGGAAGGCCCCCTGGAGAAAGAAATGGTAACCCACTCCAGTGTTCTTGCCTGGAAAAAGCCCATGGACAGAGGAGCCTGGCGGGCTGCAGTCCATGGGATTGCAGAGAGTCGGACTCAACTGAGCACTTGTCAGCAATGTTGTCCACTGTAAGACAAAACTACAGCCTAATCCTCTAATGGTCCAAGACTGGGGAGGAAAAATTTCCCTCCCTGAAACTGAGCACGTTGAAGGATACACATCAGTGCCACATATTAGCGGTATGTAGAATACATATCAGCGCTACAAACATTCACCCTAACATCCCCCCAAAGAGTCTGCATTTTTGCACACAGCTGACCTCTTCTCCCTTCTGCAGGGTGACTCGGGTGGCCCCCTGGTGTGTATGAAGGACAACCACATGACCTTGGTCGGCATCATCAGCTGGGGCCTGGGCTGCGGGCAGAAGGACATCCCGGGCGTGTACACCAAGGTGACTAACTACCTGGACTGGATTCGAGACAACATGCGACCGTGATCAGGGACACCCTGTTTCCCTACATCACAGAGACCCTGCTTCTCCCACCTCTGAAGACTCACTGCGGCAGGGGCTTCTTCACACAGCGGAAGGTGGAGGGAAGATGTAGTTTCACAGGTACTTTTCCATTCTGGAAGTTTTCAGGGCTTAAGGGCTGAACTGTACTGTCAGACAAGATGGACAAACGCCAGTCCCTCATGGAAAACCACTCCCCAGGGCGGAAGCCCGCTTCCTCCTCTATGCACACGAGCATCTTTGGAAAGGGGACCACAAAGATGAAAGCATGTCTCAGTAGGCAAAGATAACTCGAGCCTTCAGGAAAGAAGGGTTAGACGTATTCTACTAGAAATAGAATGTCTATTTATAGTCCCAAGGAAGCCCAGCAGGAACCTCCTACCAAGGGATGGGCTGGCTGGCCAGATCACGTTCCTCGACTCCAGCCCTTAAGTGTTGGGCTTTCCTTTTTGCAGCTCTTGGAGGGAATCCTGTTGTGTACAGTGTAATTCTTTTTCTTTATAGGTTTCATGATAGAACCAGGAGACACGTATCATTTTAATAACTGATAAACTAGGCTCTCGCATATTTATATCAGTTTATTTTTGTTCGTACTCTGTTGCCACTACCTGTATGATACCATACTGGAATAATAAATTCTGATATATTTTTCACATATTTTCCCCAATCAGAGTGGACTCTTTCTGGTACACGCAGTACCTTCACAGCTTTTATTCCTTACTCGCGTCCACATTCTTTCAATCATTGGGAATATTTCCTTTCATTGGCTTCCCAGGTGGTGCTAGTGGTAAAGAACCCACCTGCCAATGCAGGAGACACGAGAGGAGAGTTTGATCTCTGGGTCGGGAAGATCCCTTGGAGTAGGAAAGGGCAATCCACTCCAGTCTTCTTGCCTAGAAAATCCCATGGACAGAGGAGCCTGGCGGGCTACAGTCAGTAAGGTCACAAAGAGTCGGACACGACTGAAGCGACTTAGCACGCACACACACACACACATTCAAATAGATGCTGTAAAAGGTAAAAGGAAAGAAAGAAACTCTTGGTTTGACAGGGGAATGGGGATTCAGAGAAATAACAAGGCAGGGTGGAGATGAACCACAAATGGTGGACAGAAAGTTTTGCTGAAATTCAGCTCAGGAAGGATTGAAGAAACTTAAGAACTTCCCCGGTGGTGCAGTGGTTTGAGACTCTGCGCTCCAAATACAGGGGGCCTGGGTTCAATCCCTGGCCAGGGAACTAGATCCCACATGCCAATGAAGGTATGTGCTGTGTGCAGCCATGAAGACCTCATGTGCTGTACCTAAGACCAAAAAACAGAGAAACTTAAGGAAAAAATGGAATTGGGTAGGCTTTTCAAAAATTGAGCAAGATTTGGGCTGGTGGAGAGGAATGAGAAAGGCATTCTTTTTTAAATTTTTCTTAAATTTTTATTGAAGAATAGTTAAGTCATGTTAATTTCTACTGCACAGCAAAGTGATTCGGTTATACACACATATACATTCTTTTTCGTATTCTTTTCCATGATAGTTTACTACAGGATATTGACTCTAGTTCCTGAGGCAAGGAGCTACCACTGCATGGAAATCTAAAGATCTGGAGGGCAAGAAAGGCAGGGCAGTGTGGGGAGGAACTGAGTTATATTTTGTCCAAAGTGAAGTTCATGAAGGACGTAGGTTAGAATTAATGATGGCACTTTGAATGCTAAACTGAACTTTGCACTTAATTCTCTTGGCAGCGGGGAGCCGCAGACACTTGGGGTTAGGGGAGCCAATGGCCCAAGCGAGGCTCAGGGTAGATATTCACGGGGAGGGGAGTAGGTGAGAAGATACCCCGGACAGGACTCCAAGGTAAAAGAGGAATGAGCATCAAGAAGATGCTGACACAGATTGGGACTGACATATACACACCGCTCTATGCAAAATAGATAACGAATAAGAACCTGCTGTATAGTACAGGGAACTCTACTGCAAACTCTGACCTCCATGGGAAAAGAATCTAAAAAAATAAGAGTGAATATATGTTAAATATAAAACGGATTCACTTTGCTGTATACCTGGAACTAACACAACATTGTAAATCAACTATATTCCAATAAAGAAAATTTTTTTTAAAGAATTCACTCCCAGACCAGTCCACACAAGTATGTTACTTAAGCAATGCTGCTTTCCGCTTCTCTTACACTTTCTTACTGCTCCTGAGATGTAACTCATACCCCTGGCTGCTGCCTGACAGTTTCTTATCACTGACACCCCGGATCTAAGAATAAACCTGATGCAAGGCTTGGTGTTGGGTTACGTGCTGACAGTTCCTTGGAGCAAACGTGGTCATAGGTCTCTCTCCTCTCTCTCTCCAGAGAGGCGGTCAGAACTGCTCAACGTGGTTCTTAAAAGAATAGTTTCAACTCACAAAAGAAAGAGAATCTAAAGCCCAGAAGCTTGATTCCAGCGGTGGGCAGTGGGGGTAGTGGTGGGGAGAGGGCATGGATTTCTCTGACAATGCTTGGTCCCGGGACCAGTTCAATCAACTCGGATCACACAAACGTAAGTCACAGATTTCCTGACTTGAGCCTGTGAAAGGGGCAGATTTTGTGCACCTTAGCCCTCTGGAGGGAAGACGGCTGGAAGACAGTGGCAAGGAAGACCCCTGTAACTGCAGCTCTGGTGGGAGTTCTGCTCGTTTCATTCCCTCCCCCGTTGCAGAACGAGCTTTTCTCCGGACAGTTGTGTTATTGAAATGAAGTGAAGCAGCGGAGGCTCCTTTGATGGAAATGCAAAGTTAAAAGGCCCCCATCACATTCCTCAGAGTGAAGCCCTGGAAACCACAGGCTGCTTGAAGACAGGTGCTCAGCAGAGGCCACTGACAGAGCTCCAGGCAGGGCCCCAGCCCGCACTTGCATTCGGATGAGGCTAAAACACAGAGCACAGCACATCACTACCCAATGTGGGTGCAGAGGGTCGGGATGAAATGTCTGGGCCGTGTTGGGGGAAGGAGAGGGCGCTAAGGGGAAATAGGTAGCACTGCTTTACTATCTCTGGCTGGCTAATAAAACAGACAGCAATAGAAACCCAAAGAGCAAAAAAGATCCTCATATAATTGTGCAAACAGCTTTAATGGGTAAAGACCTAGAGAAACTCAAACGATTGAAACGAGCATTCCCCCGGAGCTCCCATCTTAGGTCAGGTTGTCAAAAGAGGATAATAAACTTTGGTTCCACATCTAAAACCTCAAAAGTCGAAGACTCACAAGCTTGGGATCTTAAGGCAAAATTTAAGAGTTTCAATTTCCTTCAAAAAAATTATTTTTCTAACAATTAAAAAAAAAATTAGTGTCATTGCTGGCACTGAGTCACCACCTACTGGCCACAGAGGAAAGTACAAGTGTTATAAACTGCCTGGTCACACCATGAGGCTTAGGAAACAGCCAGACCCAAGGCAGAGAGATGAGTCGCTGAAACAGACAGGATGGGGTGGCAATACACACTTGACAACACTTGGGGCTGGAAGGCAGGAAGAAGTCCTTGTCTTAGTCTCCCCCGGCCAGGAGAGACAGGACAGATATGGGAGCAGGACCCTCGTCTCCACATCCCAGGAGACTCCAGGAAGTCTTCACTGCAATTAGGATAACCAGGACCCCTGCACCTGGCTTCACGTCCGAATTAATCAACCAAAGAAGCACGAGAGGCCAGGACAGGGAAAGCGCTAGAACAGACACCAGCAGCTTCAGTGGTTTTGTCTTTTGTACCCTGGGAAATGTAATTTGATTGATCTGGACCTTTGTTCTCACGACCTGCAAGATGACATACTTAAACCATATATACAGCTTCGGGTCTGCTGGTAGGAAAGTGCGGATGCAGCGAGATCCCCTGAATTCCTGCCTTTCTTTCTGCTTCCGTTGGGCATGTGTGCAGAGCATCGCCCATGGTCCTAATAACAAGACACTCAGGACATGAAGGACTGGCAACACTCAACTTTATTAAGATTTAAACAGAGAAGATGCTTCTGCATGTTAAACACATATGGAACCGAGAGGCTTGCTGGGGGCACCCGGTACCACCTATGCTAACACACCACTGGGGTGAGGGGGAGTCCAAGGGTCTGCAGCTCGGGGCGGCCTCTCCTGCTATCGTCTGTGGGCCCCACAGCCCCAGTACTTTACTTCTCCTTAAATTCTTCCCTTGAAATTAGGATGAGCTGCCCTGGACGGAATAAGACAGCTAGACTTATAAATCTAAGGGTATTCAGGGACCAAGATGGGTTGTCTCCTGTGACCCAGGAAACCCTAAAATCCTCCAGAGCCCTCAGCAGTAGTAGTTCCGTTATTCTAGGAATGGGATCTTGGATCCAGGACAAATTTTGGAGTGATTGGCTATGAGACACAGCACAACGGATCCCAGAGCAAAACCACAAAGCAGCGTTATTCTGCAGCAAAAAAACAAATCCAGGAAGTAGGAAGAGAAAACTATAGGAAAAAAAAAACAAAAACACACTACCTAAGTACTTGGAAACAGGGCATTAGAGAAAAATTACAGGGTTTGGAGAGCACAAGGTCTTCATTTCTCTCCATGCACAGAGCAGAGCACAATATTGCATCATAAGCTGCAAAAAACACCTGTCTGATCTGTAAACACTGGAATGGGTGCTGGGCACACGGAGCTGAATGGAAAGCCTCCTGCTGTGGAGGCCTGCAGACCACCTTCAGCTGCCGTGTTTCCTGAACCGGGCCGCACATGCTCAACAGGACCCACCTTCCTACAACATCGGTTTTATTCAATGACTGAAGGGATCTGGGGGCGGGGTCTTAAAAACAAACATGGACTAGTCGATATATGTTGCTAATAAATAGATTATACAGTGGGGGTACAGAAGAGACTCTGAGGAAATGTCGTTGCTGGAAGGCCCCCAGGACTGGCCGCTCCTGTCAGTGTCTGGCTGAGAGTGACCGCGGGAAAGCATGCCGAAGGGAGGTTCAGGCTCCAGCCCCCAGGGAGCCCCCGACGGACATGGATGAGGAGCCGCTGGGCCTCGGGGGCGGCTCACACAGCCTGCCGCCCTGGGGCCGACGGGGCTGGCTTCTCTGAAACTCTCTTCAGGGAGCGGCAATTCTGTGAAGGAGTGGAGCTGTTTGTGGGGGGGGCGGGGCTCAAGGAAAGAGGTATTTGGGACCACCGCCCCCCAGGGAGCGGGCAGGGCACCCTCTCCCCGGAGAGGGCAGCCCGGTGCTGCGGGCAGGCAGCCCTCAGCCTCTGCAAGCTGGTGGGAGCGGCGTCCCAGCCTCTGAGGGAAAAGTCTCATCCCGCTGGGGCTTCCGTGTCAGCAGGGGGATCCAACTAAAGAAGCTTCCAGCTTGCTTCTAGAAGTACAGATCTTTATGCCTGTATACAAACAGAGGGCTCAGAAGGAAACTCATTCCACTCGGTACCTCGCAGCCCCTCCTAGGGGTGGAGATGGGTGCCCCTCTCTCTTAACTTTAATTGGGGTGCATACACTCCATGCCTTCCAAGAAACCTTCCTCCACTAACATTCGTTTCCTTCCAAGTGTGTGCTCTAATTCTTTTTTCCCTGGGGTTAAAAAAAAACAAAGAGGTCTTCCCTTGGCTGAAGAAAATTACAGCCGAACGAGTAACAAATGCTGGTCTTTTTCACACGCGGTCAGGTACCTCCCGCTGCGACCCACGCCTCTGCTCTGAGAACTGGGTTGGAGATGCTGGTGGGTGGGTCCTGCCCCGGCCCCCGGCGACCCTGTCTCCCTGGATTCACTCCACGGTGCTGACGGCTAAGGAAAACGGGAGCCTGTGGGTCCAGAGGGGGCACAGACCTACAAGACAGGCTGATAGGTTTTACTTCTAGACAGGTTAAGAAATGAAAAAGTGTTCATGACCGTCTGCTTTGCGAAATTCTCGCTTCAGGTTCGAACTTGGAACTTCCCAGCTTTGGTCATGTACTTTATGCCCTTGAAGGGTTTGTACTTCTCTCCATACATATCCAGACGATTCACTTTGAGGCCTGCAAGGAAGGAAGGTAAGCATTATTCCAAAGAAGCAGGTAGCATAACTGGTTAATTCATGTCAACTCAAAGAGCTCTGAGGGCTGGAGAAAGCTGTAACCGTGAACCGGAAAATGTGTGTGTGTTCAGTCGCTCAGTTGTGTCCTACTCTTTGGGATGCTTTGGATCCTTTGGACCGTAGCCCGCCAGGCTCCTCTCTCCATGGGATTCTCCAGGCAAGAATACTGGAGTGGGTTTCCATTTCCTTCTCCAAGAGATCTTTCTAACCCAGGGATCGAACCCGAGTCTCCTGCATCTCCGGTATTGCAGGCCGATTCTTTACCATTCCGCTACCTGGGAACCTACACTTAATTATGTCACTTAAACACAGCTGACAGGTTCTTCACCCCTGGAACATAGGCTGAAAATAAAAACCTGCTCCAATAAAAAGCCAGCCAATGAGATCTGTCCCTGTGGTAGAAAGGGCAGAAAGTTATATGCAGGCTGAAATGACGGTAAGGAAGAATAAGACCACTCCAGATTTTTCTCTAAGTTATGGGGTTGAACATATGAATTCATAATAACAGAATTAAGAAATCCATAATCAAATAAAGGTATAACTGAGTGAATAAACTAATGATGACAAGTGATGAATTAATTCTTCAGTGCTTCTTAAATATTCTCACTGGACTAAGAAAAGAACATTTTATACTATTCAGAGCTTTAAAGTTTATTAAGCATTTTAAGATGAAAAGAGCTTATCGTTTAAATGAATTCGAATCACTTAAACTAGATGTGGTCTGTTGGCAAAGAAAACAAGAACTTCATGTAAAGGTGAAGTCATCTCCTGTCTATCCAAAAGGGTCATCCTAAGAATTAAATAAGAAAATAGATGAAAAGAGCTTAAATTAGTGCCTGGCACATAGTAGACACCTGCAGAGAGGTAACAAGTCTTGATATCCCCCTGGGTGGTGGGGTGTAACCTACAGTCGATAACTCAGGTCAGCTGAGTGTTCCACATGATCACAGCACACATGAAATCTTTTGAAATTGGGGGAAAGGAGGGGATTCTTTTCACTCACCAGCTGAGAATGCAGATACATCCCCGTACTGAAGACCCTGGGATGCCCCAACCAGTGCCCCCAGGGTGACTCAACAACGGCTCATGAGCACTTTCATCTCCAATACTAATGGAGGGTCACAGAGTTCCTCCAGAAATGGGCTGGGAAAGATCTGACTAAAGATCACATATCAGCTAATGAAACCCAACTCTGTGGCCAGGGAGTGGCCAGGGGGGCTTTGTGACATCGCCGCCTTGGGCCCCTGCCTTCCCCCCACCCTGAGCTGGGCGTCACTCACCAGAAATGGCCAGCTGCTGGATCTTAAACTGCAGGTTGATCGTGGGGTTCTCATCCGGTTTGGAAGCTCCGGCCTGGAGACTCATGGTTCCCTTCAAACTTGGGAGCTTCTGGGGATTTATTTTTCCTACATCCCAAGAGAGCAGCTCCAAAGAGAGAGAAAAGAAGGAAGTTATGGTGGAAACTGCACCTGGGACGCCTGAGCTCACCGTGCTCTTATGACCTCCTGGGGGTTTCCCAGAAGAGAATGCTACTTGTTCCTGTGAATTATCTCGGTGTCCTCAACCACATCCCTCTGGTCAAGCTCGCCTTTCCACAAGACAGAAAGGAGTGTTGCAGAGCTCCTGCTATTTCGAATACAGGCTACTCGAACCTCCTGTGTATTCTCCTACCTTGGTGACTGGGTCAAACGTGTGCGTCCCCTGAGATGGCGCGAGGCTCATGTTCAGGACGCCTCTGGGCATCTGGCTGGTGACGGTCACCCCCTCTATGGTCTTCCCCATGGTCTGCTTAGGCCCCACCGTTATTTCAAAGCGGCCGAGTGAGCTACTGTCCCGGAAGCTGATGTTATGTTTCACGTACACTGGAATCGCCACCAGGCTGGAAAAGAGAGGAGACAAAAAGCCCACATCGTCAATGTATCGGAAAAACGGCCACTTCTCGCTTTTCTGTTCTGCTGGCAGCTTTTCCTCCCTCACCTCCGTCTTTGTCTTACAGAGTATGCAGAGAAAAACCCTCTAGACGTCTTTGATCGTTTCCTTTCTGTGAATCTAAGATGTTGATTAGTAAGTCAACTAACTCTTCTAAGGACTCTTAGAATGAAATCAACAAAACCAAAGAGCGGACTCGGTGGACTCTGAGGAACAGGCGCAGCAAACAGAAATCACATTTCCGTGTTTTACCGTTTTGCATGTGACCAATAATTATCCGCACTT
Source organism: Budorcas taxicolor (assembly GCF_023091745.1). Lineage (NCBI taxonomy): Eukaryota > Metazoa > Chordata > Mammalia > Artiodactyla > Bovidae > Budorcas > Budorcas taxicolor. The sequence continues at coordinate 36,441,403 of NC_068933.1, read as the reverse complement.
GGGAAAGTAACATTCATACCTCATGGGGCTTTTACAAATTTGTGAGAGTGCTTTTAACTTGACTTTGATCCTTACAAAAACCCCTAAGGGATGGGGTCGGTGTGATCTGACAGAGAAACTGCAGGGTGATACTAAAGTTGCAACCAGCCTTGGCATCTGTGGAGTACTACTTCCTGGGGCCAGCACAACCCTACAGGTTTTCCCTTGATTATTCATTTAATCCCCCCCATAAGTATGAGGCAGGCATTGCTTCTGTCCTGATGTCATTAATACTGATGTCCTTACACTTAACCAAGGTCAACTATTCAATAACTTGCCAAGGTCATGTATCATCAGTACTGCAGGTGGGGCTTAAGCACGGGCAGTCTGATTCCAGAGCCTCTGCTCTCAAGTACTCAGATATTTCCCCAAATTATGTATTCCGAATCCCACAGGAAGGCCTCAGTGGCTGAGAGGTACAAGGCTCTCTTCAATCTACACATCTTCTCTACGCCTCCCCCCAAAAGAACTGAGTCCATAGTAAAGAGAATGTTCAAGACCCCAAATCACTGAATCGTATGGCTCTTCAGAGTACCATTCACTGCTTTTTTTGGGGTGAAAGGGACTGAAATACAGGTGTTCTCAGATTCCAATCTGAGGAAAAAGCATTCCTGTTTAGGCACACAACAATAACAAAACTAACAGAAGCAAACGTAATGAGCACTTATTTTGTGCGGAAGCCACTATTTAGAGTTTCTTATTTAACCCTCATAACAAGGCACCTTTATTATTTTCAAGTTACTTATTACTTTACTGTTGATGTTTAGTCGGTCAGTCGTGTCCGACTCTTTTGTGACCCCGTGGGCTGTAGCCTGCCAGGCTCCTCTGTCCATGGGATTTCCCAGGCAAGAATGCTGGAGTGGGTGGCCATTTCCTTCTCCAGGGGGTCTTCCGGACCCATGGATTGAACCCGCGTCTCCTGCATTAGCAGGTAGATTCTTTCCCACTGAGCCACCAGGGAAGCCCCTTACTTCATCACGTGCTACTTTTACTACTTCAGCTTTCCTAGATAAAGAAAACAGACACGGGGAAGGATAAACTCACCCGAGGTTACCTGATTAGTTACCTGGAGCCCAGGTAACTCCAGAGCCTGAGTTCTTCATCGCTGCGGATACTGTCTCCAAACACACACACACGCACGCACGCACGCACGCACGCGCACGCACTCCGCCCCCAGGTACGCGAGCCGCTTACTTCTGCGCGCTGACGTGGTAGGACAGCAGGCGGAAGTTGCCGTCGGGGGGGATGAAGGAGAGGATGCGCTCGGACTCCCAGCGCTTGAAGCGGACGCAGGGGTGGAAGCTGACGTCGTCCAGCAGCCTGGGGTTCTGGGCGACATCAAGCAACAGCCACAGGTGGGAATTAGAACCACGCATCTTTCAGGAAAGTAACTTAGGTGCTGCTTTCACGAAAACACATGCACACATTCTGTTGTTACTCCGGACATTCGAGGCCGCCCGTGAGCGTTGTGGCTGGCCCTGACCATCCCTTCCGGTTCCATCCCCTCCCGCCGCTCTGTCTTTCCAGAAGCATCTAACTTCCTAAGGACTAGATCTCTGGCCCAGGATTTTACCATGAAGGAAAGTGTCAAGTCAGGCATTCCGGTCAGTTTGACGCAGGCGTCAATCACCCCCTGGATCTCGGCAGTGATAGTGGACCCTGAGACGGGATGAGACAGGAAGAAGGTGAGACCCGCTCTGTCCTTCCCAACGAACTTAACTCCTTCCTCCCTCCTTAGCGCTGTCTTCCCCTCCCTTCCCATTTCCTTCCTTCCTTCCTCCTCCCCTCCCGTTCTTCCTTCCTTCTGTCCATCCATCCATCTGAATCATCTACCCAGTCCACCTGTCCTCGCAAACCTTTATCAACTGCACAGCAAACACAAGACACTCTGATGAAGCAACGGGGATAAAGACTGGTGAGACTGTTAGCCTGGAGGAGCTTTCAATCTAGTGCCAGGATCAAACACAACATCGCTATCTTGACCAAGGGTTCGGAACACTGGATTCACATCAGGAACTGCTCTCCCTGCAGGCACCAAGGGCCTCCCGTGTGGCTTGGCTGGTTAAGGAATCCGCCTGCAATGTGGGAGGTCTGGGTCCGATCCCTGGGTTGAGAAGATCCCCTGGAGAAGGGAAAGGCAACCAACTCCGGTATTCTGGCCTGGAGAATTCCATGGACAGTATATTCACTTCACAGGCACCCAAGGAGCTCTGATGCCAAATAGAACTGACACTTTTGTCTTCAGTTCACAGGCTCTCTCTCCTGCAGCCCCTGTAACCACTTCTTTCTTTCAAGTGTTCCTTTCTCCTAACCCTTCCTATTTTCTGGTTTTCCTGCTCTTCTCCTTCTGGTATGATCACACTGAAACTTGTTCATCTTTTCTGTTGCTGATAGACATTTGGGACCTTTCCAGTCTGGGGATAATATGAAAAGCTGCTGTGCTTACTTGGTTTTAAAGCCTCATCAGTTACTTTTCTTTCTTTATGCGTCTCAGTCCAGTCATCCTGAGCTACGTAATTTTCCAGCAATATTTCACTCTTCTTAAGAGTGTTTGCACCTGCTTTGCTACCAGATCCGTGCAGCCTGTACTAACTCCTACTCATTCTATTGATGAAGCATGTGTGAGCTTTATACTTAGGTCTGGGTGGGAGGAGACCTCTCTTTTCCCCTTTCTTGCCCCCTCACTAGACTTTCAGGAAGCTTCCTGCAGCGACAGGCCCCGTCTTCATCACCATCACATGCCCACTGCCTGGTGCTCAGCTACAGCACCGTGGATTCTCCGTAAGCACTTGCTGGATAAATGAGTTCACTCATGTGAAGAGAACTTTCTATAAATTCCCACACTCTAAGCACTTGTAGTTGTGTTAATCTCTCTGAATGGATAGAAAAGAAGACGACTCTCTGAATTTTAGTAATTAAACTTCCGTTCTGCCCCGACAACTGAGAGTCAAATACTTCCAAAAGGACATCTCATCAACAAGAGATCAGTTTGTTACTTTTTCACTTGAGAGGATTAAAACCACTGAAAATGTGAGCCCAGCATGGGTCTATATCATGTTTTTCCAAGGCTTTTCTTCAGCGTTGTTGAGGTATAGTCAACAAATAAAAACTGTGTATTAATACACATACACCCTGGGAAGTGATCACCATGATGAAGCTGACTGACACATCCATCACCTCACACAGTTAATTAGGTTTTTGTGGTGAGAGCCCTTAAAACTTTCCCTTTTAGTAAATTTCAAGTAGATGATATACTTGTGAGGTGGCAGATGTGATAATTTAACTAGCTGGGGTCAGGGGGGAATCCTTTCACAAGGTACATGTAGATCAAATCACCATAATCAACATTCCAAATACCTTACAAGTTTGTCAGTTACACTCAATAACATGGAAAAGAAAGTACACTGCGGCAGTCACCGTGCTGCGTGGTCAATCTTCAGAACTTCTTCATCATGCAGAACTGAAGCTTGGCACCTCTCACCAACCTCTCCCCACTCCCGTCCTCCCGACTCCTGGTAACCACCTTCTACTCTCTGCTTCTGCAGACCTGACTGTTGCAGATTCCACATAAAAGGTGAGCCCGGCACTGGTCCACATCACGTTTTTCTACGTGCGATCACGCCACGTTTATCTTCCTGCGTCCGGCTTCCTTCACCCAGCACCATGTCCCCCAGGTTCACCCGTGTGTTCACACACGGCAGGATTTACTTCTTCACACGGCCGAGTGATGTTCCTGTGTGTGAGGGTGTCTGCCGCACGTCTTCCTTATCCATCAGCCATCAGCAGACACTTGGTTTGTTCCCACGCCTTGGCTGCTGCCAACAATGCCGCTGTGAACACGGGGGTGCGGATGCCTCTTGGAGATACTAACTCTGTTTCCGCTGGGTCTAGACCCAGGAGTGGGACTGCTGGGTCACTAGGGAGTTTTGGTTTCTTGAGGTGCCTCCATACTGCTTCCACAGGGGCTGCACCAGTTTACATTTCCCCCAGCAAGTGCATAGGGCTCCCCTTTCTCCACACCACTGCCAGCACCTGCTATGTCTTTTGTCTTTTTGATATGAGGTGCGAGTGATACCTCACTGTGGTTCTGACTTGCTTTTCCCCAATGACACTGAGCACATTTTCGTTTACCTGCTGGCCATTCGTAGGCTTTCCTGCAGTACGTCTCTTTGGATCCTTTGTGTGCTAAGTCGCTTCAGTCGTGTCCGACTCTGCGACCCCAAGGACTGCACCCCGCCAGGCTCCCCTGTCCATGGGGCTTCTCCAGGCAAGAACACGAGTGGGTTGCCACGTCCTTCTCCAGGGGATCTTCCCGATCCAGGGATTGAACCCACGTCTCTTAAGTCTCTCCTGCACTGGCAGGCAGGTTCTTTACCACTAGTGCCGCTTTCAGATCCTATGCCCACTTTTTTAGTGAGATTATCTGGTGTTTTTTTTTTTTTTTTGCTATTGAACTATATAAGTTTCTCATGTATTTTGGATATTAACCTCTTATCAGATATATGGTTTGCATACGTTTCCTCTCATTTGCAGACTGTCTTTTTCCTCTGACTGGTTCCTTTCTTGTATGGAGGCTTTTATTTTGATACAATGCTATTGGTCTATTTTTCCTTTTGAAGCCTTTGCTTTGGTATCATATCTTGAAAAAAAAAAACCACCACTGCCCAGATCAGTGTCAAGAAGCTCTGTTCCTGTTTTCTACTAGTAGATTTTATGGTTCCAGGTCTTACATTTAGGTCCTTAATACGTTGTGAGTTGGATTTTGTGGGTGGTGTGAGATTAAGGGTGATTTTATTCTTCTTTATGTGAACATCCAGTTTTCCCAACACCACCCCCTGCAGAGACTAGCCTTTCCCCATCGCATGTGCTTGGCACGCTTGCTGAAGACCAGTTGGCAGATTTATTGCTGAGCCTTCTACTCCGCCTCACTGGTGTACATGTCTACTTTTATGACCTTACCTACAGTTGTTTTTTAAATGTTTGCTTGTTAGCTTTGGCTGCGCTGGGTCCTCACTGCTGCATGCAGGCTTCCTCTAGTTGTGGCGAGCGGGGGCTCCTCTCCAGTTACGCTGCCTGGGCCTCTCCTCACAGCGGCTTCCCTTGCTGTGGAGCACAGGCTCCCGGCGTGCAGGCTTCAGTACCTGTGGCACGCGGGCTCAGCATTTGTGGCTTGAGGGCTTAGCTGCCCCTTAGCAAGTGGGACCTTCCGGGACTAAGGATTGAACCCACATCCCCCACATTGGCAGGTGGATTCTTAACTGCTGGACCACTAGGGAAGTCCACCTTACAGTTCTGATTACCATAATTTTGTAATATATTTTGAAATCTAGAATTGTGAAGTCTCCAGCTTTGTTCTTGCTCAAGACTGCTTTGGTGATTTGAGGTTTTTGTGGTTCCATACAAGTTTTGTTTTTTCTATTTCTATAAAGAATGCCATTGAGATACTAATGTGGCTAGTATTTGGGATTCTGACGCGGATGTCTTTGGATATTTCAAACATTTTAACAACACTGATTCTCCCAATCCATGAAAATATAGCATCTTCCCATTTATTTGCTATTTCCTCCATCAACACTTTGCAGTTTTCAGGGTATAAGTTTCTTTGGTTAAGTTTATTCCTACGTATTTTATTCTTTTTGTTGCTATTGTAAATGGGGTTGTTTTCTCAGCTCCCTTTTTGGATAGTTTGTTGTTTGTGTACAGAAACATCACTGTACAAGGTCAGTGTACAAAACACTGTACGTTTGTGTACAAAACCGTATTGATTTCATATCCTGCAACTGTATTACGTTTATTAGCTCCCACAGTGTTAGGCTGGAGTCTTTAGAGTTTCTACATGTAGGATCTCATCATCTACATCATGATATTTCAGTCCAGTCCTAATACACAATGCTTGACACAAAGTGGACACTAAGTTAGATGAATGGCCTTAAATGGGGGACAATTCTGATAACTAGCGAGCACTGTCTGAAAGGGGCCTCTGTTTTCACAGTCCTGTAAACAGGCTGAAAGCACCCACCTGATTTGTCAATGATGGCATCAATCTCTTCAATCACATCAAAATAGGCCTCATTGTTGGTGTATTTCACCCCCGTTCGTCGCCAAGGTACCACGGACAGCTGCCCAGTGGGAAGCTGGTCGCCCACGTTGGTGCTTCCTGAGACCATGAATATTTTAATTAGATGAACCCAATTACCTAATAACCAGAGAACACGTCCCTAAAAGTTTCTGTGCATCCACTAATTACATGCTTACTTGAAGTTTTCCAAAATAAAGATTATAGTTTTCCCAAATTCTATCTTGGTAACCTAGTCCATTTAAAACACTTGTCCTCAGTTGGTATGCCTCCTCAGGCAGAATACAGGTAAGAAAGTTACCTGAGAAACAGCATATTATTTTGGTTTTGAAAGTAACCTGAACTCGGTCTCTCAAATTCCCTAATAGCTTGCAGCTTAAATAATGCATTGGGTTTCAGTAGGGATGGTAATCCACATATTGATATAAAAATTTCATGGGTAAAAACAATATCCTAACTCATTTTAAAAAATTCCACCTGTCCATACATTATCCATCTCACCAAAGAAGATAAAAAAATATATATACACTGTATGTTAAAAGTGATTATGAGCTCATTTCATGTTCTTTGTGCTTTTATGTATTTCTGACCTTCTGCAATAATCATGTGCTGCTTCTATAATCAGGAAGAAACCTGACGATTATTAACGATCGGGTTATTTTAGTTTTTGGCTGTGCTGGGTCTTCCTCGCAGTGCATGGGCTTCTCGTTGCAGACCACAGGCTCTAGGGCACACAGGCGAAGCAGTTCTGGCGCACGGTCTTAGCTGTTCCAGGGCCTGTGGAATCTTCCCAGACGAGGGGTCTGACCAGTGTCCCTTGCATTGCAAGGCACATTTTAAACCACTGGACCATAAGGGAAGCCCAGGGAAAATTCCTTTTAAAAGGAGAACAGTTTATTCTGTCATTGAAATCAGAAATATTTTCTACACATACAAAAGTTTTATTTTAGGTTATACTAAAGACTACAAAGAACAAAATGAAAGCACCTGGACATTTGAGATCCCCAAAAACAAGCACTCAAAACAAGGCACAACAGAGGACTAAGCCACACTCAGGATGGTGGCCGCCTCCCGCGGGGCCCCTCTCGTACCTGTGATGGTGTTGACAACAGTTCGAAGGATAGTGGGCGGCTTTATCAGCTCTTTGAGGATGTTCGACTCGGTAGCCAGTGGAAACCCATTGTCAAGCATCTCTTCCAACACCTCATAAACCACAACCACATTGTCTTTTATCACTGGCTCCGAACAGACTCCAAAATAATCCTGATGAAAACACAATACACGTATATATTTATCACTCAGAGACTGCGATGGGTGAAGGAACACGCCCAGAGATTATCGAGTAATGTCCACGTGTGTTTACGCAGCGTTTCTGGGACCTTCTTCTACAATAAGGGGATGAAGCATAACCCTGGTTCTCTTAGGCAGCCCAGTTTGGTGGAAAGAAAACTAGACTGGATTATAACGCAAGTATCATTAATAACTTCTTTCATGAGTCATTTAATCCCTTTGGGTTAGTTTCTTCAACTAATATGAAGAATACAAAACTGAGTCTAGACTATTATGTGGTTTTGAACATGAATTTGAACTATGTGAAATGATAATATCTGATACAATATTATCAGTTCAGTTCAGTTCAGTCACTCAGTCATGTCCGACTCTTTGCAGCCCCATGAATCGCAGCCTGCCAGGCCTCCCTGTCCATCACTAACTCCCGGAGTTCACTCAGACTCACATCCATCGAGTCAGTGATGCCATCCAGCCACCTCATCCTCTGTCGTCCCCTTCTCCTCCTGCCCCCAATCCCTCCCAGCATCAGTCTTTTCCAATGAGTCAACTCTTCACATGAGGTGGCCAAAGTACTGGAGTTTCAGCTTCAGCATCATTCCCTCCAAAGAAATCCCAGGGCTGATCTCCTTCAGAATGGACTGGTTGGATCTCCTTGCAGTCCAAGGGACTCTCAAGAGTCTTCTCCAACACCACAGTTCAAAAGCATCTATTCTTCGGTGCTCAGCTTTCTTCACAGTCCAACTCTCACATCCATACATGACTACTGGAAAAACCATAGCCTTGACTAGACAAGGCTTGACTAGGACCTTTGTTGGCAAAGTAATGTCTCTGCTTTTGAATATGCTATCTAGGTTGGTCATAACTTTTCTTCCAAGGAGTAAGCATCTTTTAATTTCATGGCTGCAATCACCATCTGCAGTGATTTTGGAGCCCCCCAAAATAAAATTTTTAACTCTTACTGTTGTGCTATTCCTCAACATTCATGGAGCAAAAAAGAACTGAGAGAGAGATGAAATGAGGGGTGTGAGCTAGCACACCAGAAAATCTCTTTGGATCATCCTTTTTCTAAGATGCTAGGATTCTAATAACACTTGGTCCCTTTATTAAAAAAGGCTAAACTTAGTCACTAAATTACCTGGGTTGTGGGAAAAGCACTGAATTCCAAATCAGAATGCCTGGGCAATAATCTTAATTGTCACCTACTTGATTAATTCACGCTAACTAATTAGGTCTCGATTTCTCTAGTAGTATAATCTGGATAATACCCTGCATGAACACACAGGGTTGTAAAAACTAAGCATGATGGATTAAATGAGAACATGTATGAAAGTGCTTTGTAAACTATAAAGCACTATGTAAACTGTGATGCACCATGATGAAATGATGCAGAGAGAAAGGCCTGTAGGCACCTGGCATGCCCTTCTTGACAGTATCCGTGCTTCTGCTGCTGGGCCGCTCAGATGGTCAGAGAGTCCTCTAAGAATTCATCCACTGATGGGAAATGCACCCCTTTTGACAAAGCCCATTCTATTCATGGGCAGTGCTGATCCTTAGAAAGTCCTTTCTTTGGCTAAATTGAAACCTGCTTCCTAGATATGCCTTACAGAACAAGGTTACATAACAGCCCCACAGTGATCAGAGGGTCCAGACAACATTTGCCTTCAAGTCTCCTTCTCAGGGCCAAACTCCCTGTTTGGTCCTGCTACTGTTCATGCTACGGTAAGGTTTCTAGATTGTTTCACTTTCTTGCCATTTCTTTGGATTTGTCCTAATTTTCTAATAGTCTCCTCAAATGATGACATCCAAAACTGAACACAGACTCCAGAGGTGACCTAAATTACATCAGAATGATGTCAACTCCCAGACACATTCCAATATCCAAGAGCACTTAGGAGTCAGGAATGTGTTTCTAAAACAAAAAGATTTTTTCTTTAAAAAATGAAGATTGAAGAGAGGGAAAAAAAGCTACACATTTCCTTCTCATGAGTGATTTCATTTTGAAAAATAAAACTCTTCACTCGAGAAAAGGAAATCCTCCTACATTGTTAGTGAGAATGCCAAATTGGTATAGCCACTACAGAGAACAGGATGGAGGTTCCTTAAAAAGTAAACACAGAACTACCATATGATCCAGCAATCCCATTCCTGGGCATATACCCACACAGAACTGGAATTCAAACAGACACATGCACCCTTATGCTTATAGCGGCACTATTCACAATGGGCGACACACGGACGCAACCTAAGTATCCATCACCAGATGACCGGATAAAGATGGGGTGCATCTGCACAGTGGAAGACCACCGAGGTGTAAAGAACAGAATAAGGCCATCTGCAGCCACACGGATAGACCTAGACCTTACCATACTAAGTGAAATAAGTCAGACAGAGAAAGACAAATATCGTATGATAGCACTTCTACTGGAGAAGGCAATGGCAACCCGCTCCAGTATTCTTGCCTGGAGAATCCCATGGAGAGAGGAACCTGGTAGATTACAGTCCACGGGGTGGCAAGAATCGGACACAATTTAGTGACTAAACCATCACTTATACGTGGAATCTAAAATACAACACAGAGGAACTTATCTGTGAAACAGAAACAGATTCACAGATGTAGAGAACAGACTTGTGGTTGCCAAGGGGGAGGTGAGGTGTGGGAGAGATGGATTGGGAGGTTGGGATCAGCAGATACAAACTACTGTATGGAGAATGGATAAACAACACGGTCCTACTATACAGCCCAGGGAACTATTAATATAGTCAATATGATAAACCATAGTGGAAAACTATGAAAAATGTGCATATATATATATGAAGTGAAGTGAAGTCGCTCAGTCGTGTCCGACTCCTTGCGACCCCATGGACTGTAGCCTGTCAGGCCCCTCTGGGTCCATGGGATTTTCCAGGAAAGATTACTGGAGTGGATTGCCATTTCCTTCTCCAGGGGATCTTCCCAACTCAGGAATCGAACCCAGGTCTCCTGCACTGCAGGCAGATGCTTTACCATCTGAGCCACCAGGGAAGCCCCATATATATATAAATAACTGAATCACTTTGTTATACAGCAGAAATTAACATGATGCTGCAATCAACTATACATCAATAAAATAAGATTTTAAAAACACCTCCCTTGATTTTCCAAATCAAGGAGAATGTGATTTTATCAGTCAGCAGCTGGAAGGGGACAGTGCTACAGCAACGCGTGTGCGCTTCCACAGCGGGGTTCCTCCGTCACAGCCCAGCGCCAGAGAAAGAACAGAAGCCAGAGAATACACGTCACATAAGACATTCAAATCAGGATGCGTCCATTTAAAGACTTCTAACAAATTCTTCCACACTGGCAAGCTGTGAAGTCCCAGGCTTCTAAAGCAGCCACTTCACTGTTTACCCTGATTCCTCTGTGGTTCCAAGTAGATTAAACAACTTTCTTCACTTCCTCTCTTGTAATAAGTTACATAACATCACTATGGAGATACGGAGCAACGGTTAATGGGGTGAAATATCCCGTGTGGAAATCCTAACAAGGCCCAGGCTTGAGCAGCTGAAGATCATAACTGCTGGGTTCTTCTGCATCTTCCACGTACTGGGATTTATAATTCTCAGGTTCTCACCGTGTGAAGGAGCCGATATGCCACTGGAATCCCAGAAGAGCACTACCAGAAAGACTGGGGGAGAAACTTAAATATACGCTCATTCTTTGGAGATGAAAGCTGTTCCAAACACATAACATATATTTATAAGAGCAAATGAAAGGACTCTTTTTGACTTGCTTTTTAATGTTTATCAGAAGGTCTGGGTCCTCCTTCTCCCCTCCAACCCCACAATGTCTGTATTCATGTGACTAATTCCGGACTTCACATGACACAGAAGTTAAACCAGAGGACCCTTGATTCTCATGGATCGTTGAGTTATGCAAATAACCACAACTGTGAGAGCTGGAGCAGTTCTTTTAGGGAGAGGATGCCACTGTCGGAAGCCAGGGTCTAGGCCGCCTGAAATCCTGTCCCATAACAGGTGCTGACATCCTGGCACAACCAGCCCCCCATGCCTCCAGAATCTCCAAATCTATTCCTGAAGGAAAAACTCCAAGTGAAAACTGCATCTTGGAGAATGTAGCCCTTAAATTTTACAGAAGTGCTAAGCCTGCAACAGGGCCCATCTCTGGTACTCATATGCTGTGGATGAGCACAAACTCAAGCTGAAGGGTGGGTTCCCAAATTAGCCTGCCAGGGAGAATGAAACAAGCATTATTTAGGTTCTTCCAGTTTAAAAAAATATCTTTCCACACCCATCAGTTTTTGATGCAACTCAAAGCAATGCTGTTAACAATGGTTAACATCAAGTCTGCCATAAAAATAAAAAAATCAAGCCTCTCCTTTGGGGCTGGTCTGTTCCCACATCTCAGTATACTATCTCTGCTGTCGGTTTAGTAAAAGTTCTGTCTTCTTGAGCTGCCACTGAGCTGAAGCTAGTCTGCTGTTTCGAATCCTTGCTATGACAAGACAAGAGCTGAGAAATCCTGCCTGCTTGAGGTATAATTAACCCACCATTCCAAATCTTTGTTATGATGAGACAAGAACCAAGGGAGAGAGAGAAACCAACCTGACAAAAGCCTTAAAAAAATGGAAACTCCTTAGCTTTGTGAACAAAACGTAGGACAATTCCAGTCTCTAGAACTGAAACGACTTCATAGTCATACTAAGTAGAGTGGCTGTCTCAGGCCACAGGTTCAAAACTGTGCAGTCTGTCATTCAAGATACAACCCATTCAATAAACAGAAACAAGAATCTTATCAGATGGGAGAGGAAGTGAGCAATGTCAGAGTCGTGATTTCTTTTTTAGTTCCTTAAAGTGAAAGTTACTCAGTCATGTGCGACTCTTTGCGACCCCATGGACTATACAGTTCATGGCATTCTCCAGGCCAGAATACTGGAGTGGGGAGCCTCTTCCTTCTCCAGGGGATCTTCCCAACCCAGGGATCGAACCCAGGTCTCCTGCATTGCAGGCAGATTCTTTACTAGCTGAGCCACAAGGGAAGCCCAAGAATACCGGAGTGGGTAGCCTATCCCTTCTCCAGGGGATGTTCCCGACCCAGGAATCGAACTGGGGTCTCCTGTGTTGCAGGCAGATTTGTTACCAACTGAGCTAACAAGGAAGCCCTTTTAGTTCTTTAACTGAGGCTGAAAACCATGGAAACAAAGCTACAAAGACACTTCATGAGGTCCACAGATGAACCTCCTCACATTCACGCACCTGAAACGTGTCCACAACCCGGTGGAGGAACTCGATGACAAACAGAGGTGGCACCTCCGTCTGGATCACAGCCACAAAAAAGATCTTGTGACGGTAAACACTTAAGAGATAGTGGTGCGGGGTGGGGATAACCGGAGGGACGTTTTCAGCCTCCGTCGCTCGCTCTTGTGCCTCGAAAAAGTAATCACAAACGGAACGGCTAACCACACTCTTCCAGTGTTTCTCCAGGAAAATATCCCCAGAGGAGTTGATCAAGAAAAGACTGTGAATCATGGTGGAGACTGTCAGTGAGTGAAGAGAGTCTTTTTCAGTCTGAAAGCCTCTGCAAATGCTCAGCCCTAAAAAAATAAGAGAAGCTATGGTCAATTGCAGTCAACCAAAGCCCCCTCCGTATCCGTCCAGTAGCCCAAGCTTTCCTACCCATCTTTTAAGACTAGACTCAATCTTCCACCACTGCAGGAGCCAGAAGTGTCCCTCCGTAGGATCCCCAAGGGTAATTAACAGCCATCTCATTTGTCAGTTAATTATATACTGTACAGTTATCTTTAATACTGCCTGAATCATATTAATTTAAAATTCGACTTAATTGTTGAGTGTCTACTTTCTCAAGTGGATTGGGAGCTCCTGGAGAAAAAGAGACCTTGCCTCATGTTTCTGTTGCCTCCTTGTACAGCACCATCTCCTTGCATACCAGAAGGCTTCAAAGAACATGGAGGTGTTCCCTGTATGTGGCAACAACTCACATGTAAGAAATGGTTATGTTTGCGTCATCTCATTTGGTAGCCATTGGCCAAACAGGGCCATTGAGCATCTGAAATGTGAAATCTGGTCCAAACTGAGATGTGAATAGAAGACACACACCAGATTTTGAAGGCTTTATATGGAAAAGCATTGTGTTTAAAGACTGACTCACCGACTTAGACAATAAACTTAGGGTTGTTGGCGGGAACAGGTTGGGGGAAGGACAGGGAGTCTGGGGTGGACACTGTACACACTGCTATATTTAAAAGGATAACCAACAAGGACCTACTATACAGGACATGGAACTCTGCTCAATGTTATGTGGCAGCCGGGTTGGGAGGGGAATTTGGGGGAGAACGGAAACATGTATATGTATGACTGAGACCCTTCGCTGTTCACCTGAAACTGTCACAACATTGTTAATTAGTTATACCCAATACAAAAGAAATTTTTAAAAAATTTAAGACAGTTTACCAATAATTTAATATCAATTAATTAGATCAATTACTAATATTAACATAAATTTAATATTGATATTTTGGATATACTGGATAAATACAAGCTGTAACATTCTAATGTGGTTAATAGAACATGTAAAATTACATAGTATGTGGGTCGCTGCCTATTTCTACTGGACAGCGCTGATCCATGGAATGGAGCTGTCCTTGTGGTCTTTATTTACTCTGTCAGACCCCATTCTCGTAAGTCCTTGTTAAGCACAAGGCTCTATATTAGATGCCTTAAAAAAAAAAAAAATCCCTCTGGGGGATCCCCCAGGTCCCTCAGGCGGCGGCATCTCTAATGCCAGTCCCCGGAACGAGGCGGCCGCGCTGGACCCCAGCTGTGGCCACTCGGCGAACTGGTCCAGGTGGTCAAACCGCAAAGGCCTGCTGTTTGTTAACCAAGAGCAGCAGGGCGAGCTTAATCCCTCTGCCCGCGACAGGCCGGCGGGAGGGAGGGGGCGGCGGGGAGCCAGGCTGTGGGGGCGCAGAGGCTGCTGGCTAAAGCGGGTTATTTTTGCTCGGGTCGCGGGGAGGATGGAGGACGCTTGGAGCCCGGGTGTCCACGGGCTGCCCGATCCGAGGGTGAGAAGGGTCTCCCGTCTGCGCACCTGCGTCGCCATGGCAACAGGGTCTCCTCCTCCCCCTACCCCTCCGGCCTGAGTGGCCACCTCCCCAGCCCGGGACTCGGCCCCTCGCCTCTCCCCGCGACATCACGCAGCTCCGAGTGTCGCTCCGGACGCATCCCGTGACCCCGCGCCCCCGCCGCGCGCCCAGCCCCACCCCTGCCCGGGCGGTCCGCGCTCCTTACCCCGCTCGCTCTTCGCGGAGCCCACCTTGCGGCCGCGCGGACAGGCCCCGCCCCCGGGCGCCCCCGGCCCGCCCGCGACTCACGTCCGAAGGCTGCCGATTGGGCCTCGTCCTCCGCTCTGATTGACCGCGTCCCGCCGCTCGCCCTGTTCTCGGGCTCTAGCCCCCGATTGGCCCTGGCTCACGCTCCGTTAATCTCTGATTGGTGCAGCTCCGGGGCTCTGAGCCCTGATTGGCTGTCGCGAACCGCCTGCGGCCCGCCCGGCTCCGCCTGGTCACCCAGTCACAAAAGGCCCCGGCGCGCTGCGAAGCCACCTGCGTAACCGCGGGATACGCCGGGAAGAGGATGCGGAGAAAGTGTGACTTCCAGGGCACGACTTACGGAACAGCACATCATAGATGACAAGTCGTGAGCAGCAACAACTTCTCTCTACCTAGCAATAACTGGTCTCCGTTAAACAAGTGCGTTTAAAAAGAGACGTGATGCCTTTTCACTTAACGTACCTTGAGTAAAGGAGATGTGATTGGCTGTGTAGCGCCGTGTCCAGAGCTCTGGAGCTGAATCCAAAAGGCCTCTTCCAGCCCTAGCTGAACCGCCACCTGCTTGACCTTGGGCAAGGCCCTTCACCTTTCAGAGTCCCAGTTCCCAGATCTGAAAATGTGAGGATTGGACAGTTGTTTCTCCAAATTGCATTGGCTCTCTGATGATTAAGTTTGGCTTCCCCAGAAAAGCATGCGATAGAAGTCAAAAGATTCAAGTTCAGTTCAACGAAAACTTACTTGTTACGGGATGGGATGTGGAAAGGGTTTGCCGTGGCGCCTGGACATTGGATATATTCAATAAGATGGTCAACTGTGGTGATGATGGTTGTAATCTGAACGAGGAGGGGGTTGCCCTGCCGGTGCTTTGGTTTTCACTTTGAGTGGCAACTTCTGACGTGGGCCCGTGATAAATGTTTATTGAAGGTAACGTGGGTTGTTCTTTGCCATACTTGCTAAGGGCAGATATTTGGCTAATTTTGAACTAAACAGGAGAGACAATCCCAACTCAAAATGGCTCCGTGATGAGGAGTCCTGTTAGGTTATGGGCTCTGGTGCCAGAGTGCTTGGGTTTGAATCCTGCTCCAACACTTATCAGCTATGTCCTTGAGAAGGTAACTTAACTTCTCCAAACTTCAATTTCCTTACTTCTCAAATAAAGACAGTAATAGTACCTACTTCAGTAAGTTGTGGGGATTAAATTAGAAAAGTGCTAGCAATGGTTACTAGTTAGGAAGCCGCACAAGATACAGTTACACACAGTTATTAAGCAGTGTGTATCTTTAATGTGCAGAGATGCTGTCGCTGCTGTAGCCGTTTTCACTCTTTCACTGAACTAATGTTTGCTAAGAGCCTCCCATGTATCAAGCCCCATGTCTGGGATGGTGCAGTGAGCAACATTACAGGCCGAGTCTCTTGTCAGAGAGCCTAGCTGGAAAAACAAATGAGAAGCAATTACAAAAGGCTGTGGGACTTCCCTGCTGATCAAGAATCTGCTATGCAATGCAGGGGACGCAGGTTTGATCCCTGAGAACTAAGATCCCACATGCCATGGAGCAACTAAGCCCTCAAGAAGCAACTAATGGCACACGCTCTGGAGCCTGTATGCCACAACTAAAGAGCATGTGTGATGCCGTGAAGATCTCACGTGCTGCAACTAAGATCCAATAAAGCCAAGTAAATAAATATTGAAAAACAAACGAAAGGTTTAAACAAATGAAAAAAAATGGTATGATGAGCAAGGAGCACGTGGGGAGCAGGCATTGCTGGTGGGGGGAATAGACTAGAGCCAGGGAAGTCCATCTAAACGAACACTTGAAAAACAAACACTGACGGCTCCATCGAGGTGGAAGAACAGAGAAGAGTACACGTGGGAAGCTCTGGAGACGAGAGAGTTAACTTTAGCTGAGTTGGAACGGGATAAAGAGTGCAGTTTTTTTTTTCTTAAATGAGATTAGTGGGTAAGTTAAGAGCCAAGTGGTTGTGAGTTTTGTAATAATTATTTGCTTTTATTTAGCTTATTGAAGTACAGTTGATTTACAGTGTTGTGCAAATTCCCTCTGTACAGCAAAATGATTCAGTTATACATATATAGCCTGGAGAAGGAGACGGCAGCCCAGTCCAGTATTCTTGCCTAGACAATCACATGGACAGAGGAGCCTGGTGGCTGCAGTCCATGGACTCGCACAGAGTCAGATGCGATTGAGCAACTTAGCAGCATACATAACGTAGACATTCATTTTCATGGTCTTTTTCATCATGGTTCATCACAGGATATTGAGTATAGTTCCCTGTTCCATATAGTAGGACCTTGTTATCTACCTATTCTGTATAGAATAGTTTGCATGTTAAGTTATAAAACGTTGCACCCTTAGTAGCCATCCAAGTGGCGATGTTGGAAAGAATCTATGAGTTTAAGGTCTGGGAGAGAGGTCTGAGCTGGACACAGAAATTCACAGTTGTCAGGATGGGGAGAGTCAGTCATGGGACCATTGAGATGACTCAGGGAGTGAGTACAGAGAGAGGAGAGGCCCAGAGTCGGGGGACTCCAAATTAAGGGTTCATGGAAGAGAGGCAGACCCAGGTTCCTCTGATCCTCCCAACTACCCTAAAACGAGTCATGGCTCTGACCCCCTTTCTACAACTGAGAAAGCTGCAGGGAGTGTGTAAGTGACCTGCAGAAGGTCAGGTCAGGAGATGGGTGGCAGAGCTGGGATTGAAGCGCACAGGGAGGTCTAAGCCCACCTCAAGGTGCCCACCTCCTGTCCCTCTCGGGACCCCGAGAGCCCACTGTGGATTTTAAGTGGGAGAGTGAAAGGCCTTCAGACTTCCATTTCAGAGACACCGTGCGTATAGAGGAATTTAAGCAAGGCCAAGCTTGGGGGCAGGGAGGTCATTTAGGTACTGCAGTAATCCACATGAGAGCTATGTGACTGCAGCCAGGGTGGGGATTTGGAGAGAAGTGAACAAATCCCAGTGACAGGTAGAAGGATAGAGATCCGGGGTGAAACTAACTGGGAGTGAGTAGTGTGGAGAGTAGACATCAAAGATGATTCATAGGTTTCTGATCTGGGCAACTACGTTGATGAAAGTGTCATCAGTTGAGATGGGGATCCTTGGAAGAAAGGCACCCCGAAGGCAGGAACAGATGGTGTGAATTCAGTCGTAGTGATGCCCAGGGTCACAAATAAGCCAACACTAAATATTTGTTGAGTCAAACAACATGGATTTGGGATGCTTCATAATACATTCCAATGGTTTTAAGAGAGACCACAGGAAATCATAGGCAAGTATGATTTTAAAAAAAAATCTCCAGGAAAAGATTTTCTAAAGCTGCCACTGATTAACCATTCTAGTGTTTAACGGCTCTTACTGCTGAGAAATTTTCTATTAATACCATAAAAACCAATGCCAACCCTCTTACACTGTTGGTGAGAATGTAAATTGATAACAACCATTATGGAGAACAGTACGGAGGTTCCTTAAAAACACTAAATATAGAACTACCATATGATCCAGCAATCCCACTCCTGGGCATATACTCAGAGAAAAACCATAATTCAAAAAGATACATGCACCCTAATGTTCATTGCAGCACTGTTTACAATGGCTAAGATATGGAAGCAACCTAAATGTCCATCAGCAGATGAATAGGTAAAGATGTCACACATATATACAATGGAATATTACTTGGTCATTAAAAAGAATGAAATAATGCCATTTGCAGTGACAGGAATGGACCTAGAGATTATTGTACTAAATGGAGTAAGTCAAAGAAAAATATCAGGTGATATCACTTATATGTGGAATCTAACTTTAAAAGATACAAATGAATTTATTTGGAAAACAGAAATAGACTCACAGATCTTGAAATCAAACTTATGATTTCCAAAGGGGGAATGTGAGGGGAAGCGACAAATTAGGTGACTAGGAATGACATACAGATCAGTTCAGTTGTCTCTCAGTCATGTCTGAGTCTTTGCAACCCCATGGACTGCAGGATGCCTGGCTTCCCTGTCCATCACCAGCTCCTGTAGCTTGCTCAAATTCATATCCATCGAGTCAGTGATGCCATACAACCATTTTATCCTCTGGCATCCCCTTCTCCTCCTGCCTTCAGTCTTTCCCAGAATCAGGGGTTTTTCCAATGAGTCAGTTCTTTGAATCAGGTGGCCAAAGTATTGGAGTTTGGAGCTTCAGTACCAGTCCTTCCAAAGCATATTCAGGACTGATTTTCTTTAGGATGGACTGGTTTGATCTTGCAGTCCAAAGAACTCTCAAGAGTCTTCTCCAACACCACAGTTCAAAAGCATCAACTCTGTAATGCTTAGCTTTCTTTATAGTCCACCTCTCACATCCATACATGACTACTGGAAAAACCACAGCTTTGACTAGATGGACCTTTGTTGGCAAAGTATTGTCCCTGCTTTTTAATATGATGTCTAGGTTGGACATAGATTTTCTTCCAAGGAGCATGAGTCTTTGAATTTCATGGCTGAAGTCACCATCTGCAGTGATTTTGGAGTCCAAGAAAATAAAGTCTGTCACTGTTTCCATTGTTTTCCCATCTATTTGCCTTGAAGTGATGGGACTGGATGCCATGATCTTAGTTTTTTGAATGTTGAATTTTAGGCCAGCTTTTTCACTCTCCCCTTTGACTTGCATCAGTGGGCTCTTCCTCTTTGCTTTATGCCATAAGGGTTTCCCTGATAGCTCCGTTGGTAAAGAATCCGCCTGCAATGCAGGAGACCCCAGTTCAGTTCCTGGGTCAGGGAGATTCCACTCCAGTATTCCTGGACTTCCCTTGTGGGTCAGCTGGTAAAGAATCCACCTGCAGTGCAGGAGACCAGGGTCTGATCCCTGGGTTGGGAAGACCCCCTGGAGAAGGGAAAGGCTACCCACTCCAGTATTCTGGCCTAGAGAATTCCATGGACTCTATAGTCCATGGGGTCGCAAAGAGTCAGACACGATTGAGAGACTTTCACTTTTCTGCCATAAGGGTAGTGTCATCTGCCTATCTGAGGTTATTGATATTTCTCCTGGAAATCTTGATTCCAGCTTGTGCTTCATCCACCCTAGCATTTCTCATGATGTACTCTGCATAAAAGTTAGATAAGCAGAGTGACAGTATACAGCCTTGACGTTCTTTCCCAATTTGGAACCAGTCCATTGTTCCATGTTCAGTTCTAACTGTTGCTTCTTGACCTTCATACAGATTTCCCAGGAGGCAGGTACGGTGGTCTGGTGTTCCTACCTCTTTAAGGATTTTCCACAGTTTGTTGTGATCCACACAGTCAAACGCTTTGGCATAGTCAATAAGGCAGAAATAGATGTTTTTCTGGAACTCTCTTGCTTTTTCGATGATCCAACAGATGCTGGCAATTTGAACTCTGGTTCCTCTGCCTTTTCTAAATCCAGCTTGAACATCTGGGATTTCTTGGTTCACATACTGTTGAAGCCTCGCTTGGAGAATATTGAGCATTATTTTGCTAGTGTGTGAGATGAGTGCAATCAGGCGGTAGTTTGAACATCCTTTGGCATTGCCTTTCTTTGGGACTGGAATGAAAACTGACCTTTTCCAGTCCTGTGGCCACTGATGAGTTTTCCAAATTTGCTGGCATATTGGTGTTGGCATGAGTGGACGGTAGGAGGAAGAGACAAGTGTCAGGGTAAGTACCACTCTGCCATCTTGTGAACCATATCCTGACATACACATGCTACTGTATATAAAATAGATAACTGATAGTGAAAGTCGCTCAGTCATGTCCGACTCCACGACCCCATGGACTATACAGTTCATGGAAGGCTCCAGGCCAGAATACTGGAGTGGGTAGCCTTTCCCTTCTCCAAGGGATCTTCCTGACCCAGGAATAGAACCAGGGTCTCTTGCATTGCAGGTGGGTTCTGAACCAACTGAGCTATCAGGGAAGCCCAGATGACAGGGAACTCTACTCAGCACTCTGTAATGACCTATATGAGGAAAAGACTCTAAAAAAGAATGGATTCAGGGACTTCCCTGGTGGTCCAGCAGTTAGGAGTCTGCCTTGCAATGCAGAGGACATGGGTTTGATCCCTGGTTGGGGAACTAAGCCTGCATGCTGCAACTAAGACCTGATGCAGCCAAATAGATAAATAATTTTTTGGAAAAAAGAATGGATTCACTTTGTTGTATACCTGAAATGCACAGAACATTGTATATCAATTATACTCCAATACATTTTTTAGTAAAAATAAATTGAAGTTTAAGTCAGTCCCAGCTGTCAGGGGTTAAAAATTAGTTACCTAATTTTTAAGATCTTAAAGGCTTCGTTTACAGAAAAAGAAGTTTGTGCCCTGGTGCCCGCCTCTTCCTCCTCCCATCCACACGTGCTGCCTCTGTGATCAAATAGCGTTTCACAGCTCTATCCTGTAACCTATGATGCTCTTGACATTCAGCCGTGCGTCGGGTATGAATCTGCTCCCCATCACTGAACTGCAGACTCTTTGAGAACCGCAAGATATATAACTCAATGCTTTATGTACATGCTTCACCTAAGAACCCAAAAGCTATGGAGGGTCTACTATCGCCTGGACACTAAGGGTGCAAAGACAATTAAAGCATGGTTTCATGGACCTTACAATCAAGTGTGGGCAAATACTCCAAAGAAAAGACCACTCCCTTAAAAAAAAAAAAATCAAAACCAGCTTCCTTAAGGCTGGCTGTGGAAGGAGCCTATCCTTGTGGAGAGGAGAGCTTGAGCTGGGCACGCCTGCTCTGGAACAAAAGACCCATTTCTGCCTTAAGCAGCTCCCACTGCTGGCTGTTGTCCCCACCACGCTATGCTTGGGAGGCTCCATGGCCCCAGATCTTCAGCGTGGACACACTAGTTTTTGTTTAATTTCCCACAGCAGAGCTGAGACCAGGTGGACACAGACAAAACTCATCTAAAGACTTGGGGATAATAGGGACTTCCCTGGTGGTCCAGTGGCTAAGAATCTGTGTTCCCAGTGCAGGGGGCCCAGGTTTGATCCCTGGGCAGGGAACTAGATCCCACATGCCTCAACTAAGAGTTCGCATGCCACAGCTGAAGATCTCACGTGCTGCAACTAAAATAAAAAGATCCCAGTGCTACAACTAAGACCTGGTGTGGCTAAATAAATAAAAATTAAGACTTGGGAAGAATAAGGGGAAATGAGCAGAGAGAGTCGGAGAAGGCAATGGCAACCCACTCCAGTACTCTTGCCTGGAAAATCTCATGGACAGAGGAGCCTGGTAGGCTGCAGTCTGTGGGGTGGCGAAGAGTCTGACATGACTGAGCAACTTCACTTTCACTTTTCACTTTAATGCATTGGAGAAGGAAATGGCAACCCACTCCAGCGTTCTTGCCTGGAGAATCCCAGGGACGGGGGAGCCTGGTGGGCTGCCGTCTATGGGGTCATACAGAGTCAGACACGACTGAAGGGACTTAGCAGCAACAGCAGAGAGAGTAACAGGCCACCTCACATCTTGTGATGTCATCAGGGTGTCTGGAGATGTGCACCTCTTCCAGGGGGCAGAGGTCCTCTGTCACTCCTCATATTCAGAAGCCCCAGCAAAGCCCTCTCCAGTTCCTGAAACCCAAACCCTGCATGACAAGAAGACAGCAAGCAGCATCCCTCTCGCAGCAGCCCCAGGCAGGCCCACTCATTCCCCTCCCCAGGGGCAAGGAATCACGGCACCAAAGTGCCTTCCCTACATAGCTACCTGCGGAACATCCAACCGTGGGGCCACACTCACATGTCTGGGGCCTGGGCATTCTACGGCTTGTTAGAGCCCTTCCTCCGCTCTCTGCCTACGCTCGGTCTAGATGACGTCATAAGTGTAAGTCCGCTTTGAATGATGCACTCTTCTTTTTTTAACATTTTTTTTCCCTTTTACTGATGTGAACCATTTTTTTAAGTCATGATTGAAATTTATTACAATATTGTTCCTGCTTTATGTTTTGGTTTTTTGGCCATGTGTCATGTGAAATCTTTTCCTGACCAGGGGCTGAACCTGCACCCCCTGCGCTGGAAGACAAAATCTCAACCACTGGCCCACCAGGGAAGTCCCTGAATGATGTAGTCTTAAATTTTTTTTCTTTTTAATTTTTGGCTGCCTTAGGTCTTTGCTGCTGCACAAGGGCTTTCTCTAGTTGCAGTGAGTGGGGTGGGGGTGGGGTGGTGGTGGGGGGTTGCTACTCAGTAGTTGCGGTGCATGGGCACTCACACCAGCGTTCTTGTCTGGAGAATCCCAAGGACAGAGGAGCCCAGCGGGCTACAGTCCATAGGGTCACAAAGAGTCTGACACAACTTCAGTGACCCAGCACGCACACACACGGCCGTCTCATTGGGGTGGCTTCTCCTGTTGAAGAGCGTGGGTTCTAGGGTTTGGGGTCAGTAGTTGTGGCTCATGGGCTTAGTTGGCCCTCGGCATGTAGAGTCTTCCAAGGTGAGGGATCAAAGCCATGTCCCCTGCATTAGGAAGTAGATTCTTAACCACTGGCCCACCAGGGAAGTCCTGAATGATGTACACTTGACTGTAGGTACAGACAGACTTCCAGACACACACATCCCATTGCCCACTTGACTTCTCCACTTAGGGGCCTGCCTCACAGACATCTTACTAGGGCAAAAAGGAACTCTCGGGTTTCCCTCCCAAATCTGTTCCTTCCTCCAGCCCTACTTCACCTGTTTTCATCATCTTAGTAAATGACATCACTGTCCATTCAACTACTCAAACCAATATACACGAATTACCCTGAATTCTTCCATTACCTCCATCCTCATTGGATGCAGAAGCAAGCCACAAAGATTCTGTCTCTAAAGTATATCAGGAATCCGTTTTCTCTCCATCCTTGTCCAGGCCACCATGGACCAAATGACTCTAAACCCCCTCCAGACTGTTCCACATTCACCCCTTCAATCCATGTTTTTATGTAGAAGCAAAAGAGATCTTCAAACTGTGAATAATTACTTGCATCTCAGATCCCTTCAATGCCTCCCAGAAGCTTTCAATCCAAATGCCTTTACCACCTTGCTACAGGCTAAACATTTGCATCCCCTCAAAGCTCATGTGTAAAACCCTAATGCCCAGTGGAATGGCATTTGGTTGTGGGGCCTCCAGGAGGTTATAAGTCGTGAGACTGGCCTTCATGGACCAGTCTCTCCTGCTGGTGGCAGCATATCTGGCGAGGCCTTGGTGTCTGATGATGCTCCAAGACGTCAAGGCAGCACTTGAAAGTTTAGGTATTATAGTACATGGATGTAACATCTGTTCAAAAGACATGCACACACAGTACCTGTGGGTAGAGTGTGTGTGTGGGGGGGGGGGGTGGGGAAGAGATTGTTTCATTACATGAGTAAGTGAATGAATTATCAATATTATTATGCTGTGATGGTGTAGGTAAGTACTTTTAAAAAGTAAGTGTTTCAAAAAAGGATCATTCAATAAAACTGAATTTCTACTTTGTTCTCATTCTAAATGAGAGCCAGTGAGATTATGTTCAACTTCATATAACAGAAAACTTGAATAATACTAACTTAAACAAGATAGGGGTTTATTTTTCTCTTATTATGGGAAGACAAGAGGTTCGAGATCAAGGGCTAGGTTGGCAACGCCACATCAAGGACTCAGGCTTCTCTTAGCTTGCCGCATTCCATTATTAGTATTTCTAGGGCTGACCTTTCACCTTCATGTTCACAACATTGTTGCTGTGGCTCCAGCCATCAAACTATATTCCAGGTAGAAAGAAGGAAAGACAAAGAACAAATGGACATGAGCCACTGGAGTTAATTTCCTTTACTGAGCTTTTTCTGAAGTCCCACATGTGGGCTACTGCTCAGAATTAAGCTAAAAGAAGTCCTGGGAGGGACTTCCCTGATGGTCCAGTGGCTAAGACTCCATGTTCTCAATGCAGGGTTCAATCCCCGGTCAGGGAACTAGATCTCACACACCGCAACTAAGACCTGGTACAGCCAAATAAATTTTTTTTTAAAAAAAGGGAGTCCTGGGAGTGCTCTGTTTTGCTTGTTTTTTTTTAGTTTGTGTGTGTGTTTTAGTTTTTTGTGATTTTTAAAAAGTGAAGTACAGTTGATTTACAATGTTTCCTGAATAAAATGATTCAATTATATTTACATGTATATATTCTTTTTCAGATTCTTTTTCATTATAGGTTATTATAAAATATTGGATATAGTTCCCTGTGCTATATTGTAGGTCTTGTTTTTTACCTATTTAATATATAGCAGTGTGAATCTGGCTTAAAAAAGCTTAAAAACCTGGCTTAAAACTCATCATTCAAAAAACTAAGATCATGCCATCCAGTCCCATCACTTCATGGCAAATAGAAGGGGAAAAAGTGGAAGCAGTGACAGATTTTATTTTCTTGGGCTCCAAAATCACTGTGGACGGTGACTGCAGCCATGAAATGATAAACACTTGCTCCCTGCAAGGTAAGCTATGACAAACCTCAACAGTGTTTTGGAAAGCAGAGACATCACTTTGCCGACAAGGATCCAGATAGCTATGGTTTTTCCAGTAGTCATGTACAGATGTGAAAGTTGGGCCGTAAAGAAGACTGAGCGTTGAAGAACTGATGCTTTTGAATTGTGGTGCTGGGGAAGATTCTTGAGAGTCCCTTGCTCTATAAGAAGATCCAAACAGTCAGTCTTAAAGGAACTCAACCTTGAATATTCATTGGAAGGACTGTTGCTGAAGCTCCAATACTTTGGTCACCTGATGCAAAAGAGCTGATGCTGGGAAAGATTGAAGGCAAAAGGAGAAGGCAGCAGAGGTTGAGATGGTTAAATAGTAGCACTGATTCAATGGACATGAATTTGAGCAAACTCTGGAAGACAGTGAAAGACAGGGAAGCCTGGCATGTTGCAGTCCATGGGATCTCAAGGAGTTGGACATGACTGAGTGTCTAAACAACAAGTGAGTATCTGTTAATCCTGAACTCCTAACGTATCTTTCCCCTCGGCCCCTTAGTCCTGGGAATGTTTTCTTCTGGGCACACTACCTTCATCCCCAACAGGGGATTCTGTTTACAAGGAAGATAAGAGACTGGATAGTGGATAGGCAACTAACAGCCTGTCCACAGCCCCTGGGAATGAATAGAGCGGCTACAGTCAATGGATAGAGTGGATATTTTAAATCAAGCGTGGAATCAAAGGCCTTTGGGAAGGCCTAGAAAACAGGAAAGCTCTACAAGACAGCTTTGACTTAATCTTCAGAAGACAGAGTGAAATCAGAGGGAAAGACAAAAAACATGGCCATAGGAACAAGAAGGTTCGGTAAGTAGTGGGCAGGGAAGGGCAATGGGTCCAGCTCTGCTCTGAAAGGACTGGTCAGGAACCGCAAGTGGTCACAGGGTCATCAATAGGCACAAGCAGAGGGCCTGACCTTGGGCAAGTTACCTAGATAAACTCCTTGGCTCTCAATGTCCTGATCTGTAAAATGGGAGGACTGGACTAAGTTATCTCAAAGATCTTTTCCAACTCTAAACTTCTTTTGTAACAGCGGTCTTTTTTCTTTCTTTTTTTTTTTAAGCAGTGAAATCTTTCAGACAAATGAAAGGTGACATAGCAAACTGGTAAGTCGGAGCTGCTCTGAATGACCTAGGGATGGGGAGCCCTGGAGTTCTCTCCACTTGGCCTCAGTTTTAATCCCCGTGGCCCCTGAGCTCCGAAGAGCACATCTCTATATTGTTCCATGTGTAACTTTCATAATATGATGTTTACTGGTATAAATAAGACAGCAGATATAGGAAAATTGTTTTCATTTGTTAATAACAATCTTAAACACTTTCTAAAACCCATGAAGTTAACCAGAGTTTCAAACTGTGACACTTTATTATGACTCTCATTTGAAATCATGGGGAAATAGGCATCAACTCTCACCGAAAATTTGATCAAATTTCGTCCAAAATTTATTCAGCAATGTTGGGGTGGGGGAAGGAGCTTGGAGGGTACAGAAAAGTTTTCAGAGCAACACACTTATTATTTTCTAGGTAGTTATTTAGATAAAAATGATTCTCAGAGGAAAAAAACAAACCCTTGCTTTGCAAATACTTGTTTCCTGTGTGCCAGACGTGGCTGCTTCCTGTTTACCACAAGTAATTGCTGGTAACTGGAAGCAAAGACAAGAAAAATGTACCTCTTGTCAGTCACCTGCTGAACTTCCTTTCCGTTACACTTGTCATACTTTTAACATTCCCAAAGTTTTGTTTTTTTTTTAAATGTCTTTCCAAAACATTAATGTATTAAAAAAAAAAAAAAAGAAAAACAGAAGGGACAGTGAGACCTGAAACACGTTATCCTCACATGTCTCCCTCCACTGCGTCTACCCTTTGAGTATTAGATGACATTTTATGAACACTCTGATTATTTTTCCTACCCACACCGAATCTCTGCTGGAGCGTGTCTTTATCTCCATAATCGGTCCACACACGCCGGTTTTGCTCTCTGTCTTCCGCTCCACGCTGGCAATCACCACCCAGCTTCTGCATTCTTCTCCAGGCCAGTATCCGGCCTCCTTCTTGATCCTGCTTTTTCTCTCATCACTGTAACCTTTTTTTTCCTTTGCAGACAGGTCTGGAAAACACCATCTGTTCCAATTTTAAGGTCGCGGGGAGGGATCATAAGTCCGGGGACAATAATCTTCCAACTCCAAATCTCAAATACACCGTCAGCCAAAGAATTTTTCCCCCCTCATTCTTGAATTTAATTTTCACAAAGTTCCTCCACAGTCAAAATAAAGGAAATCCTATTTAGTTACTCACGAACAGTCACACAAAACTTAAAAAAAAAAAAAAAGCTTACTAATCCCTTTAAGTTAGAAGCCTGACCACAACAGCGGTCATATTGATACTGTGTGGTCTTTTCTCTGACCAGAAGGCGTCCAGCTGTTCCAAGGCCAGCCCTGGGTCAGTTAACCCACTAGTCCTCGTTGCCACAAACAGACGGAGCCGACTTCCAGCTCGGCGCCCAGAGCATCCGCGCAGCCCGGCCCGGCCCGGTAATGAGCTCTCGGCTACGGAAGGTGGTGCTGTTGGATCTGAGGGGCGATCGACGCGGGCCGCGGCTCCGGGAGCAGAGCTGGGAAAGGCTCCCGGGATGCCCAAAGCGAGCTCCCTTAGTCTGGACGCCACACTCGAGGGTGGGACTGCTGGGGACTCCGAGAGTTAGAGGTAAAGGCAGAAGTGCTCCGGGAAGGGCGAAGGCGAGAGGAAACTCAGACCTCGGCTCCGGGCGGGGGCCGGGGGGCACCTTCTGGGGTCGGGGCGCGGGGCGCGGGGTCGGCGGAGAGAAAGGGGGCGATGAAAACCAAATGCCTTTCATCCCCTGGAGACAAAGAGGTGCCTTCTTTGGACAGCAGCTGCCAGCGCCACACGCACCATACGGCGGGGCCCGGGGGAGGGGCGGGGGGCGCCGGGACCCGGCCGCTCAGACGGCCCACAATGCTGGTTGTCATGGCGACGGGCCATCCGTCTGCGGGGCGGCTGAAAGGACCCATTGTTCCGGAGGCGGGCGGCCCGGGCTGCGCCTGTTTCTGGGAGACACCTTGAAACACCTCCCGGCCTCGGGAGGGCTGGGGACCGCGGCTGCGGCCTCCGCGGGGGTCTCGGACCGCGCAGGGACCCCGCGGCCCCTCGGGCCCGCACCGTAGCCTCCCACGCGGGCGTGCGGCTGTCAGCTGGGGACACGTGCGAGTGTGCGCGCGCACACACATGCACAGACACACAGACACACGGTAACAGCCGGCACGCGCGCGCACGCACACACACACACACACATGGTAACAGCCTGCACACGTGCACGCACACACTCGGTAACACAGCTGGCACACACACACAGACACATGGTAACAGCCGGCACACGCGCGCGCCCCCCCCACACACACACACGCACACGGGCGTGGGCCGGCAGGTGCACGGGAGGCTCATGGGCAAGGCCCAGGAACTCCACCAGTGTCAGCTGAAGTCTGGGGCCACGGTCCTCGGGGAAAGCCCTGCAGAATCACTTGCCAGTCCTGCTGGAAGAGAAAAGACAACAAAATCACGGTGCAGAGCAGATGAAAAGTTCCAAGGCAGCCTGGCACGTTCCCTTGAAACAACAAACAACTGGAGACAGCCTAGAAGTCTGTCCCCTGCGGGCTGGTAAGGTAATGTGGGCACATGCCTCTGATGAAGTGTTGGTCGGTCCTTCAAAATTACAGGGCGGCCCCATCTGCAGAGATGCGGGAATGTCCCCCATGCTCTAAGAAATAAAGCAAGTGCACAGCCACATGAGCGGCCTGTGTGCCTGCGTGTGCACATACATCACTGTGCACGTGCGTGTTGTGTTCGCATCTCCCTCAGGAGAGCAACTAGATAAAGCATGTAGTGGGCGCATGATGAAAACTTCCTTTTCACAGGGTAGTCTTTGGGGGCTCTCCCCTGGGTGGTCTAGTGGTTAAGACTTGATGCTTCCAGTGCAGGGGACTTGAGTTCCATCCTTGGTCAGGGAACTAACATCCCACATGCTTCCCAGCGTGGCCAAAATTTTAAAAAAATCTTTTCTCAAATTAAAAAACTGTGTAATCTTTTGTACCTTTTGGATTTTGTCCTATGTACCTTGTAATACCCCCAAAAGAAATAAACTTCAAAAAATAACCTTAAAATTGCATTTGAACACTGTCTAATGAGATTTGGAGCTCTCTATAAGGTGCCTGAGCTCTTTAAAAAAAATGTTTTAATGAGTATTAATTTATAAAACAGTACACATGGACAACAAACACCATTAAGTCACAGATATGGAAAGGCAGAGTGATAAAACATCGAAACGCACACTTCCAGGAGCCCACTGTATAATCTATCTGTTATATCAAATTAATCCCAAGGCTTCCCAGTTAAATATCGAATTACATTAGGGTGATTTTTCCTAATTACAGAATGGTGTAAAATCAGTGAAATGAACTATTGAACCCCTATGACATGGATGCTTTTTTCATATGGATAAAAATAAAAATCATTATTAATGATAATGAGTTAACATCTATGAGCACTTACTGAACACCATGTTAAGAGTTTGATTTCCATTATTTCTTTCAATCTTCCAAACAAACCATTTGTCTGTTTTACAACTGAAGAAACATGGGAGGATGTTCTTTCATTTACCTGATATCACACAGCTAAGAAAGCTGCAGAGCCTGGATTTGAATTCACATCTGACTGACTCTAAAACCTATGTTCCTAATCTCTATACCTCACTTTTTCAATTATGGTGGAAATATAGGCTCAGGGTGACTCTAATCCTGTGGCTTCACAGATTTTTTTAAATTGAAATATAGTTGATTTACAATGTTGTGTTACTTTCAGTTTTATGTATATATATATAGTCAGTTATAAATATAGATATATTTCTTTTTCAAGTTCTTTTCCTTTATAGGTTATTACAGAATATTGAGTATAGTTCGCTATGCTATACAGTAGGCCTTTGTTGGATAGGACTTCACAAACTGAATAAAAGATTTCTAGCTATTAAGAATTAAGACTGTATTTGAGGAAACATAAGCTATAAATGAGCTTCCCAGGTGGCTCAATGAGTAAAGAACCTGCCTGCAATGCAGGAGATGCTGGAGATATGGGCTTGATCCCTGGGTCGGGAAGATCCCCCTGGAGGAGGGCATGGCAACCCACTCCACTATTCTTGCCTGGAGAATCCCATGGACAGAGGAGCCTGGCGGGCTATGGTCCATAGGTCGAAAAGAGTCAGACACGACTGAAGCCACTGAACACAGCACAGCGAGGTGTAAACAGTGTCTTGGGCCTATGAAATCTTAACTCATGCTCCAGTTCGGTTGTGCAGAGTAAACATGAAGTCCATGTTTTGTGAATAAATAATACTGCCTTTATTTAGGTGTTCATACATAAAGTTGAATTGGAATGCAAACGTGCTCATTCCCCTATGTATTGTCTGGCTGCTTTTGTACTGCCGTGGCAGAGTTGTAAACTTGTAAGAGCAACTGTATGGCCCACAAAGACTGAAATATTCGCTGGCTGAGCCAAGACTTGGAAACAAGCTAAAAGTCCATCGACAGATGAATGGATAAAAAAAGACGTCGTACATATATACAATGGAATACATGGTCCACTAAAGAAGGGAATGGCAAACCACGTCAGTATTCTTGCCTTGAGAACCCCATGAACAGTACGAAAAGTTATAAAGACAGTCATAAAGATAAACTTTCCAGGTTGGTAGGTGCCCAGTATGCTACTGGAGATCAGTGGAGAAGTAACTCCAGAAAGAATGAAGAGACGAAGCCAAAGCAAAAACAACACCCAGATATGCATGTGACTGGTGATGGAAGTAAAGTCTGATGCTGTAAAGAGCAACATTGCATAGGAACCTGGAATGGTCCATGAATGAAGGCAAATTGGAAGTGGTAAACATCGACATTTTAGGAATCAGCAAACTAAAATGGACTGGAATGGGTGACTTTAATTCAGATGACCATTATATCTACTACTGTGGGCAAGAATCCCTTAGAAGAAAGGGAGTAGCCACGATTGTCAACAAAAGAGTCTGAAATGCAGTAGATTGGATGCAGTCTCAAAGACAGAATGATCTCTGTTTGTTTCCAAGGCAAACTGTTCAATATCACAGTAATCCAAGTCTATGCCCCAATCAATAATGCTGAAGAAGCTGAAGCTGAATGGTTCTATGAAGATATACAAGACCTTCTAGAACTAACACCAAAAAGGTGTCCTTTTCATTATTAGGGACTGGAATGCAAAAGTAGGAAGTCAAGAAATACCTGGAGTAACGGGCAAATTTAGCCTTGGAGTACACAATGAAGCAGGGCAAAGGCTAACAGTTTTGCTAAGAAAAGACACTGGTCATAGCAAACACCGTCTTCCAACAACACAAGAGACTCTACACATGAGAAGTCTCTACACGTGGGAAGTCTCTACACATGGACATCACCAGATGGTCAGTACTGAAATCAGACTGATTATATTCTTTGCAGCCAAAGACGGAGAAGCTCTATATAGTCAGAAAAAACAAGACCAGAAGGTGACTGTGGCTCAGATCATGAACTCCTTATTGCCAAATTCAGACTTAAATTGAAGAAAGTAGGGAAAACCACTAGACCATTCAGGTATGACCTAAATCAAATCCCTTACTACTATACAGTGGAGAGACAAATAGATTCAAGGGAATAGATCTGATAGAGTACCTGAAGAACTATGAATGGAGGTTCGTGACATTGTACACGAGGCAGCGATCAAGACCATCACCAAGAAAAAGAGTGCAACAAGACAAAATGGTTGTGTGAGGAGACCTTACAAACAGCTATGAAAAGAAGAGAAGTGAAAGGCAAAGGAGAAAAGGAAAGATATAAGCATCTGAATGCAGAGTTCCAAAGAATAGAAAGGAGAGATAAGAAAGCCTTTTTCAGTGATCGGTGCAAAAAAATAGAGGAAAATAATAGAATGGGAAAGACTAGAGATCTTTTGAAGAAAATTAGAGATACCAAGGGAACTTTTCATGCAAAGATGGGCACAGTTTATGGTATGTGCCTATGGTATGACAGAAATGGTATGGACCTAACAAAGCAGAAGATATTAAGAAGAGGTGGGAAGAATACACAGAAAAACTATACAAATAGATCTTCATGACCCAGAAAATCACGATGGTGTGATCACTCACCTAGAGTCAGACATCCTGGAACGCAAAGTTAAATGGGCCCTAGGAAGCATCACTATAAACAAAGCTAGTGGAGGTGCTAGAATTCCAGTTGAGCTATTTCAAATCCTAAAAGATGATGCTGTGAAAGTGCTGGACTCAGTTCAGTTCAGTCGCTCAGTCGTGTCCGACTATTTGTGACCCCATGAATCCCAGCACACCAGGCCTCCCTGTCCATCACCAACTCCCAGAGTTCACTCAAACTCACGTCCATCGAGTCAGTGATGCCATCCAGCCATCTCATCCTCTGTCGTCCCCTTCTCCTCATGCCCCCAATCCCTCCCAGCATCAGGGTCTTTTCCAGTGAGTCAACTCTTCGCATGAGGTGGCCAAAGTACTGGAGTTTCAGCTTTAGCATCAGTCCTTCCAATGAACACCCAGGACTGATCTCCTTCAGAATGGACTGGTTGGATCTCCTTGCAGTCCAAGAACTCTCAAGAGTCTTCTCCAACACTACAGTTCAAATGCATCAATTCTTCGGCGCTCAGCTTTCTTCACAGTCCAACTCTCACATCCATACATGACCACTGGAAAAACTACAGCCTTGATTAGACGGACCTTTGTTGGCAAAGTAATATCTCTGCTTTTGAATATGCTGTCTAGCTTGGTCATAACTTTCCTTCCAAGGAGTAAGCGTCTTTTAATTTCATGGCTGCAGTCACCATCTGCAGTGATTTTGAAGCCCCCAAAAATAAAGTCTGACCCTGTTTCCACTGTTTCCCCATCTATTTGCCATGAAGTGATGGGACCAGATGCCATGATCTTCGTTTTCTGAATGTTGGACTTTAAGCCAACTTTTTCACTCTCCACTTTCACTTTCATCAAGAGGCTCTTTAGTTCTTCCTCACTTTCTGCCATAAGGCTGGTGTCATCTGCATATCTGAGGTTATTGATATTTCTCCCGGCAATCTTGATTCCAGCTTGTGCTTCTTCCAGTCCAGCATTTCTCTCGATGTATTCTGCATATAAGTTAAATAAGCAGGGTGACAATATACAGCCTTGACGTACTCCTTTTCCTATTTGGAACCAGTCTGTTGTTCCATGTCCAATTCTAACTGTTTCTTCCTGACCTGCATATAGTTTTCTCAAGAGGCAGGTCAGGTGGTCTGGTATTCCCATTTCTTTCAGAATTTTCCACTCAATATGCCAGCAAATTTGGAAAAGTTAGGAGTGGCCACAGGACTGGAAAAGGTCAGTTTTCATTTCAATCCCAAAGAAAGGCAATACCAAAGAATGCTCAAACTACCACACAATTGCACCATCTCACATGCTAGCAAAGTAATGCTCAAAGTTCTCCAAGCCAGGCTTCAACAGTAGGTGAAGCATAAACTTCCAGATAGTCAAGCTGGATTTAGAAAAGGCAGAGGAACCAGAGACCAAATTGCCAACATCCGTTGGATCATTGAAAAAGCAAGAGAGTTCCAGAAAAACATCTACTTCTGTTTTATTGACTACATCAAAGCCTTTGACTGTGTGGATCACAAAAAGCTGTGGAGAATTCTTCAAGAGATGGGAATACCAGACCACCTTACCTGCCTCCTGAGAAATCTGTATGCGGGTCAAGAAGCAACAGTTAGAACTGGACATGGGACATCAGACCGGTTTCAGATCAGGAAAGGTGTGCATCAAGGCTGTATACTGTCACCATGCTTATTTAACTTATATGCAGAATACATCATGAGAAATGCTGGGCTGGATGAAGCACAAACTGGAATCAGGATTTCCGGGAGAAATATCAATAACCTCAGATATGCAGATGACACCAGCCTTATGGCAGAAATCGAAGAATAACTAAAGAGCCTCTTGATGAAAGTGAAGGAGGAGAGTGAAAAAGTTGGCTTAAAGTCCAACATTCAGAAAATGAAGATCATGGCATCTGGTCCCATCACTTCATGGCAAATAGATGGGGAAACAGTGGAAACAGCGACAGACTTTGTGTTTTTTCTTTTTTCCAAAATCACTGCAGATGGTGACTGCAGCCATGAAATTAAAAGATGCTTACTCCTTGGAAGAAAAGTTATGACCAACCTAGACAGTTTATTAAAGAGGCAGATACATTACTTTGCCAAGAAAGGTCCATCTAGTCAAAGCTATGGTTTTTCCAGTAGTCATGTGTGGATGTGAGAGGTGGACTATAAAGAAATCTGAGAGCTGAAGAATTGATGCTTTTGAACTGTGGTGTTGGAGAACACTCTTGAGAGTCCCTTGGACTGCAAGGAGATCCAACCAGTCCATCCTAAAGCAAATCAGTCCTGAATGTTCATTGGAAGGACTGATGCTAAAGCTGAAACTCCAGTACTCTTGCCACCTGATTCGAAGAACTGACTCATAGGAAAAGACCCTGATGCTGGGAAAGATTGAAGGCAGGAGGAGAAGGGGACAACAGAGGATGAGATGGTTGGATGGCATCACTGACTCAATGGACATGAGTTTGAGTAAACTCCGGGAGTTGGTGATGGACAGGGAGGCCTGGCGTGCTGCAGTCCATGGGATCACAAAGAGTTGGACACCACTGAGTTACTGAACTGAACTGATACATATACCACCAAAAAGCATGAAATAATACCATCTGCAGTAGCGTGGATGGACCTAGAGGTTACCCCACTAAGTGAAGTAAGTCAGAAAGAGAAAGCCAAATATCACATGATATCACTTATATGTGTAATCTAAAATATGACAGAAATGAACTTATCTATGAAACAGAAAGAGACTCACAAACAGAGAAAGGACTTGTGGTTGCCAGAGGGTGGAGGAGTTTGGAAGGCAGATGGATTGGGAGTTTGAAATTCGCAGATGCCAACTATTACGTGTAGGACAGATAAACAAGGTCCTACAGTAGAGTACAGGGAGCTATTTTCAATATCCTGTTGTAAACCATAATGAAAAAAATATGAAAAAGAATGTATTTATAACTGAATCACTTCACTATACAGTAGAAATTAAGACAACATTGTAAATCAGCCATACTTCAATAACATAAATTTTAAAAAAATATTTGCTATTTGGTCCCTGCAGAAAATATTCACAGATCCTTGATCACGCGTTAAGAAAGGCAAAAGAGGGAGGGACTTGCATCATTTAAAACTTCGAGCGCCACTCTCTTATTTCAATATTCACCCAGGACTTTCACTTCTGTTCAAAGCTGTGCATTCAGGGCTGTCCCCAGGGGCTTCAGCAATGAGAGCTATACTTCAGTTCTTACAGGATAAGAGTGGTAGCGGTGTTGACACAGGTTTTCCTTAGGCACAGAGCTATTTGTTTTTCCTGCGGGGAGCACCCATCTTTCTGCTTTGGAGGTTGTTCTTAACTGAAGAACTTCCGGAGAAGACAGAAGCCAAAGATACATGCTGCTTCTGCGGCTGCTAAGTCGCTTCAGTCATGTCCGACTCTGTGCGATCCCATAGATGGCAGCCCACCAGGCTCCACCATCCCTGGGATTCTCCAGGCAGGAACACTGGAGTAAAAGAAAGAAGAAGAAGGAGAACGCTGGAGTGGGCATGTGAGGCTTTGCCAAAATGCAGCGACTGTGACGACTGAAATATGTAGTTTGTGATACTGCACACGGCAGCTGGAACCCACTCAGAGAGGCTGTCGGTACCGTGTTCCTTCGATTTCAGACAATTGTGTTCCCTTTTCCCTTTAAAGGCTTCCGTGGCTCTGGAAACGCTGGAGAAGATTGTGTGAATGTGTGGGAAAGAACCTGCAGGGGAGAGCCCTGTGCCGTCCGCAGGGACAGTTGCCTCTGATCTTAGAGTAAAATGTTTAGGAAAATCCACGTTGGGGGATTGTCACCCCATTACCTTCCCTCTCCTCCTGTCACCTTCTAGGCCAGGGCAGTGGCTCTTTCTCCCTTGTTACCCAACCAGAAGCTCCTAGCTTATGCCCATGGACAACACCTTTTCATAACAGCCAACATCTGTAGGTGTCTTGGGCAGCGAGTCAGATGACTTTTGAGTCTGAAGTTTTGTTTCCTTAAGCTGGGAAGAACTCTCCAGAAGCTCCTCCACCCAGCTGACAGCTGACCTGTATTGGCTTGTTTAAGGCATTCACGAAATTGGCCGCAGTACAGAGCTCTTGTGAGGCACTGGCCTTACCAGTAGGGACAGAATATTTCCTATGTAATTATGGTAGAGCTGTTGCTCCATGCAACATCACTCAGAGGCTTAAACAAATATGAATTCAAGCCAATAAAAATTAAATTCTGACTGTAGAACCTAGGTTGTGGGAATTAGGGTGTTCATTGTTAAATTCCAATTTTCTGTATGTTTTGAAATTTTTTTCTGGTCAGATGTTGGGGCAAAATTAGATTCTTATCTGGAAGTTCCATTTTCTCTGGGTTTCTGAGGAACAAAATAAGACTGATATTTGAGAAAATATATTTGAACATTTCATTCAGAAACATATCCCCCTCTGTAGAAAACAAAACAAGATCACCTCCATTAAGATCATAAGGATACTATGAATAATAAAAACACAGATAGGGATCGACAAATGAAAAGATAAAGAGGATGTGGTATATATATATATAAAATGGAATATTTCTCTCTATATATCAACATATATTCTCATTATATATATATAACGGAGTATTTCTCATATTCTCAGCCATAAAAAAGAATGAAATAATGCCATTTGCAGCAACATGGATGGACTTAAGGGTATCGTTTTAAGAAAAGGATGAATGCCATATTTATCACTTATATGTGGCATCTAAAATATGACAAATGAACCTGTCTGTGAAACAGAAACAGACTTACAGGCATAGAGAGCAGACGCGTGGTTACCAAGGACGGGGGAGGGAAGGGGAGGGATGGGTTGGGAGGCTGGAATTTGCAGCTGCAAACTGTTAGAGAGAGAATGGATAAGCAGGGCCCTACTGTACAGCGCAGGGAACTAGAGCCAATATCCTGTGATAAATTATACTGGAAAAGAATATGAAAAACAATACATATATTACATAGACACATATTACATGTATATATTACATAGCACATTGCTATGCTATGCTATGCTAAGTCACTTCAGTCGTGTCCGACTCTGTGCGACCCCATAGACGGCAGCCCACCAGGCTCCTCCGTCCCTGGGATTTTCCAGGCAAGAATACTGGAGTGGGGTGCCATTGCCTTCTCCAACATAGCACATTATATATATGTAAACTGAATCACTTTGCTGTACAGCAGAAATTAACAGAACATCGTGTATCAGCTTCACTTGAATAAAATAAAAACTTTAAAAACCACAGGGTAGGGTTCAGAGTCTAAAATAATGTCAGTGATCTTTTCCTAAGCTTCAAAACACTTGGGGGATAATATGTGGACATTTTCTAATAAAATATTTCCCAGTATTAGCCTAAGATTCTCAGAGCATGGTAATAACACTGGTTGTGTGTGTGTGAATGGACTATTCTTTTTTTCCTCCATATTCAATTTTAAGTTGTCACTCCCTGTTTCTGGCTCCCAGATTGCCCTCTTGGTAGGTTTTCATCCGTCAGAAGTTCTGAAAGGGCCTCAACCTCATACAGACGTAAGGCCTCCTCTTCCTTCTTCTCTCATCTCCAGAATAAGCATCCATGGGCATTTCTTCCCACCACTGCTGAAGTACCCACTAATTTCTATTCAATCCATGTGTCAGCCCTGTCGGCACAAATGCAATTAAATAAGAAAGAATATGACAGGACTAATGAACGTTTGCATTCAGCCAATTAGACCATGAGTTTTCTCAGTTTATTGTCTAATTTTTTTCATGTTACTATACTAGACACCCTAATTTCAATCACCCACTCTATCAGAAACCTCTTGATTAAGTGCATAAGACTTAGGTGTTTATCTTACTAAAACAAGCAGAGAAAATATTCTAAAAATTAGTAGACCCGTGTGGGAAGCCTAACGTCTCACTAAGAGAAATACTGTAGAGAAGAGAGCAAAGGGTAAGAAGGAAATTTTTTTAATCTAGTAAATTTCCCAGTACTGAAGGGGATGAGGATCTAAATGGAAAGAACTCACTGGGGTACCCAGTTCCCAAGAATGGAAACCAACTCACAGATAGGAAATGAAATGCCTAAAATTTACATAGGAAAAAAGGGAAAGAGGAAGAGAAAGAAAAAGGGAGGTGGTGGGGGAGGGAAGGAAGGCAGAAGGAGACAAAAAGGGAGGGGCAGAGGGAGGAAGTAAGGAAAGAAGAAGGGGGGAGGAAGAAGAGGCATCACAGAAGGGGAAATAATAAGGAGGGGGGTATAACTGTTTCGGAGAGTGAAAGAAAAATGATTTGGGTACATAGGAACCTGAGCAAGCCAACAAAGAAAAATATAAGTATTGACCTCAGGAGAAACAAAGTTATTCAAGAAAAAAAGTGTCACCCAGTATATTGCTTAGCTTATCAGCGATGAGTTAATATCTAGAATATATAAAGAACTTCTACAACTCAACACCACCACCAATTGAAAAATAGACAGAAGACCTGAATGGAAAATATTGCCAAAGATGACATACAAATGGCCAACAAGCCTATGAATGAAGCTCAGTATCAGTAAACATCATGTAAATGCATAGCATAGCCACAGGTGAGTTATCACCTCACACTCATTAAGACAGTTTCATAAATAAAGTAAAGTGTGTTAGGCAGGCTATGGAGAAATTGAAATTTTTTTTTTTTTTTTTGCACAACTGGAGAGAATATAAAATGGTGTGGCCACTATGAAAAATAGTATGGCAGTTCCCCAAAAAATTAAATGTAGAAATACCTTCAGTTCAGTTCAGTCGCTCAGTCATGTCCAACTCTTTGCAACCCCATGAACCGCAGCACACCGGGCCTCCCTGTCCATCACCAACTCCCGGAGTTCACTCAGACTCACGTCCATTGAGTCGGTGATGCCATCCAGCCATCTCATCCTCTGTCGTCCCCTTCTCCTCCTGCCCCCAATCCCTCCCAGCATCAGTCTTTTCCAGTGAGTCAACTCTTCACATGAGGTGGCCAAAGTACTGGAGTTTCAGCTTCAGCATCAGTCCTTCCAGTGAATATTCAGGACTGATTTCCTTTAAGATGGCCTGGTTGGATCTCCTTGCAGTCCAAGGGACTCTCAAGAGTCTTCTCCAACACCACAGTTCAAAAGCATCAATTCTTCGGCGCTCAGCTTTCTTCACAGTCCAACTCTCACATCCATACATGACCACTGGAAAAACCATAGCCTTGACTAGACGGACCTTTGTTGGCAAAGTAATGTCTCTGCTTTTGAATATGCTGTCTAGGTTGGTCATAACTTTTCTTCCAAGGAGTAAGCGTCTTTTAATTTCATGGCTGCACTCACCATCTGCAGTGATGTTGGAGCCCCCCAAAATAAAGTCTGACCCTGTTTCCACTGTTTCCCCATCTATTTGCCATGAAGTGATGGGACCAGATGCCATGATCTTCATTTTCTGAATGTTGAGCTTTAAGCCAACTTTTTCACTCTCCACTTTCACTTTCAAGAGGCTTTTTAGTTCCTCTTCACTTTCTGCCGTAAGGGTGGTGTCATCTGCATATCTGTCATTAGTCATAAGGTCATTATGCATATTAATGCATAAGGTCATTAGTCAACAAGAAAATGCCAACCAAAACCACAGTGAGATACCACTTCATACCCACTAGGAAGATGATGCAAAGCAAGTATTGGTGAGGATGTGGAGAAATGAGACTCTCTATGGCTGGTGGGAATGTGAAATGCTCCATCTGCTGTGGAAATCAGTTCGGTTGTGCTTTATTTAGATTAAACATAGAATAAACCATGTGACCCATCAATTGCATCCCCAGGTATATATACCCAAGAGAATTGAAAACATATGTTCACACAAAAACTGGTAAATGAATATTCATTATTCATAAAAGCCAAAGAGGTGGAAACAACCCGAATATCCATCAACTGTTGAGGAGATAAACAAAATCAGCACCCACACCATGGCAGGAAGGACAAGTACTGACATGCGCTACAACACAAGGAACCTCGAGAGCACTGTGCTAAGT
This sequence comes from Budorcas taxicolor, assembly GCF_023091745.1. Taxonomy (NCBI): domain Eukaryota; kingdom Metazoa; phylum Chordata; class Mammalia; order Artiodactyla; family Bovidae; genus Budorcas; species Budorcas taxicolor. The sequence continues at coordinate 36,400,930 of NC_068933.1, read as the reverse complement.
GAGAGAAGCCCGTGAGAAAGATCGCACATCAGGTGATTCCATTTGTGCGAAATATCCAGAATAGGTAAATCATAGGCTCAGAGGGAAGACTGGAGTTGGGGTGAAGGAGAGTGGAAATGGGAAGGGATGTGTACGGGGTTCCTCTGGGGGGAGGTGAAAACACTCTGAAATTAGACGGTGGTGATGCTGGCGCAACTCTGTGAATGATGACCGTTGAATCGTGTACTTTAAATGAGCTACACTCAGTAGAGCTATAAAAAGAATACCAATGAAAGGAGGGCCCTGTTATGTCTTCCCGACACCTCCACTCCCCTCATTGTTCCTGGGCCACTAGCATTTCTTTTTATCTTCTGTGTTTGGGGTGCTTTATGTTTGGGATCAGCTTGTGAAACATTTTTTATTCTCTAACACAGGGTAGGGGTCTTTTCCTTGGTCCCTCCTACCTCCATGTGCCTCCTCCTGCCTTCAAGAACTAGTTGCTTGGTTTCCGCCTCTTTTACCAGTTGGGAGCGGCAGGGAGGTTGGAAGGAGGCCAGGCTGGAGCAGGGATTCCAGGTGAAAACCTACTTTGGTAATTAAGGTGAGAAATGACCAGGGCAGCCTGGGTAGAGAGTGGAAGGCGTTGGATTCTCTATATAACTGAAGACGAGGCCAGAAATATTTGCCAAAAGGTTGGCTGTAAGTGTGAGAGAAAGAGAAGTCAAGAATGAGTTTAATGGATGAACAACAAGGTCCTACTGTATGGCACAGGGAACTATATTCAATATCCTGAGATATACCATAATGGAAAAGGATGAGAAAAAGAATGTATATATGCATATAACGGAATCACTTTGCTGTCCAGCAGCAATTAACACAACATCGTGAAACAACTATACTCCAGTTTTTAAAAAGCTTTGTTTTAAAAAAGAATATAAAAGAGAGGGGAAAAAAAATGAAGCCGCCTCTCTTCAGGCATAACTCATCCAAGACTTAAACTTGTCCTCAGGACTCCACCTCCTATTCCATCTCCTTCGTTTGCTGTCCTTGATGTTGATTTCCATCACAGCCACGCTCTTTCCTTTTGGATGCAAACACCGCTAAAGACGAGGCTGTGTTTTTCTCATCCTTCAGCTCATGGTCTCACAGAAAAGAAAACACTTTTACCTTCATAGCACTGGGAAAAGTCCCAAGTCTTTGACTGGTTGGCCTGGTTTGGGTCAATGCTTTTTTCTGTATCAACCATGAAGACCAGGGGATGGTGCGACAGAATTCTCCAGACCTGCTTCGTCTGGCCAGGTCTTCAGTGGAAGATGGAGCCCCGACCCCACCTGAAACACACAGGACGAGTTCCCTATGAGAAGTTGGAACTCTGTAACCAGCCGTGGGGGAGGCACGTGGCCTGGAGAGAAGTTAAGGCGACTGCGGTCCAGTACAGGTGAATTCAGAGCAGAGCCAGGAAAGGAGGCCGTAGAGAATTCTGCCTAAGAGACATGGCTGAGCCTGTTTGCTGTGAGGCTAAGCAGTATCAAGGCATCCTTTCCACACCTGACCATTAGCTGGGTAGATGGTCACACTGAGCTGGAGGTGTGGGCAGTGGGGGTTGTGTGCTTTGAAATGTGACCACGTCCCCTGAGATAGGGAATGACTGGGAGCCTCCATGTCAGTTTGTACAGCTTGTAAGAAATGCTATGGATGGTGCAGGGGTCCTGAGAGCTGTGCCAGGCACAGCTCCAGCCCAGAGCAATAGACCAGGAATGTGGGAGCCAGCAGGCAGGTGTGTGGGCACTTGGCCACTGCCAGTCTCCACCAGGCTTCCTTCCCTCTTTGGGCCCTAAGCAGTTTCATCACACGGGGCACCCTTGGGCCTTTCTAGAACCCTGTGCCTTGATTTTTGGCTCTCCTTCAAGGACTTGGCTTAGACCTATATCTCACCAGTGTAATTTCTGATGTGGCAGTTCAGGTAAGAAACCCTGCCCAGTTATGCAATCCTAACACAACTATGCTGACGCCCACCATGCTGGCTCCACCATGGAGAATGGGCTGCCCACCCCCAGGCTGGCTCTGCTGGGACAGGTCAGAACTTCTGGCTCTTACAGCCCCCTTGTGAAGAGGAGAGGGGTCTCCATGGCTGTTAAGGGAGTTCCCTCCACTGTATGTTCTCAAGCTATCCTGCTAAACAGGAATCCCTGCAGAGCTTGGAAGGGCATGGTTCTCCCATTGTCTCCCACTTGCTTCATCAGATTTTAAGTTTTCCCTCCCAGGGTAGCTGTGATGTTGAAGGGCTGCCAGGGTCTGAGGGCCAGGGGTTCATGGGCTATCTGAACTTTCAGCCGCCAGAGTGGCATTCAGAGGCCCAGGTGCACGTGGATGATACATGGAGATCATGCCTGGACCAAGCAGAAGGTCATCTCTCCTGTTGGTCAGACTGGCTGAGCCTGAAGATTATAAGCAGTAAGCCAAGGACTAGGGGGAGACTAGGGTGGACACGGATATCCAGAAATGGTTGGGGCCAGCTGGGCTCAGTCACAGAGCAGGCAAAGATGTGATGAGGTGCAGACATGGGCTAAGGTCAGGCGATTGGTGCTATGGACACCAGGCTTTCAGAAAAGCAAGGTCTTTTTCATATTTGGCCGTCGTGTCCTGGCCATCAGGTAGGAAGTAAGTCTTAAAGGGAAAGGCACCACCAGACCCAGAAGTGCCTGTAGGTCCTTAGAAGTGATGATCCTACCAGACCAGCTTAGGCTAGACACAGGAGTTCCAGGACCCTGTCGATTGTCCTTGGGGCTACGCTGCAAAGTTGAAAGGGGTCAGATGTGTGGTGTCTATTGGCCTCCATCAGAAGAGTGAAGACGCAGTCGCAGGGCGGGTTTGAGAGGAGGTGGGTGAGTAGCAGGTACATTTAGGCACCAGAGAGTTGGTCAAGGTGAGGTCCTGAAGTTGGAGGGTCCCTGGAAGCCAGGAGGATAGACAGGAGGAACTGGTAAATGACAGGTGGTGGAATTTGTAGTTCCTGGATGAGACACTGGCCTAAGACAAGACACGGTGGCGCACGGATGAAGTAGAGTCTAGGAGAAGTAGAGTCTCATTTGTGTCCCCTTGAATGTGGACGGAGTTCTTTGACTCACCTGTGGCCTGCAGAATAAGGTGAAAGAGAAGCTTCCTGACCTCGGTGGTGAGGTCAGCAAGGCCAAGCATCCTCTGTCTCTCTAGAATCCTTGCTCTCCATACTTACCCTCTCAGGATCCTTATTCTGGGAACCCAGCCTTCATGCTATGATAAACTCAAGTGACGTGGTGGGGAGGGGGCTAGGTGACCGTCTAAATGCTAAACCCATCCCTTGAATTTTCCCAGCTCAGGTGCCAGACATGTAAGTGAATAAATGATTCCAGCCTCCAGCCATACAAGTCACTATCAACTTTTCAGTTCTCCACTGTGGTCCCAGACATGGTGGAGTACTGTGTGCTGTCCGAATACCTGGCCGCACAGTCAATAAGCACGATAAAATGGTTATTATTTTACATCATACATTTGGGGTGGTTTATTATACAGCAATAGGTTTCTGGAACAGGTCTCAAACTTTCAAAAGCAAGTTTTTCCTATCAGGGGACGAGAGCTGGGTGTCTAATTCTGAAGTTGGAGTGTGCTGGGGGCAGGTTGAGGCGGGACTCGAGGTTACACGCTTCTCTGCATCTGTCCACAGGCAGTCCATCTGCAGCACGTGCCTTCAGGCCAGGCAACCTCCTGGAGGTGGAGCCCAGCCTTGAGCCTCAGCCCAGCTGACAGCTCTTGCCGGTCTCTAGTTCCCAAGACTGGGCACTGCTCTCCCCCAAGTTCTACTTGATTCCTGCATATTCTGGACTGTCTTCAACTAAGCTACTGTGCAGGTCCATGTTCCAGCCCTGGAACATCATAACACTTAATACTAATGCATGCTTTATAAATGAATGATGTATTTTATTGAAATGAATATAAAACAAACCAATTTTATAAAAACATGTGATTCACATGAGGATGGCTATATGCTTTCTGTCTCAGATTCCTCAGACATTAGGGCTTGAGTCTTCTGTATCAGATTTGATTTTGCCACCCTTTGGACTTTGTGATTTGAATAGTTCTTTTTGCAGAGTTTGTTCTTCTGTCGCAAACCTCAGTTTTTGCTCTTAAGGCCTGCAATTGAAGTTCCTCCATATTATTGAGGATCATATCCTTTACTTAAAGTCAACTGATTGTAGATGATGACTACATCTATGAAGTGCCCTCAAAGCAAAACCTAGATTAGTATTTGATTAAATAACTGGGTATATAGTCCAACTAAGTGGACACACAGACCAGCCATCACAGATGTGGACATCTTTGATGGGAGTAGTTCTCTGCCTCCCACAGGTGAGAAGAGTGAAAATGATAGGAATAACCATCCTCCCCTCTGAGAGTCTGAGGTGGGTCCTTAGAAGGGAGGATATTCCACAAAGCACTAAACACCCAGAAGAGATGATTCTAGAGATGGAAATTTCCCATATGAAGCAAGGCAATATGTGGAGGTTACAAGGAGCACAAATGGCCCACTTAACTTCAGAACTGCTCCCCGCAAAGGAGCACACAGGACTTTGGGGATCGATTCCTAACTGTGGTACAGAAAACATGGAGAGGTTTCCGAAAAGTTGGAATTTTGTAAATTAGCGTCTCCTGATCTAACGCGCCTAAGAGCCTTTGGAGCTGGCTAAGGCTTCACCGCACTACGTGGACTCCGAGGGTAGTTCCCTCTTTTTTAAAACGTTTATTTTAGTATAGTTCTAACCTCCTTACATTTGGAGGTTAGAAAGGGGGTTTCCAAGAGGTACTCACGGGGGCTAACAGTTGGAGGAGAGTAAGAGGGTAGCAAAAATCACCCTTGAGACCACCCTTCCACGTTGTTGATGAGAATGTAAATTGGTGCAGCCACTATGGAAAACAGTATGGAGGGTCCTCAAAAAAATAAAAGTAGAACAACCATATGACCCAACATTTCCACTCCTGGGTATATATCCAAAGAAAACAAAAACTTTAATTCAAAAAGATATATGCACCTCCATGCTCATAGTAGCACTGTTTACAATAGCCAAAATAGAAACAACCCAAATGTCCAGATGAATGGATTGAGAAGATGTGGTATATATAAAGTGGAGTAGTACTCAGACATAAAAAAAAAAATGAAATAATGCCATTTGCAGCAACATGGATGGATCTAGAGATTAGCATACTAAGTGAATAGGTCAGACAGATAAAGACAAATACCATATGATGTAACTTATTTGTGGAATCTGAAGTATGACACAAGTGAATTTATCTGTGAAACAGAAACTCACAGACACAGAGAAGGAACTTGTGGTTGCCCAGGGGAAGGGGGTGGGGAAGAACAAAGTGGGAGTTTGAGTTTAGCAGATGCAAACTGTTGTGTAGAGAATGGATAAACAAGGTCCTACTGTATAGCACAGGGAACTATATTCAAGGGAAAAGAATATTTAAAAAGGAGGACTTCCTGGTGGTACAGGGGATAAGAATATACCTGCGAAAGCAGAGGGCAGTGGTTCCATTCCTTGTCTGGGAAGATTCCACGTGACTCGAAGCCACTAAGCCCGCATACCACAACTAGTGAGCCGCGCTCTAAAGCCCCCGGACCGAAATGACCGAAGCCCATTGTCCCAGAGCCTGTGGTCCACAACAAGAGAAGCTGTTTCAGTGAGAAGCCCGAGTGCCCTGATGAAGAGTAGCCCCTGCTTGCCGCAGCTGGAGAAAGCCCGTGTGCAGCGATGAAGACCCAACACAACCAGAAACAAACAATTTTTAAGAAAGAATACTAAAAAGGAATGAATGTATGTATAACTGAATCCTTTTGCTGTTCAGCAGAAATGAATACAGCACTGTCAGTCAACTATAATAAAATAAACGTTTTAAAAAAGAGGGAACTACCCTCGGAGTCCACGTAGTGGGGTGAAGCCTTAGCCAGCTCCAAAGGCTCTTAGGCACGTCAGATCAGCAAAGGCTAATTGACAAAATTCCAACTTTTCAGAAACCTCTCCACGTTTTCTCTACCACAGTTAGGAATCGATCCCCAAAGTCCTGTGTGCTCCTTTGCGGGGAGCAGTTCTGAAGTTAAGTGGGCCACTTGTGCTCCTTGGTCAGCAGGCTTAGGGGGAGGCGAGGATGCAGAAAAATCACCCCGGGTTTAGAGTGGAGGTGGCAGCTGCTGAGAAACGGGAAAGAAGACAGAATTTTTGGGTCCGTGACCACAAGGGAATACACAGGTTCCTGGTCTGGGCTGAGGAAGAGGCCTTGGTGCTGAGGAGCACTTGACAATCATGCACACGAGCCCCCAAACACCCGGAGAGCCCTGGGGAGCACAGGGGGGCCTTGACTCCCACCACTAAGCTTGCTTAGCACCCTGGATCTCAAGACCCATCAGCATGTCCCCAGCAGAGCCTGGACTATTGAAACTCATGTGTTTCAAGCTTTGCTGATAAACGATTGGTGGGGGTGGGGCTGGATCAGCTGCTCTAGAACAGGGTCCCCCAATCTCCAGGATCTAATGCCTGATCATCTGAGGTGGAGCTGATGTAATAAAAATGGAAATAAAGTGCACAATAAATGTAATTTGCTTGAATCATCCTGAAATCCTCCCCACTGCCAGCCCGTGGAAAAACTGTCTTCCACAAACCCGTGCTATAGACTCTTTTCTTAGGGGACACTTGTAAAGCTTGTGCCCTTGGCTGATAAAGAAATTGTGCCCCAGGAGTCAGGGGGTGAAAGAGCTCAGGAGGAGCAAATTAAAGTTATCATGAGGTGGCCCAAGTGTGTTCCCTAAAGGTATGAGCTGAACACCCTCACTACCAAACCTAGCTAGAAGGAGAGCCTGTGAGAGGAGAGAGGACTTTGAGTGGAATTTAAAAAAAAAACAAACAAACATTTCTAGCAGCTTCCAAAAGCAATGAGCAGAGTGGATCCTGCAAGTGCCTGGAGGTTTGAACGCAGAAGTGACGGCAGTTTAAGGTTCCACATATCCATCCAGAAAAAGAAATAGAATCAATGAACGTTTTTCAAATTGAGACTACCTCTGCCCAAGTCCAGTCATTTACCATCTGGTGCGTGTGTCATAAGTTATTTTCCACTAACTAAATATATCTGGGGCCATTTGGTCCCATGATCCCATGTTAGGAAAGATTGTGTGCTTTAAACTGCCAGTTGAGTACTGAAATGAATGTCCTTGAGGGCAGTTCAGGGTCCTCAAAGGGACTTGCCGACGGTTGCCCAACAAGGCTGAAGGGAACCCACGGGGGTGGCAGTTCATGGACTGAAAGGTATGTGGCCACAGTCACCGTGCGCCATGCATGGGAGTTTCAAATGTGTCCGTATCTGGGAATGTCAGCGTTCTCTAGGTGTGAGGAGGGGCCACACCTGTTGGAACCTGGCTGCACTGGCCAAGTTGCTTTGGTGGAGTCCCATGAGGCTTGCAGTGGCTCCCTTCAGAACGTCTATGAAGCCAACAAGAGCACCTGCCCTTGCGTGTGCCCGCAGGCCCACCCACCTTCCTGCCGCGTGCCGCTGTCATCTCTCAGAAGCACGACTTGCGTTGCCTCTGAGGAGTTGATCCTTCACGAGGATTACTACTTGGATGAGAAATCCCAAATTTCCTGGACTCTGCAGCCATTACAGTGGAAATAAGAAGCAAAGCGGGGACCTGGTTAAGATGGGGAGACCATTCGACAGGTCCTTGTGTGGCTGATTTTTCTGGCCACACAGCGGAATCCCCTGCCAGGAGTGGGGAGCAGCATACTCCTGTGTGACCTTGCTCACGCGTGGGGTGCCGTTCAGCAGGACGGAGCTGCATCTGGTGATGAGCAACGGAATCCAGGGCCCTGTCAGAGGATCAAGTGTGTCTGCTCTCAGAAGGCCACAGCGGGTGGGTATGAAGGGCTGCCAGGAGGCCAGAGAGAATTTTATGCGTTTTCCCTGGTCTTCTCTCCCTTCCTTATTGTGTGATCCAGGCAGTCTGACTCCTAAAGCGTCCCTGTAAGTGTCCTTACCTCTCCACTCCTGACACCAAAGCATTGGTCATTTTCTCCTCTGTTGCAAACACCCCCTTGCTGGACTCTTCTGTCTCATCCTCATCCCCTCTAGCTTGCGCCCACCCGAGTTCCCTCAGGCTTGGTCAATTCACTCCCCTGCCTGGAATCCTTTAACAAAACCACCCTGACTCTCCACCACAAGCTCCTAACTTTTGCTTTGAACTGAGAACAAAATGTAATAAAAATTTTCTTACTATATGCACATTATAAAAACTGGGCAACAAGGTCCTAGTGTATAGCACAGGGAACTCTGCTCAGTGACATGTGAGAGACTGGATGAGAGGGGACTGGCGGAATGTATATGAAGGGCCGAGTCCCTGCACGACGCATCTGAAACTCTCACAACGTTGTTATTCACCTGTGGAAGTAGTGAAAGCATTAGTCGCTCAGTCGTGTCTGACTCTTGGTGACCCCATGGACTGGAGCCTGCCAGGCTCCTCTGTCCAGGGGATTCTCCAGGCTATGCTCCAATATAAGACAAGAAGTTAAAAAAATAACAAAGTAAACAAATGAATCAAGGTTTAAAGAAAAAGAAAAACTGGGCAATATAGATAAACACAAAGAAAAAGCTGAAATTCACCTGTAATGATGCCATGCAGAGATAACAGCTGCTAATACTATATTATGTAACAGGAATGTCCTCTGGGAACGATTAGATCACCAAGGTGAACACCTACGTTACAGTGGCTTTGAGACAGCATCTCACAACTGGGTGTCCCTCTGACAGCTCTCCCACAAAGGCTCCCTCAGCTACCTCTGAGTCTCCCATGCGAGCTTAGGGGCAAGTCAGCCTTGATCCTCCAGTTCAGTTTCCTGGTAGAGATGCTGCTACATTCCAGCCCTTTGGGAAGGTGTCACAGGGGAACCCTGATTCCCGATCCTCCCACTGGACACAGTGGCTCTGTGAGCTGACACGGTGGGGCGACTGGGTCTCTGGTTATTTCCCTTCTTTCTTTCATTCTCTAAGCTCTTCCCAGGCACCCAGGCATCCAGAGCACACACAAAAAGGAAAGGAAACCTCAGTAATACTACAAAACAGCTTCCTCTTTCAGGAATCAAAATCCCACAAAATCTCCCCAGTATGTGATAGCAACCGCCTCGTGTGCTTTCTGCATGCCAGGCTCGGTTCTAAGCACTTCCCACAGATTAGTTCCTTTAATCTCCAACAATCCTGTAAAATCGGTACTATTGTACCTTCATTTTACAGGTGAGCAAATGAACGCATTGAGAGCTTATAATGGTTTAGGACCCAAGTGTTCACAGCTGGTAAGTCTCAGAGCTGGGACTGGAGCCCAGATAGACTGGCTTAAGCGTCCACGATCTCAGGGTTCGTGTGTACTAGTTCTGAAGATGGCGATCCAGGGGGACATTTCCTTCAGTGCCGTATTACAGGTGGCTCTCCTTCTCAATGCATAGGTTCACATCCGTAAGCCCAAACTTCTCAACACTGCCCGCCAGGCCGAGATGCCTCGATGCTGTGCACAGTGATCAGTCCCTGCTCCCCACCATCCACCCCGAGGGGCAGGTCCTCTGAACCACAGGGCCCTGCCGCCCTCCGGAGCTCTCACACTTCCCCAGGTCTCTCTGCCTTCACACGTGGCTACTCTCCTTGCCCTTGATATCTGTGTTGTCGGTGGGCTGGGTGGTCTTCCCAGTCCCAGTCCGGCGCTGTGGAGTCTCAGGCCTTCCTTGACTTCTCCAGAAGCTCCATGCCCCCTCCTCCCCACTGCCAGCCCTAAGGCTGCTCAAGGACCAACCCACGGTCTCAGAGTTCAATGGGAATAACACTGGGCTTTATTTACCACTTCCTTGGGGCCTGCCGTAGCATTAATGAACTCATCTTAATAAACTCATTACCTTCTACAGATTAATATTTGCTGTATTTTCATCATTTTCTAGGAAAGGTGCTTTTCTTAGTGGTCAATTCCAGTTCCCACACCTCCCACTTAGAACCTTATTTCCTAGTTAATCTGTGTGTTCTCTTTTTCCCTCTCCACAACAGTTACCACAAGCTCTGCTTCCCCTGTGCAGAACTGTGCAAAAATGGATTATGGAATATGCCCAAGATGACAAGATGTCACAAACAGTCCTGGAAACACAAGTGCCAAGACACGCTGGTTGAGAAACAGCTCCCAGCTCCACCCCACCCTTCTGGGAGGAGAAACAAGTTCTACCTTTTTACAGGGAACATTAAAGCTAGCTTTCAATCTTCACTGTTTTGAGGGGTGAAACCTCCACATCTGCAGTATCTTTTAATTAAGTCCTACCGTGTAAGAGACAGCATGGAAACACTTCTGATTCAAGTCAAAGAAAAGTTATGTCAAAATCCAATCTCTGAAGTTCTCATCACAAGAAAAAAATTGTCTTCCATTTCTTTAATTATGTATCTATGAGATGATGAATGCTCACCCAACTTACTGTGATAATCACTTGATGATGTATGTGAGTCAAATCATCATCTGTGGTCTTTAAACGTCTACAGTGCTGTGTGTCAACTAGATCCCAATAAAACTGGAAGAGAAAAATCCAGTCTCTGAGATTGTGGTCTAGAGATCCATTTTCTTTACAATTGTCCTTTCTTTGCCTAGTTTTTTGAGTGGGAGGGAGGTTATTGACTTAAGTATTTTCTCATTAAATAATTACCATTCCTTTCACCTCTTTGGGGGCTTCCCTGGTGACTCAGACGTTAGAGAATCTGCCTGTAATGCAGGAGACCTGGGTTCCATCCCTGGATTGGCAAAATCAACCCAAGGGATGAAGGGAGAAGGGAACGGCTACCCACTCCAGTATTCTGGACTGGAGAATTCCCTGGACAGAGGAGCCTGGCAGGCTACAGTCCGTGGGGTCACCAAGAGTCAGACACGACTAAGCAACTTTCACTAACTTCTTTGGAATCATCCATTTTCCCAGTGTGTTTCCTGAGCCCACTTTAGGCTGTGGGGGTGTCGGATGTCTATTGGATGCTGGGAAAATGCTCCAGGGAATTTACATGTACCAAACTTTCATTCATGTCAGCAAGAGCTCCTCACTCTTAAATACTCCTCATCAAGCAACAAAAAGCCATGTTCATGTGGGAAACCCAGGGCAGCAGAAGCTGGCTTGAACACAGAGCAATCCAATGGGTGACTCTTCTAAATCAGAGGGTACCCTCGATGATCGGATATCTGGATGTGGTATGGTTGGTTGGGCTACAAGTCACAGATATAAGATTCTCTGCTGTAGGGAAATGCCCAGCATTCTTGGGCATAGACTAGCTTCTACTGAAGCTCTCAGCATTGAATCACTCTCACATCCTTCTTGCATCTTTGGGTCAACCAGACCCAGGGCTGACGTGCCTGCTGTCTCCAGATCTTGCCCACCTGGGAGCTGCGTTCCTCCCTCCATACTCTCTGGAACATCTTCCTTTTTCTGGGCATGTCTAGTTCCTTCTTAAAAGTCATTTGTTGTCTGAATTAATTGATACTTTTTGCTCCAATGTCTTTGCCCCTCTTCATCTTTCTTTCCCTGTTCAACCGAAATAGTAAAAACCTGTCCAGGTTACGCACCTCACCAATGATGTGCTGCTGCTGCTAAGTCTCTTCAGTCGTGTTTGACTCTGTAACCCTATAGACAGCAGCCCACCAGGCTCCCCAGTCCCTGGGATTCTCCACGCAAGAACACTGGAGTAGGATGACATTTCCTTCTCCAATGCATGAAAGTGAAAATTGAAAGTGACATCGCTCAGTCATATCCAACTCCTAGCGACCCCATGGACTGCAGCCCACCAGGCTCCTCCGCCCATGGGATATTTCCAGGCAAGAGTACTGGAGTGGGGTGGCATTGCCTTCTCTGACCAATGTGCTCCCAGCTCTTATCTGCTGAGCATTTATCTCATGCCAGACGCTGTGGGAATATACACAGTCTACAACACAAAACCCTGACTACTAAGTGTGTATACCTTACTTTTGAGGAAACTGAGACTCAGTTCCAATGATTCCTTGGGGTCACAGACTTAGCAAATGTTAGAGGTGAAATTGGATCCCAGGACTAACCCAAAGCATACACTTGATTTTTCTATTCCTTTTAAATGTGACAAATAAATTAATGCCCATAAAATACATTTTTCATGTATAGAAATGTAGTGTTTATTGGCATGTTTTTTTGGTCTCTATGACTTGTAAAGATTTAAGCCTTTCCTCAAAGACGAAAATTTGCTCAAATACCGAGCACTATCTGGATCTGAGGTTTGTCCTCTGTGGATGTGTGACTTTTTTGAGCTTTAGTCAGAAGAATCTCCATGACACTGGGGTGAGGCTGCTCCCAGACCCTCTCAGTGGTTGTACACATATACGTGTATGTGGATATCCAGGTGGCGCTAGTGGTAAATACTCTGCCTGCCAATGCAGGAGGCATTAAGAGATGTGGGTTCAATTCCTGGGTCAGGAAGATCCCCTGGAGGAGGACAAGGCACCCCATTTTAGTATTTTTGCCTGCAAAGTCCCATGGACAGAGGAGCCTGGTGGGCTACAGTGTGTGGGGTCTCAAAAGATTCAGACATGACTGAAGTGACGTACTAGGCACAGATATATAGGTTCATGCATTGGAGAAGGAAATGGCAACCCACTCCAGTGTTCCTGCCTGGAGAATCCCAGGGACGGGGGAGCCTGGTGGGCTGCCGTCCATGGGGTCACACAGAGTCGGACACGACTGAGGCGACTTAGCAGCAGCGGCAGCACATACATGTAGTCCCTATGTATGAAAGCATTGAGTTGGTTGCTCAGCCTTGTCTGACTCTCTGCGACCCCATGGACTGTCGCCCGCCAGGTTCCTCTGTCCATGGAGTTCTCCAGGCAAGAACACTGGAGTGGGTTGCCATTCCCTTCTCCAGGGGATCTTCCCCACACAGGGATCGAACCTGGGTCTCCCACATTGCAGGCAGATTCTTCATGGCCTGAACCACCAGGGAAGCCCGTTATATATTCCCGTATATATGTACACACATGTGTGTCTGACCACATACATAGATATATATCCATATCTACATTCATTTTATTACCCAACTTGAGTTCTCATCAATACCTCTAATTCGTCCAATTTTCTCCCTTCCCATTTTGCAACTCCCTTTTCTGACAATGAGGAAGCTGATTTCCATTTCCCTCCATTCATTCACTTTCTGAATAAAGCCCCGCCTCCCCATGTAATCAATCTCCAGTTACTGACCCCACCCTGTGGATGTCCTTGTCTCCTGCCAGGGCTCAGACCCCAGACGTGCACCAGCCCCAGCTCCCTACACAGACACCACCTTTTTTGGCCCCACTAATGGTTTTGGGACCGAATTATCCAAGAGGCAAAGAAGGGAAGAAGGCCAACAAATGTCTCTACCTAACTTTGGAATGTCTGGAATGCAGTTATTAATATAATTACTGCTGATTCGGGCACCCATGTCAGCTCTGCATCTGTCTGGACTTATTGCTAGATCTCCTTAATATGGGTCATATTTTTCTTCCTTGCATCGCCGGTGTTTGTTTTTTACTGAATGTCAGACACTGTGAACTTTGCCTCCTTGGGTGTTCTGCTATCCTGTAATATCTTGGACTCTGCTCCGGGAGGCAGTTAAGTTTGTTGTAAACACTGCGATCCTTTGGGGCGTTGCTTTTAGGCTTTGTTGGGGCTTCCCTGGTAGCTCAGTTGGTGAAGAATCTGCCTGCAATGCAGGAGACCCTGGTTCAATTCCTGGGTCAGGAAGATCTGCTGGAGAAGGGATAGGCTACTCACTCCATTATTCTTGGGCTTCCCTGGTGGCTCAGCCAGTTAAGAATCCGCCCGCAATGAGGGAGACCTGGGTTCGATCCCTGGGTTGGGAAGATCCCCTGGAGAAGGGAGAGGCTGCCCACTCCAGTATTCTGGCCTGGAGAATCCCGTGGACTATGCAGTCCATGGGGTTGCAAAGAGTGGGACACGACTGAGGGACTTTTACTTCCCCTTTCAGGCTTTGTTAAGAGAGTCCTGAGCACTGCTCCGTTGAGGGCTAATCGCCCTTCCCACCAGAGGCCCTTCTGATGGCTCCAGCCAGTGCCCGTGACTCAGCAGGCTCCTGCCCTGGCTGGTGCCAACAGCCCTGGGCGGGGCCTGGGTGAGCTCGGCCCCGTCACCTCTCGCGCTCTTGGATGGTGCTTTCCAGGCTGCACATCATTTCCTCCCAAATACAGCTGCTCAGGACTCAGCTGAGACTCAGGAAGGCCCACCGTGTTCTCTGTGTGTAGCTCTCTCCTCTGGGGGTCTCCGTCCCGAGGGCTGTACCTCGCCAGGGGCAGGGCTCCTGCATCTCCCTGACTCGTGTGGGCTCTCTCTCTCCCAAGTTCCTCCTCCCGGTGCCGGCCTGGGACTCACTCAGTGCCCAAGGCGACTGAGTGTCCAGCTCATGTGTTTCCTCTCTCAGGGATCACTGTCCACGGCCCGATGTCCGGTGGCCTGAAAAGCAGAGTGTCATACTTTCTGTGTGTGTGTGTTGCCGTTGTTTCAGGCAGAAGGCTAGCTCTGGTTCCTGTTACTCCATCGTGGGTAGAAATGGAGTAATAGCAGCATGTATTTAAGATGAAAAATTAAAAAAAACTCTTACACTCTTAAGGTATTTCTCAATTCAGATTCAATGCCAACAATAGGTGTGCTACAGGCTCCTTATTGTTTCAACATTAGGAGATTATGAAATGATCCTGAGAGATAGCGAAGGGCCTCTTAGATTCTGGTTGAACGATAGTGGTTAGAAGCAGTCCTGAATCAATTTCTGATAGCTTACTTTAAAAAAATCTGTACTAATTCTTATGGAACATCCACAATGTGCCCATAACTATGCTCTCGCATTTGGGAAGCACTCAGTCCTACTCTGAAAGAACTTGTGGAGACTTCCCTGGCCATCCAGGGGTCAAGACTCTCTTCCATTGCAGGGAGGGTAGGTTTGATCCCTGATCAGGGAACTAAGATCCTGCCAAAAAAAAAGAGAACTTGCAGCTTCTTGGAGAGACAAGACGTAAATTCATACACATACAGTGAAATTGCAGGCTAGTACTGTTAATGTTTACGTGACTGATGATGACACTAAGTGATAAAACATCTCGTGCAAGAATTTATCTTCCTGATAATGGACATAACCATAAAACACTTCAACAGATTAACATTCACATCTCTACTGGCTTGCTTGGCAAGAACGAAAAGTTTGCATGTTGTGGTGAAGATGGTGGATAGAGTCTCTCCAGGCTTATTTCAGCTTCTTTGAGTAGGGTGCCTACTCCTACTGCAAAAACAGGAAGGCTGAGCACGCCTGTCCCCAGGCTCCCTGGCAGCTTAGGGTCTTGAAATTCTTTGGGTTTCACCCATGAGATGGCTTCACACGAGAAATGTATGTGAAGCTGAGTAAGTGGGAAGTGGGGCCAGGGCGTTGGCTGGTCTGGACGGCAGCTGTCCTGCTGATCCACATATCACAGCCCAGGCAGTTTGTCCAGGAAGTAACAACATGGCAAAAGCTTCCAGGGGCTTCCCTGGTAGCTCAGATGGTAAAGAATCCGCCTGCCAGGCAGGAAACCCTGATTTGATTCCTGAGTTGGGAAGATCCTCTGGAGAAGGGATAGCCTATTTATTCCAGTATTCTTGGGTTTCCCTGGTGGCTCAGATGGTAAAGAATCTGCCTGCAATGTGGGGGACCTGGGTTTGATCCTTGGGTTGGGACGATCTCCTGGAGAAGAGGCACGGCAACACACTCCAGTATTCTTGCCTGGAGAATTCCCATAGAGGAACCAGGCGGACCACAGTCCATGGGGTTGCAAAGAGTCACATACAACTGAGCGACTAAGCACAGCACAGCCACAGGTTCCTGAACCCTGGACTGTGAGGTTAGACTGCCCTGGGCTAGAGCGGTGGCTGTTGACTAAGGGGCCGTTCTGTACCCAGGGGGCATTAGCAGTCTGGAGACTTTTTAAAAGTATTGTATTTTATTTATTTATTTGTCTGAGTGGGGTCTTAGTTGCAGCAGATGGGATCTTCATTACATCATTTGAGGTCTTCCGTTGCAGGGATTCTCTTGACATGGTGCACAGGCTCAGGAGTTGCTGCACACAGGTTTAATTGTCCCGCAGCATGTGGGATCCTGCTTCCCAGACCAGGGATCGAACTGGTGTCCCCAGCACCACAAGGTAGACTCTTCGCCACTGGACCACTGGGGAAATCCCCTGGAGATCTTTTTGATGGTCATGACTGAGGATGCGCTCTCACACATCCAGTGGGCAGAAGTCAGGGATGCTGTGAACCCTCCCGCGAGGCACAAGAAGGTCCTGCAAAAAAGAATCAACCTGTCCCACAGTTGCCAACAGTATCTGTCCTGAGCGGGGCCGTTTGGATACACACACCCTTGACGGCCTGGGCAGGTTCACAGGTGTCCTTGAAGTGAACACAGAGATTTAAACCTCTTGGATTGCACCGTTTTGTGAGTTTCTAGGTTATATGAACAGGGCTCGCTTTGAGAAGAAAGCAGGTTCACTTCCAATAAAGCCTCTTAAGCAAAAAGAAACAAACAAACATAGCTGATAGGTGAACACCGAGAAGTATGCAGGATCACTTCTACAGAGTCATCCTGAGAATCAGTCCTAAAGGTCCTACTTAAAGCCTGCCTTTCTCACCCCTCACACAATTTTGCAAGCACCTAATTCCCTGGATTAAATTCCTTTTCTGCACAAGGTACCCACGGCAGTTTTTAATCTGCCATTGAACTCTGATATACAAGTCACTGCCCGAACTGATCCCTGGATGATTCCTCTGTTGAAAAACCTCATTGAAGGTAATTTTGTGCTAACAAACCGTGAGGGGAGCTAAGCCCTTGCCTACTTGTTTGTTTCTCTCCTTTTCTTTTACCCACAGAGACGCCCGTGGATCTGTCTGCAGCATACGTGTCATGTGCTTGCTTTGTTGTAAGATACAACAGAGTGAAGATGTGCAGAAATTAAGAAGAGGGTGGCAGGGGCCTTTCCTGATTTATCAGGATAGAAGTAACCAGCAGGCCATGTTAAAATAGAAACAGAAAAGAAATCAAGTGTTCACAATGGGCTGGTGTGGGCATAAAAGTGTAAGGGAGGTAAGTGTTTTTAGACCATACCTCCTTTAGAAAATGTTTTAAAATAAGTTTATTTATTTGTTTTGGCTGTGCTGGGTCTTCTTTGCTGCACGAGGGCTTTCTCTAATTGCAGTGAGCGGGGGCTACTCTTTAGCTGCGGTGTTCGGGCTTCTTATTTCAGGGGCTTCTCTTGCTATGGCACAGGGGCTCTAGGCCGCGTGGACTTCAGTAGTTGCAGTTCCTGGGCTCCAGAGCACAGGCTCAATAGTTGTGGCACATGCACTTAGTTGCTTCACAGAATGTGGGATTTTCCCGGACCCGGGATTGAACCCATGTCTCCTTCACTGGCAGGTGAATTCTTTACCACTGAGCCACCAGGGAAGCCCAGATCTTGCCTCTTACTATTTTCCAACTGATGTCATTCCCACAAACACAGACAACAGAAAGGATGACCTAAGCATGGGCTGTTGTTTCTTTTCCTCTTTCTTCCCTATCCTTTATCTATTCCACCCCCCGCCCCCACCCCTCGCCCCCCGCCCCCACCCCTCGCCCCCCCCGCCTTGGCTGTGCCACTGGTGCATGAGATCTTAGTTCTCTGACCAGGAATCGAACCCTTGCCCCTTGCATTGAAAGCGTGGGGTTTTAGCTGTTGGGCAGGCTGGGAAGTCCTTCCTTCTTCCCCATCTGATGGAGGATAAGTATCACAGGTGGCTTAATCAAAACCAGGATGATTCCAAATTTCTTTTACTTCTCTGAACTAAGTCAGTGGCATTTGGAAATGAAGACACTAGAAATATCTAGGGGGAGAGGAAAAGGGGAAAAGTCGGTGATGGTTCCCAGAATTCTGGCTTGGATGATCAGAGTGGTGAAATCACTGACTGACATAAGGATAAAGTCAGAGCAGGCAGGCTTGGTACATAATTTACAGGGCTCGCTGAAAAATGAAAAGGCAGGTCCCTAGTTCAACATGCAGGGAGAACTCTTTCCTTTCTTCCACGGTGTCTCTCTTAACTTGTGGTCTTTATTTCCTGCTTACTGTCACAGTTTCTTGGGCACAGGGATACAAACAGAGGGAGTCAGACTATACAGATGACAAGGCAAACAGCAGCCAGGTTACACTCCTGCCAACCAGTGGCTAGCACCCCTGGAACTCAAGCCAGGCAGCTCCCCTTCCCTTGAGGCCTCAGACCCAACCCAGCCACTGGTCAACCGCCTGCATAACTAGAATATGGTTACTTCTGTACCGCGATGCACTAGGTACCTGGACAGGGGTGGGCAAGAGGCTCACACAGCTGCCAAGTTGCTCCCTGAATTTGTCCAGGTGCTGCCAGCCTGGTGCTGGGATGGCCACTGCTTTGCCCTGATACATACAGTGAGCATGCCCATCCCCCTTGCACTCGTGCCCAGGATCTCCCCACTGGGGACAGGGGTGCAGAGTCACAGGAGATGGAGAGCAGAGGCCCTCGGTGTGAGCGGCCAGGAGTGGGAGGTTGAGAACTGTCCTGGGAATGCAGGGAGGTGGTGTGACGCAGGATGGTGAGTGAGCACCAATCCATGAGCTCCGCTGTCTTGTAGGACTTCACCTACGGAACACAAATTTGAAGATATAAAGTTATTAAGAATTTCAAAACAGCTAATGCAGAACATTAAATGCTAAGTGCAAGATCCTTCTGAGCTTGGGCCCCTGAGTGACTGCCTGGTGGAGGACCTGTTGTTATGGACTGAATGTCTATGTCCCCCCAGAATTCCTATATTGATGCTCTCTGCCCTCCAATGTGGCTCTATTTGGAGACAGAACCTTTAGGGGATGGTTAAGGTTAAATGAGGTCATAAGGGTGGGGCCCTAATCTAAGAAGATTGGTGGCCTTATAAGAAGAGGAACGCAGGCACACACTGAGGAAAGATCAAGTGAGCACACAGAGCCAGGGAGAGGACCCGCACACCGTGGCAGCACCCTGAACTCAGACTTCCAGCCTCCAGAACTGCAAGAAAACACATTTCTGTAGGCCAAGTCACCCAATTGGAGGTATTTTGTTATGGCAGGCAGCCCGAGCTGACTAAGGCACTTCTGAAGCCAGACCTGGGAGCAGGTTGTTTGAGAAACATCATGAATTCCATCGTGGGCCTGTTGAGATTTAAGGGACCTAAGTTAGAATCAACTGGCAACTTCTCATATATAGACTTACAGAGGCATCAGCCAAGAGCGAGGCTGAGTGAGGCTAGAAATACCAGTTTGGGAGGCATTAACACGTAAACAGCAATTAGATCCACTGATGGCAATGAGCTCACTCAAGCCTGACGTCTGCCATGAGAAGAGGATGAGGTTAGAAACCACGGTGAGGGTTGCCAACATTTAGGATGTGGCCAGAGATGGACCCATCGCAGGGAGGACAGCGACAGGCAAAGAGAGCTCAGAAAGGAAGGGAGGAAATTCAAGAGGAGACTGGCGTTCCAGATTCCTGGGCTCTGCATCTAGAGATGATGGTTTGGCAGATCTGGGGTGGGACCTGTATGGATGACGCTGATGCCCTTGCCAAGTTTGGGAACCATGGAGAGAATGCAAATAACATGACTTGTATTCAGAGTGACCTGGGCTCCAATCCTGATTTTAGCTTTCTGAGCTGAAACAAGATACTGAAATCTCTTTGAGCCCCAGGCACCTCTTAAGAAAAAAGGGGTGGGGATGGGGCGGGATGGCCCCACTTTGTGGTACTGATTTGAAGATTGGAGATAAATGTGTGTAAATCACCCTGCACATAGTAAATGTTCAGCAAATAGCAGGCAATGCAGTGAATATAACGGATGTAGACCATGCCCTTAATAAACAGCTTGACCTTGAGGTGCAGGAGAAAAGGGCACTAAGGGTCAAAGAGGGACAGTGTTTGGTTTTGTCGCAGTTTCGTAAGATGGCTGAGATTTGCGCCTGTCTACAACTGAGAAGCAAGGGAGGGAGCTGGGGTGTGATGAGCGTGAACATCTCTGAGTTGACGAGAGAATTGTCTCCAAACCACAGGAGGAATGACCAGCTTCTGAAGGGAGAAGAAATCCTGTGGAAAGAATTTCCTTGGTACAGAAGCAGGACATCTGGGGGTTTCACTCTGAGTACTTTTAATTTTTTCCATGACGCGGAAGGCAATATCATATGCCAACAGGGTAGAGTTCTTGAGAAGAAGTATAAGTTGGAAAAGAATGTGAAAGAAGTTTGAGAAATAGGAGAACCAGATGACAAAAGATACAAAGAAAAATTAACAGGAAGTGCCAAGGTCTTAGCTTAGGTTGTAGACCACCAATTTTTTTTTTTTTCTGTAATACATATGGCTTGATTCAGCCAGCCTGTATATTTGAAATTAATAGACTATACTACTGACATGTGCTGAATGGTTAATCTGTGCCAGGCATCCTTCTGAGCATGGGGAATCTTCACAACGCTGGATGTAGGTACCATTCATTAGCCTCATTTTACAGATGAAGGACTGAGACTTAGAAACTTTTAACTAACTTGCCCCCTAGGTCTGCTGCTGCTGCTGCTAAGTCGCTTCAGTCATGTCCAACTCTGTGTGACCCCAGAGAAGGCAGCCCACCAGGCTCCCCCGTGCCTGGGATTCTCCAGGCAAGAACACTGGAGTGGGTTGCCATTGCCTTCTTCAATGCATGAAAGTGAAAAGTGAAAGTGAAGCCGCTCAGTCGTGTCCAACTCTTAGCGATCCCATGGACTGCAGCGTACCAGGCTCCTCCGTCCATGGGATTTTCCAGACAAGAGTACTGGAGTGGGGTGCCATCACCTCCTCTGTGCCCCCTAGGTCACTTATCTACTAAAGCAGGTTCTCAGCTTCAGGTCTGTCTGGTCCCAGAGCGTCTGTTCTTAACGGCAGCACGTGATGTATTCATTAGAATTAGATTCTGGCAATGAAAGTGAAAGAGGAGAGTGAGAAAGTTGGCTTAAAGCTCAACATTCAGAAAACTAAGATCATGGCATCCGGTCCCATCACTTCATGGGAAATAGATGGGGAAACAGTGGAAACAGTGTCAGACTTTATTTTTTTGGGCTCCAAAATCACTGCAGATGGTGACTGCAGCCATGAAATTAAAAGACGCTTACTCCTCGGAAGAAAAGTTATGACCAACCTAGATAGCATAATCAAAAGCAGAGACATTACTTTGCCAACAAAGGTCCGTCTAGTCAAGGCTATGGTTTTTCCTGTGGTCATGTATGGATGTGAGAGTTGGACTGTGAAGAAGGCTGAGCACCGAAGAATTGATGCTTTTGAACTGTGGTGTTGGAGAAAACTCTTGAGAGTCCCTGCAAGGAGATCCAACCAGTCCATTCTGGAGATCAGCCCTGGGATTTCTTTGGAAGGAATGATGCTAAAGCTTAAACTCCAGTACTTGGGCCACCTCATGCGAAGAGTTGACTCATTAGAAAAGACCCTGATGCTGGGAGGGATTGGGGGCAGGAGGAAAAGGGGACGACAGAGGATGAGATGGCTGGATGGCATCACCAACTCGATGGACGTGAGTTTGAGTGAACTTCGGGAGTTGGTGACAGATGGGGAGGCCCAGCGTGCTGCAGTTCATGGGGTTGCAAAGAGTTGGACATGACTGAGCGACTGAACTGAACTGAACTGAGCAGAAAACTGGACTCCAGCTGAGTTAAGTAATAAAGACCTTAATTGGGTTAGCTGATGAAGTCCAGAGGCAGAGGGGCCCTTGGAGATGTGTCAGGCAGAGCGACTCCTGGTGAAAATGCTTCCTGGTCACACGCACAGGAAGGGAATGGGTCTGGCTCCCACGGTCTCTCCCTGAAGCTCAAGGAAGAAGCTTCCCACACATCTTCAGTCCAGATTCTCCTCACGGCTCATCAGCTCACATAGAATAAGATGCCCCTTCTTTTTTCCTTTTCTTTTCTTTTCATTCTCCCCTTCCCCCTTTGGTAACCAAAAGTTTGTTCTCTGTCTGCGAACCTGTTTCTCTTTTGCAAACAAGTTCATTTGTAAAAGTTTCTTTTTTAGATTCCACATACGAGGGATTTCGTATATTTGTCTTTCTCTGTCTAAGTGACTCTGAATCACTTAGTATGATATATTCGAAGTCCATCCATGTTGCTGCAAATGGCATTCTTCTTTCTTACGGCTGAGTTGTATTCTATTGTGTACACTACATCTTCATCCATTCATAGGCTAATGCATACCTAGGTTGCTTTCACGTCTTCGCTATTGTGAATAGTGCTGCTATTAACTTTGAGGTTCATGTATCTTTTTGAATTAAGAGTTTTGTCTGGATAGACACCCAGGAGTGGGATCACAGGATCATATGGTAGCTCTATTTTTAGTTTTTTTGAGGAACCTCCATGCTGTTCTCCATAGTGGCTTCACCAGTTTGCATTCCCACCAACAGTGCAGGAGGGTTCCCTTTCCTCCACACCCTCTCCAGCATTTATTCTTTGTAGACTTTTGCTGATGGGCATTCTGACTAGGGTGAGGTGACACTTCATTGTAACTCGGAATCACATTTCTCTAATAGTAGAGATGTTCAGCATCTTTTCACGTGCCTGTTGACCATCTGTATGTCTTCTTTGGAGAAATGTCTATT